>NW_026562400.1:1800000-2132500 GCF_027474105.1 Poeciliopsis prolifica | reverse complement strand
AACTTGGGATCAGATCAGAATTTTCTAAATTTGAACTGTCACTCTCTTATTTGCCTTTTTTCAAGTGTAAAAATGCATCTGCCGAGACATATGCATTTCAATCATAATGCTGAACTTTTGTGAGGGGAAGTTTTGATTGTCGACACAGTTTGCACCTGTGGATAGTCCATTCTGCAATCTGCAAAGGGGACTTTGGACTGTGCAATGGTAGTAATTAAAAAAGAGCTGACAATACCTTTTTCAAAAAGGACAACCTTATTCCTTTCTGATACACAGAATGTAATAAGTTGTATGTTTAATATTTTCCCAGGTTTAATAATAGAAACACTACCTGCAGTAGTATTCCACACTAGCCAAATACTATGTAGGAAGAAAAAGAGATCAAACATTGTAGAACAAAGCTACATCTGAAGCCTTAAAAGCACACCTGGTTGCCCCTTCTGCTCTTTTATTTTGATCAGTTTGTGCTCACTTACAAGAAGAGGCACACCTTTGACAATAATAACAGTGCCTGGCTCTGCCAAGTCTTTCATGTCCCAGCTGTGGCATTTTCAGTTCCATCCAGTCAAATTTAGCAGTTCAACAAGGTCAGAATAGGTCCCTAATTGTGTCGTGGTTGCATTTTTCAGTCTACAGGGCTTATTAACAGATACAAAAAATTTAGGTACTTTCCACAAGAGCAAAAAAAAAAAAAAAAAACTCGCTGACGTAGCCTACTAACCAGCCAGGCGTTTCACCAAAGTCCTTGTCGAATTGCTTTTTAAGTTGAAACATCTGTCACAGACATCTTGCCTTAACTCGGCTTCAGCTAGCTGTATTTATTCAGAAATATCAGATCCCTTTTTACTTTTGGAGTGTTTATTTTGAATTCCTTTTAAAGTATGACCAATTCTCTGGAGACCAGCAGTCAGTTCTGTCAAATATTCTGAGGACATCAATGAGTCCCGCAAGACAAAAGATCAAGAAAGCAATTTTCCAGTTTTTAGGGACTATGGTTGAGTTGATAATGTTTGAAATGAAGGTTCAGTTTGCATCAGTATTCCCACAAAGTGCCCAGTTTCAAAAAAGGAATTGATGCAAATTCTCTGTAGGTGTGGGCCTCCAAGCGGGGTATCCCCTCTGTCACTTGGTTTGTTTGTTGTTTTTCCACACATAGAAACTCAACACTGACATGGTGAAACACAGATGCAGCATTTCCTGACGATGCACCTCTATTATTTGTCAAGTTTGACCCCCTTCAGATCTTCAGGGATATGTTTACTCAGTTTTTCACAGAACAGATGAAAGCCAGATGAGCCAGTCAAAGTTTATTTAACCAGTGATTTGTTTCAGATTTATATTTGAGTAACTGCTTTGTATTATGCTTACACAGACTGAATGATGGGGAGACAGAGTTTGGTGTTTAATGTGAAACTGAGTCATAGTTAGTTTGTGCTAACTATCCATCCATTTCTGGGATGGACTGATGGTCTCTCCAGGAAGTTCTTCAGCTTTTGTATTCCTTCAATGTTGGAGATGTATAGCAGATTCCGAAACTCGCTACCCCTCAACAAATATTATGCATCATGCAGACATCATAGTAGCTTGGCAATTGTTACATGTACAGAATATAGATATAAGTCCAAGGCACATGTGTGATTTAAAACTAAATTATCATATAGTTTGGTTTCATACTTAATATTTTTTAGTTAAAGACATATTTTAATGCTTATTCTCCTTTGTGCATCGAGGATGAAGCAGTCTCAAAAGCTCTCCAGTTTAGCAACAACTTTGTGATTGGCATTGGAAACATTGTCCAACGGATGTCATTCATAATATATGTCAAAATATTGCTAAGTGTGTGAAAAATGTCGACAATCCCTGCAATTCCCTTTTTATACAATATTGCTCAGGTTTTCCTCTCCATCAAGACAAATTTATCCTGCTTGCAGCAAAGCTACAGAACCAAAAACAGCAAGAACACAACCAACAAGACCGGATCTCAAGATTCCTCCGCATGTTCATGGTACTGCGTAACAGTGTCAGCAAAACTCACAGCCTGTTGACAAAAATTTTAATGCAGCACTATAACTGGACCCAACTAACTGAAAAGAGCATAAAAAGCATTTCTCAGCAGATTAAGCTGATTTTTTTTCAGTAGTTTGTTGAGAGAGAAAAACAGAAGTAAAATTGAGTAAATATTGGATTGATGCCCATTAGTTTAAAATGAAATCATTCCCGTAAGGTTGATTATGTATATAAGCAGCTTCTGGTAGCAAGTTTGTCAAGGTGTTAAGAGCACATAAAGTTACATTATAATAACAAAAGTTTTGTTTTTATCAAAGCAGCCTGCAGAACAAAAAGGTCCCAACTGAATTCAAATAATGCACAAGGGAAAATCTAATTAAAGTAATGTTCCATCACTTTTAAATGCAACCAAATGTCTCTTAGCATATTTTCATTTAGATGTAAACACACTTGAACAGCTCAGTCCGGTTCTTTAGAAGATGTGTGGCTGTTTGACTTCCATTCAGTTGATATCCAGTTAAAACTTGTTTGTCAGCCAGTTACTTAGAACTGTGTGGGAAACTATTCAGTGCAGATCCAAGGATAACGTGCAATTGGTCAATACTACAAACAACAACACACACACACACGCACACACACACACACACACACGCACACTGCTCCATGCACACACTTTCCTGTGTGCACAAAACAAAAACTGGATAGATTGAACACTGAGCTTAATGAGGAAAGCAGATTGTATCATGATTTAAAGAAAACACTGACAGCAGCTGCATTACCAGCTGTTGGTTTGTGGCCTTCAATGGTGCTATTTGGCCAGCGATTGAAAGTCTATCTTACTATTCAAAACACAGACAAAGGCCAAGGCTGAAAAGCTTTAACACCCTCCACAAGAAGCAAAAGCTGTCCTCTGTTCCTGTTTAACCAACCTGTGCTCAAACAGCCACTACACAAATGTACTTATGTCACAATTTGCCTTTTTGTTAGAGCTCTAACATTTGGTTACAGTGAAGGAAAAAACCTCCTGCATACTGATTAGTCATATCCATGTATGCTATTATGTTATTATCTCTAAATCCTTCCTATTATGTCTTGTATTTTAACTGCAGTTCAGCTGAACATCAAAGATGTGATATTAATTAGTGGAGCATCTTCAAAATGAAATCAAAAGAGGGACGACTCTGTAACTATGAGCTGTTTCCTGATGTGTCAATAGATCTATGACTCTTCCAGCAGGTCTGTTCTTGCCACAGAGCATTTAAAGATTGTTTGAATTTGTTTAAGGAAGAAGCAAACATCAGCTGATAGGCGAGTCAGAACACAAAATAGAGGAGGAATGTGTTACAAGACGTCTGTGGACAAATAATTTCATCAGTTTGGAAGATGATATGTTTCTGCAAAGACAGACTTGTGTCAGCTGTGTTGAATTAGAAACTGAAGTAAATATGCAAATTAAAATGGAATCCATTTTAAAATGCCTGTCTGGTAACAGACGGGCATGAAGCAACATTCATTCATGTGCTTCAAGTGAACAACCAGGAACAAGGAAGAAACCTTAAACTAAGAAAATGAGCTGGCTTTGTCATTTGAGTTTCCATATAAAGACACAGGACAGTCCACTAATGTAACGCAACTGAGAATGATTGCATTTAAAAATTAATGACATTAATTAACAAGGCTTTTCTGTGTATGAATAAATGGTATAGATACGCCTTTAATGGTTAATCTCAATTACTGACAATGGATTAGAAAAGAACTTTAGGATGATTAACCATGAAACTAATCCAACTGTTTAACCAAAACACGACTGATTACTTTTGGCAGATGAAAGACCCTTAACTGCTATTCATCATACCAAAATAATAGGAATTTAAAGAATAAATTTTGAAAATTACATTTAGACTTTTAATTGTTAAAATGAATTTAATTCTGACTTTTCTCTATGGACACAAAGTAAAACAAATTAAGGTAAACTTTACAAACCAGCTCTAAGGAAAAAAAGCAATTTAAATAAAGCAAATTTAACATGTAAAATCTTGTTTTACAATTTGAAAGCGAGCAGAAACTTCCTCAGCGTAGATATATGATGTTATTTTGTGGAATTTCAATTAGAAAACTTGTAAACAGTCCAGATCAAACTTTGTTTCCCTGGAACAGAAGTTTAATTCCCTTCATTGACTTTTTAATTCCCCAAATTAAAAAGTCAACCCCCCCAAATTAAAAAGTCAACCCCCCAAAGGGGGGTTCTTTCAAAACACAGATTTTGTGTTTTATAGGGTTTTATACATGTGACATCAGCAAGCTTACCACCACAGGCAAAACAGAAACTGAGTAGGAGTGCAATATGAAACCATTCTGTGTGGGTGGTGTAAAGAATGTAAAAGGAGGCAGCCAAATGCAGTCAAAACAGTCTTGTGTATTTCCCCCATCCACAGGCTGGGACCTTTAATGAAGCAGACATCACATATCTGTGGGCTGAAGAAAATGAGCAGGATTTTTCATGAAGCACTGGAGGTGTCAGCTTTGTTTCTTTGTTCAGGTAAAGCTGGGAAATGTTTCCATGAGCAGGGCCAAGTTAGGCTGTCAAAAAGTATTTTGTATTTTGTTTCTGGTTGAAATGGTGGTAAGGATATGACTAATTTAGAAAAACAAAAAACCACAGAGAGGCGGACTGTTTTAGGGAACGTTTAGGAGGGTGAGGCATGTTAACAGAGACTAACAGGCATGTTAGTCTTCTGAAGAGACTGCCTTGTGCAGTCTCTTCTGATGCTTGTTAGCATATCTTAATAAACATTCAAATTGGTCTGGCACATTTCAGTTTCTTTTTTAGATTTCCAAGGAACGTTATCAATGGGTGCAAACCAAACCGTCCCTGGGTGACATCAGATAAACCTACAACCAATCAGCAAAGGATGCATAATATGCAGCCATGGGCAAGCAGATGACACACCAACTCACCAACTCCTGCCTTGCCATTAAAGTAAAAACAAAATTTCCATCAATTATAAATAATAGTAAAAGATCACACACAGTAACAAAGACGATCGGGAACTAAAAGTCCTGCATAAATACTGCTCCCTCTTGTTGCAAGAGAAAGAGCAATGAGATGTTGCTGGGAGCCTCCTCAGGGTCCACTGAAGGGCTTTTCACATTCCTTTACACTAAGCCTTTGTTTTTCTGAGTGGTGAGGGGAATTCTGGATGTAAGTGAAGCCTGAAAAATGCCCTGAACCACAAAGTTAATCTATCCAGCCTATATGGAGTTCAGACAGCCAACATGTCTGTCTGAACACCATATGCTTAGATCTGGACAGCTTGTCAGGGTCCAGATCTAAGCATCTTAGCACACCTACAATGTCTTCAAGTTTCAGGTTGTTTGTCCAGACAGGACAAATAACCTCAAACAAACATTTTCTTCTGCAAAACTAAGGCTGCTAAGAAGCCAACATAGAAATTTCTAGTAAGAAATATCAAGTTATTACAAGTGTAAGTCTGCAAGACAAAAGCAATTATCTGAGGAAAACAAATATTAATAGCAAATATCTTCCAAAATCTCTTGAGAGGATGTGATGGTTTAATGAAGCCAAACTTGAACTTTCTGTAAAGAAAATGATATTCACTGTAAAACATGGTGGTGGCAGCATCAACCTCTGAAGTTACTAATCTCCAGATGGAAGTAGGGTTTCTTTCAAAGTGATTAAAACTGTGTTTTTCGGACAACAATAACCGGAAAGATGAAGGTTCAGACGTTTTCAGGACCACAATGAGCTCCAGGGTACATCTGAATAAACAAAAGATTGACTTCATGAGAAGAAAATTAAAGTTTGGTAACAAAATCTGTAGCTTCTCTTGAAGAGAGTGGTGGAGAGAATATCATGCAAATTCTGTCACAAAAAAAGAAAAATAAGGAAAATGTGATTTGCTCCAAACTCTACAGGTCTGGGGTGAACCACCAAGCTACACAGAGCATAATTTTGTTAAATGTTGACAAAAACTACCTCAAGCAAGCAGAAAACCTTCAACCTTTTTTAATGCAATTCTTTAAAATTCATATTTAAAAAAATGAGAAAGATACAGATAATGTATGTTCATGTATCCTGAATACTACAACTCAAGATGTGCAACAATATGCAACCAGAATTTTTATTTTATTTTTTTAATTGGAATTTCAAAGGATGATGGTATATTTCTATAAAATTTGCATAATTTTTTTTCCATCTCTAAAATCTGACATTTTAAATATGCGCTGTAAAACAACTCAGAAGAATAAGGGGCAATGTTTCATGCTATTTTACGTGTTTAAATCTGTAATTCTTACTCTGTCAACTGTAAACATGCTAACAGGTGTTCTACAAAAGGTTTCAACTTAGCGTTGTTCAAATGTCCTTGATCTGAAGCCGTTGCTGACCTTAGAACTTTATCTCTGTTATTAATCAATGAACGTTACACCTCCTCTTCACGTGGGAATGTTCTTTGTCCGTACTATTTTGTTCGTGTCTCACGCTTCTCGTGTTTCACTGTCCAAACGACAAGCAGTTTCTGTACCGAACCTTTTGGTTGTAGGCAGTGTGTATTTGCTGACCTACCTTCAATAACCCAGCAGTACAGAAGGGCATACACAACTAGTGTTTGTTTGCTTTCATTTTACAACATCAATAAAGAATTGAGTTATTCTTAGTACATGAATTAGCCTTTTCCAGGTTGTGCATTAGACATTGTAATGTAGGACACACCAGCTGTAATAAAGTGAAATTTTCCTTTAAACTGTTCTATTAACTTCCTCTTTAAACAATTTTGCTCGGAAATTGGCCCCAACTTTGATTACCTATAAACACCTATCTACAACAGGAAGTAATCAACAACTTTACTGAACAACCACTATAACCAAACTGGATCTTCTGAGGGCAAATGAAACACACACATATACAAATCTGCACACACAGTGGAGTCAACATCAAACTCGCTGAGAGCAGTAAATTATTCTCACTGGGGTCAAATATTATGTCACAGATTCATCTGAAGGAGAATTTTCCAGTTAGCTGCAAATAAACAACACAATGCAGCTTCATCAGGCAACATAAACAGAAGCTTCTCTGAATACGAAACAGTTTCACAAAAGTAGTGACACCTCTAACCTGTGTGACGGTGGGAACTGCAGGATAAGGCAAAAACGATTGTTTACCCAACCCAGATGATGTCATGGGTAGTGAAAAGTTGTTTGTACTGGGTTTCCATTAATTTAAGTTCAAACAAAGGTGATGACGACTTCCTGTGCTATGACCATGTGGAAGGTTATTTTACTATGACAACTTAAGGTCAGGGAAGTTTTATGGAATCTAATAATATTATCACACGTATAACTGCATGAAATCTTTGACTCATTAACACCTAATAAGGAATTACATTGTTACTATATATTTAGGAAGATGCATTAAAATAAATAAATAAATAAATAAATAATTCTTCTGAAGGGGCCTCATAATACTAATGAAAATATCTTGTTTCAGTACTATAAAATGCCACTATATGCCTTTTAAATACCTGCAGTAATACTGAGCAAGGACCTGAATTCCAGTTTTAGTTTGTGTTAAGCATACGAGCTCTTCGGTCAGTTTTTGTTTGGGATTTAGTCAGAACCTGCTGGAAGGGCTTTTCTTACTTCCTGAGAATGCTAAAAATAATGGGAAACAGATCTCTGGATTTCCTGGACCTGTTTACCCCATGACCCAATCTCAAATACTCTGAAAATAACAGATGGACATATGGTGAATGGATGGGAAGACTTATATATAAGTCTGGTACAGCTATATTAATTGGATTATTAGATATGTTGTTGTTTGTTGGACTGTACCTGAAGCCAAAACGACAGTGTCCAAATGCCTTACGTCTGACTAAACTCATCACACTGCCAGTAATAGGCAAATGTTGCATGATTCCCAAAAATATATTTCATAATTTATAGCAACATGTTTAATAAAAAATCTGAAAATATCCAATGGTATTCAGGACATCATATTTTATTAAAACCTTCCTGAAAACAGGAGCAATAACTAAAAGAAAAGAGGAGCTTACATTGCCGAGAGGAATATTCTCAACAGAATGAGACCCAAAATGAGAAATCAGTTTAAATTTAATTATTTTATTACTGACACGATTAATTTTTCACCAGAGTGACTGCGTTTTCATGAATACTTAATCACTCTTTAAAACAAATGTTATTTATCTGCTAATGAGAAACAGAATGTGAGATTGAACGGAGAGGAATACATGACATGGTATTTTAGAAAAATAGTTGAATGTGTACTTTTCTATGTTGGTCTGAAACATGTGAATTTTTTTCTGAGAAGCAAACTTAGTGTCACCCACCACTTCTTATTAACTCAGGTTGTCTATGCTAACTTTTTATTTCCGCAAGCACAAATGAAGTCATTGAGAGAAAATTAAACATAACCAGCAATATATTTAAAACATTTTACAAGGAAACCTGGATTAAAAATCAAGTTTCTTGATGTCTTTTTTTCTTTCTTATTCAATAAACAAAAATAATGAAAATAATAAAATGGGAGCAATTCACCACCATTAGATCAGGAAATATGTCATATGCCTTAAAGGAGGAACACCAACTAAACACACCAAGTCTTGTTGGAACAGCAATGAGCAAACAAAATGCTCTTAGACATGCACCCGGATCACATGACCTACTATAAAGGCCATAACAAAGCCGATGTATTCAGTCACTATATGTTCATTTCATGCTTCTATGTGTCTGAGAGCACCTGGCACCTCTGCCTTTTTTCTTGTTCTTTTCAAAGTACAGTCATTATTGTTCATTAAGCAGGAAATTAAATGAACTATGCAGGTGTTCCAATGAAAGAGCAGCTGTCATGACTACACCCAAATACACTGCAAAAACAGCACTGACCTTTTGTTTGATTAAAAACAGCTCTTCAGAAACTGTTGGACCTTTCTGCCTTGTTTTAATTGCAGAGATTTCTATCATCAATGGGTTTGAAATGAAAATTGAATATCTGAAAAGCTCAGAAATAAGCAAGAAAGCTCCTAGTCTCTCGACTGTGGCAACAGTCCAATTTGGTTTTTGCTTCTCAGTCAACTTTACACATTTCCTTGACATGATAAACGCCTCCGCAGTAATTTCCCAGCTAGTTTCTTCCCACACTGAGTTTATCATTGATCTGATGAACTCTGATAAGCTTTTGTTTTGAAAAATTTGCCAGAGCGCTGGAGAAGAGCTGCTTTTAAAACTTGTTAATGATCTGCAAGCTGAACAGTGTGATTGCATGCAACTTAGAAAAATGTTTAAGTTAATTTAGAAAATGCAAAGTTGTTGTGACCGAGTTTAAACAAGAATTTTGATTATGGTTACACCTCTCCTGGTTTTAGGAAATAGTCAGTAATGGAAGTGTTTTCTGACACTTTTCCTAACATTGACAGTCCTTTTTTATCAGCCACTCCCATATTCTTTTGAGTTTACTTATTTACAGGTGGGATTTTACCAAACATTTTCACAGCTGAATTTATTTTCTTTATCTTTTATATGAGAAAGAAAAATAATCAAATGAAATTGCTCTAAGTTGCTGCAAAATCTGCAACACAGCTAATTTGACAGGTAAAGTCTACATAGCAGGGAGGGGTAGACATGTTAACATTATGTAACTGCTCTTTAGCATGCCAGACTTAGCCTTTTAACCTATCACACCACACGCCTTAATGTTTTACTAAGGACCATTCTATTTTTTTTTTTAGAAAATTTGCTAACAACCTTGTTACTTAAAATAGCAAATAAAAATAGTGAAACTACAATATTAATAGTCAGTTTACTCCTTGAACCCATGTGTTGTCATTTTATCCAGATCCCCTTCTGTTTTACACCTTTACACAAAACGTTATGCAATGAACAATTATGTATCAATGTTGGTTGCTATATATTAAAACAAACCAAACGTGTAAAATTTTCAGATTTTCATATTTCAGTCAATGTTTCGCTCCAAGAGTGAAATATGATGTTGGCGCAAACCAAAATTAGTTTTTAAATGAAAACTTCCAAAGACTAGAATGAGTTGATGAAAATGTCTCTTGTCAAATGGTAAATCAGAAAGATGGAAATTAAATGACCAAACTATAAAACATTAAATCACCAGATTGTTATTAAGACAATTTTTAACATTTATAAACTGGCTGATTATTTTCTGACCAAAAAGAGACAATTACATTCCAGTCAACTAAAACACAACAATAACAAATTCACTCACAGAATTATGTTTTTTTGTTACATATTGCAACATATTATACTTTCATTTGTTTTTTTATGAGAAAATGTTTTTTTAAGCATTAACTTGACCAGTAGGTCCTAGACACTGAAATGTTTGAACAGAGTATTAATTTTCTGAAAACGCTGATCCTAGAGTTTGGGAAGAGCATTTGTAGAGGATTAATCTGGATTTACACACACGTGGTTCCAGTAAACAGCAAGGATAGAGTTTAGATAAACTACAAAGTGTTTTGTGGTAATGAAATAACATGTCACCCAGCTCACAAGATTAGCCTGAAATATTAATGTTTTCATGCAATGAGGAATAAAATGTACCAAGTTTGGACAAAACATATGAGATTAATTTCTACTTTTTTATCTTCAAGAAGATTGTTGATTACCATGGTAAACATCAGCTGCTCTATTCTTCAAGTGGGATTTTTTTGGACACATTTGATCCTTTGTTAAACCTCTTTTTCTGGTTTGGAGGTAGTCTAATGTTTTTCTGTTCCAGAAGGATTAGGATAACGCAACACTGGATTAAGCCACTGTCAGAAAGCACAAAGTGATACATGGGTATGAAATGTTTTAAAACACAAATGATCTGCGTTCATGGTAGAATTTGACTGGATTATCCCTTCAAATTGTATTTTCTGCCAAACAATGAGAAGCCCTTTCTTTGTCTCCATGAAACGAGGGAGTAACAGCAGAAGAGTAAACGGTTTACCAAACAGGTTTCTTTCTGGTAAGAAGAGGTACCAAAGCCTTGAGCTGGCAGGCCTCTTTGTTTCAGCTTAGCTATTATTTTGTCTCTGTGGTAATCCTTCGTATCGTCATCTATGGGGGAGGATGAAAGTCTTTAGTCCTGACCCAAATTCATACTCAAACCTAGAGACAAAACAAAAGCAAACCGTATAGAGAAGTCCCTAATTATTGTTTTTATGACCAAGCTGCGTTGTGGGGAATCACACACTGAAAACGATGATCTGATTTGTGCTTTCGAACTCTTATCTCTGCCTGGCACCATTATGACAGCAGGTTATAGCTTATGAGCTCAACAGCAGACTGACATGTTGCAAAGCAGCAAGACAATGGTGGCCAAACTCTATTTTCCCTTTTAAAAAATCCCCAAGTGGTTGCAACCTTAAGACTAAAGGGACTTTTTTTGTTGAACTTTTCGGGCTACCTTAAAAGAAATACATTTTTCCAAGAACTGGAACTTTTTCAGTTTGGGGAGTTCTGTCATTAAAACAAAAACAACAGAAGTTAACATTTTTGAGTTGGAAGTTGGAATATTTAAAAATTTTGGTCAGCAGAAATCAAACCTCCCAGGGGGAAGGTAAGATTAGAGACCAATGACAGCTGCAAAAGATTGTTTTTTGCATTTGTAACCATTAGTATCAACTCTTTTACACACTTCATCTTTAGATGTTTGTTATTAGAAATTAGACTCACATCCAGTGGAGGAGCAGGGGCTAAATGAGATATTTGATTCTATTTTTGAAAGTTATCCAAAACTATTCTCAATTTAAAAGAAGACTTGATATGAGCAGAACTTCTTAACACTGCCAGATAAGATGCATGCCTGTGGTATCTGCCAGCCCACGCAAAGCAATAATTGCTTTATTATTGACAATAAACAAGGATAACATAGTTAATTTACAGCAACCTTTTTGCACTTGATTAAGGACATGAGTGCTTTTATCAGTTGCCAAGAAACTATAAGTATGTGGTGGTAAAAATCTTATCAATAAGTGCATTTACTCAACAATTACAAAAAACCAACAGCTAATTATTCAGTATGTTGTTAAACTGCCTTTTGGCCAAGTCTTTCTTTAAACATTGCTTCGGTTCACTATGATTTGCAAGAATTTGTTTGTTCTGAAGGTTCTCCCATAATTCACACAAAGTAAAAAATCTGATGCATGGTCAAGTTGTTACAGGACGTTTGTATTTACACACACCTTTCACAGGTGCCATAGACCACCTGGGGGACACCCATCCAGCTTCAGCATATGTCATGCCCTAAACATGCACCTTTCTGCAGCTTCCTCTATGTATAATAACTTTGCAATTTCCATTCAGGAGTTTTTAAACGTTTGGCAGAACTTCTCAGTAATTTGCATGCAAATGTTCATAATTTGATAAATGCTCCTCAAATGTGTCCATGTCACATATGAATACATATACTGGATAATGGAAGCAGACGAGTGTTTGGGGTTGTTGACTTGATGAGCATGCAGTGTCATGTAATAACATCTGTCAGACAGATTGTGGAGAGGTTTATGGTCAAGTTAGTGTGACTGCAGGAAACCCAGGTCATGTAGCTGCCATACAAGCCAAATCATCAAACCTCTACCATTATGCCTGACAGCTGGGTTTTTTTTTTTTTTTATAACAGCACATAGAGCCTAAACAGCTCTAATTCAAATCCATCTCCTAAAAGAACATTGTTCTAAACTTGAAAACCTGAAAACCTAAGTCATGATATTCTTGTTTTGTTTTTTGTTTTTTTAAGGAAGAAGAGATATTCTTCCAGCAGCCCTTCCAAACAATTCATATCTAATCACTCTACACCTTTAACATTGAGCTAACCGAGATCAGTTGTGTCTGAAATGGAGTTCTTGGGTTTTTTATAATATCTCTGAGGCTGATTTTGGGATGAATTTAATCTGATGTCCACTGACAGGTAGAACAGCAACGGTCTTAAATGTTTTGCTCACGTGAGCAAGCTTTTGGAAACTACCCGTTTTCCCGTCCCAGACTAACGGGCAGATATGAATGCTTCTCAGAAATCATTGCTGACAACTTTCCACTCTGTGGGGTGTTTTCACATTCATCTACACCCAGATGTGCAAAACTACCAAAATATTCAAATTAATAAAGACTGTCATATATGTTTATGATGATTCAATCAAGTGCTTTGGATTAGTGACACTTGGCTGCTACATACCCCAAAACCAGTAGAAGCAGCAGAGATGACATGAGGACTGAATCAGGTTCATTATATCTCTTCTACAAAACATATCTGTCTTCTGCAGCATAGCTCATTTTGAATTGCTTAACTTTAAGCTCTCTTAACTTCAGACAACAATGGTAAGCAGTTTCTTTAATCTCTGTTTGCATTGGATTACATTTCGGTTTCATTCTATGATCCAAGGGAATCCTTGAAAATTACTCTACAACATCATTCTTCATATGATTTTCACAGAGATAGTTTTCAAAGATGATAATTAAGGAGTCAAGAATAAACTGCAGATTTTTTATGTTTTTGACTGTGATTCAGAAAACTGCAATGAGAGCAAAAATAAAGTCTTTGTTTTAATTTTGCTGCCTTTGATTGCTGAAAAAGTTGAGCATTCAAGTCTAAAGCCACAAAGACCACAGGATTGTGCCATTTCAGAGGACTGAATGATGACCGGGATAACTCCACTTCACCATTGCACATGACATCAATGGTGATCCTTTTGTTCCTCCTTGCACCACAGATCTTTGGCTCACAAACTAAAAATATGAGGTTGTTCTTGGGTGCTATCTTTTTTTATCCTGGCTCCAGACTTGTGTAGTCTCTCATTTCTAAGAGGCTTGTGTTCAGTTTTTGCTGACCAAGTGCTGATCATAGCTTGGGTGGAAAGAACAAAAGAAAAGGTTGTGCAACTACCCTGCTGACAATGAGCTCAACTCCACGCACTTTGCCCGGAAAACTAAAAGAAATATTTCAGTTACTTTTTCCCCACAAGTATGACAGGAAAAACCATGTGACCCAAAACTGTGTGATTCCTTGATGGCCATGACAAATAAGCGGTCATATGAGCTCTGTGCAGTTATGTGAGAACCTTTGCTTCTCAAACTGACCACATAAACGTAGGACAATGACCTACAATATTGTTGGTTTATAAAAAAACAAAAACAAAAAAAAAACATGATCTCCCATTCATCTGATAATGAGTTCAACAGCTTTTGACCCACTGAGCTTCACACATTTCTTGTTTCTATTCTTTCAAAAAACAAACAATCGCTTATGGTTCGACCATTGTGACATTTCCAAGCGAAAGGTAAATCAGTGGGGTGTCAAATGACACAGACCATTTGACCCTCCACAAAACTAATGGCCTGTCCAGACAACATCACACCTTGGAGCGTTTGCCTCAAACAAGCCCAGACCTGTCGCAGTTTGACCCTGAAATAGCTGACATCAGTTAATTGAAATTTTCCGTTATGGTTTGCAGGTTCAGGGACTCAGATAGACACGAATGACCTGGTTCTCGGATGTTTGTCACAGTTTTATTGTTTCATAGTTTCCTATGAACTGTGTCACCCTGGGCTAGTAGCTTGAAAATGCAAACAGAAGTCTTAAACTGCAGTATAACAATGGCTTGTTGTGTGCTTTGTTTTATAAAGATAGTCTTTTCAAAAAGCTAACTTTTGGTTAATAAAATCTAATAAAATGGCTAAAATAAAACATGTTGACTACAACTGATCAGGAGTTAGGTTTTATGTTGACTTTCCACAAATGTGACAAGAGGCCTTTTTTACAGAGGCCTAATATGGTCTAAACTAGACAAAAATGTGTTCTGTGAATAATTATTGACAGGGCTGGAGTTGTGACACTGAACACTTTAGTTCAGTCAATAAAGTTGACAGATTATAGTCAAATTACCTGATTTTGAGTAAAGTGGATAAAACAGCTTTTGAGTGAGCAGGTGAAATTATAGTGTAATAGTAAAGTAAGCTTCAACTTAAATGGTTTAGATTTATGGCAACTTTGGGTAAATGCTACAAACACATTTTTAGTTTGAGATGAATGAATTAAACTGTTTGATTTGAACACTGTTTTACACAAGGTGTTCTGTTGTTTTAGGTCAAACTGCAGCCTCTGACAGCTGATCATCAGACTCTTGTAAAACCATGACCACGTTGTTGGTCAGGTTTAGGCTTGTCCTACTTTAGGTCTTTCTTTATTTAGCTGTTGAGGAACATTCTTATTATCTAGGTCATATTTCTTACGGCATACCTCGGAAATATGTTTTGGAAACTGTTCTCTTTTCATTACGTATGACATTTTTGGGTCTGATATTCATGGATAGTTCACATTCATTGTTACTCTGATAAAATCCAAATCTACATCCCTTTTAAATTGAATGTCTCTGAATGTCATTTCCAGATTGCAAATGACATTGCCATATGCCAGCATTTAGAAATATTTGTGTGCTGAAATAGCTCTTAAATATGAGAAAAATGTTACAAAAGTCAGCAGTAGACTCTCAACTAAATAACTGCACCTTTATAGAAGAATATTGTTTTATTTAATGTAAATGGATTTGAGTTGCTCAACTCATGTAACTTAAAGCACATGTTATCTAAAAAGATGCTCTTAGCACTGCAAAGATCAAAATTAAAGCTTTTGTTGGCATCCCAACAAATTATGGGACAACTGGCACTAAAAATGGCATAAAGCTCACTTTTCTACAATGATTTAGTTTAATAGCAGCTTTTGACGTCTTTGGTGTTGTTCCTTTCCACTGTCTTACATGCATGCCTAATATGCTGGATTGTTGCAAAGGTCATGGCTTTGTGTAATTTGCGGTCCACTTTTGCAACTTTTACATTTAGGTGGAAGACTTTGTGCAACTGGCTGAGTTTCTTTAGAAAATGTCTTTTTAACCATTTGGCAAAATAAACAGTTAAAAAACATTTATCTAGTATGGAGTTGTACTGGAATACGGTATGTATAATTGAGTTTACAGCTGACTATAAGATTAATATTTTGTTTTATAAAGTGCTTTGAGACAAAATGTCAAATGGTGTGATCTAAGAAAACAAGATAAACTGAAACTGATTTTATTTTGAAATGATTATTTTCAAAATAATTTTTATGCTTCATTTTACTTATTTCAGTGGATTATGGTTTGAGTGTATCTCCCCCCACAAGTTAAAAACTATTTACTCGACCTTGCTGTTTTAAGAAACAAAACCGAACAACTGAGAGCCAATGAGAAAACAGACATAGGGAATGCTTGATTAGGAATAACAGAACTGTGAATGAGTTGAATATGCCAGCTGCTGAGTCTTTCAAGCTGTCAACATATGCACCACGATCTCTTCAGAGACTGACCACACATTTCTCATAAGGTTTCTATTTTCACCTTCAGTTTCATTATGACTTACTTGGATTTAATCCTTTGACGTTCAAAATTTCCACATCAGTTGTGGAGCCTAAAATTCAGGCTCTGTCAGTAAATGCCTGTGCTTCTCAAATAAGAAAAAGGTTTTCAAAGAAATTTTTTGGAACAAGAAGATGTTCCAGGATTGTTCCACCAGTTCTCCTGCCAACAGCACATTTCAACCATAAAGGAGGTGAGAGTTTAAGAGTGTACTTTAGGTCTCTTAAAAAAATAAAGTAAAAAAAAGGACACTTAAAGAACACATAGAGCTTTACATGTGAAATCTAAAGGCATGTTTACCAATTAGCTCATTTTTTTTATGTTTAAATAGTAACCTGTGGCATAATTTTTTATTCCTAAACCTCTCAAATATTTCTTTATTCTCCATTTTTTCTTTTAGCCTGCTTCTGATAAATGAAGAAAACTGAGGAATTAAAAAAAAAGAACCATTCACATGTTTAGTTTGGTAATGAGCCAACTGAGGAGTTTCACAAAATAAACAGTGCTTTGTGCCTGACGTTTATTCTTAGTTTAAATGTTCTGCAGCTTCCTTCCTGTTAGTAACAGACTGTGAATTGCTGGTGGGAACATCCTGCGCCTTCCAGGGAGAAGGCTGGCCTTGCTACTAAATAGACCGAACAAAACATGGAAAGCTTTCAAGGTCCCAAAGCAGAGTCAGAAGACCTACTGTGGCAAACACTGTGAGCTGACATTTAAGGAACAACTAACCAGGACTGACCAGGGGAGTTATATTCTTTGCTTTATTTCTTAATAAAATAATAATCAAAATGTGTTTTGATTTGTTCTTGATTAATAAACTCAGTGTTTCACCTTAGGTAAGACTTATTTATTTCCTTAACAGTGATAAGCTTACTAAGAAAATGAGCCCTGAGTTACTGCAGCAAATTGTAGCCCTACACTCTACTGAACTGTCAACAGTCCTTGGTTTTTCTATTTCAGGATCCATCCATCCATTTTTTGTACAACCTTGTCCCTTGAGGAGCTGGGAGCGGTGTTGCTGCCTATCTCCAGCGAAAGTTTCGGGCGAGAGGTGGGGAACACCCTGGACAGGTTGCCAGTCTGTCGTAGGGCAATAGTTTCATAACAAACAAACAAATACAATGTTGTATCTTCTGTGTGTTTGCGTTCGCTTATTTGAATTAATCTGAGAAACTGTGAAGACCAGGTATTTCTCTGAATATTTTAAACTTCACCTAAAAGGAAGTTTTCTTTTTTTATTATGATAACACTACAAAGTTGTGACGCTTTCTCAACTAAATCTACAAACATGATAAGAACTCAATGAAACATGTATTGGCACAAGGATTTTTGCATAAAGGTTTACATAAGCCTGGAAGCTGGTTCAAGAGAAGGTTAGGGGAAAAACTTTAAAACTTGAATATTTCAAGCTTTTTCCTTATTTTGAACAAAGTTTAAAACTTACTGCATTGTGCATCACTTTGCTTAATTGCTTAGCTCTAAAATCAGTTTAAATGCTAGGTGTAACAAATGTAACACCCACATATCACCCAACCAGTGATATGGACAGACTGATCAAAGATCTGATGTTCTCAGCCAATACGTCACAACCGCCAACATGAAGAGACAATCTGTTACAGCTCTACGGTCATCAGTCAAAGAATAAAGTTTCAAGAGACACGATGACTCCACTTTGACAGGAACATGACACATCACCTAGAATTTGATCCGAGTTGAAGTATCAACTCACCAAAGGGAGCATAATGTTCAAGAGTTCAGACTGAGCTGCAGATGAATGGGAGTCATTTGACCTCTGAGCTCCAGTTATTCTTGCCTTCATGTTTAAGGCTTTTGTTCTCACAGTGCATACGGCAACAATAAACTTAATTGTGGATTTGAAGACATCTGACTGTCCAGTGCCCAACAAAAAACAAAGAACTTCAGTATAATCAGAAAAGCATGATGTTGATTGCTCATTTCACCAAACCCGATTATTGTTTAGACCCCAATAATGAATTCGTTTTTGTAACTAAATGGGCTGAACCAGTATTGAATCGGCACATGCAGCAAACAGTTTATATTTTCAAAACTTCAAAAGATTTCTTTTATTCTTTTATTATGTTTAACATCCATTAAATACAATTGAGAAAGTGCCAGACATAGGTCTGTGTGGAGCAGAATAAAGCAATGTTGCTCCTCCATAACAGGAGACCACATGCCAACTGACTGGCATGTGGCTGGTCAGCTGGCTGAAATAAGGCTAATACAGTGTTTTTTCTTGCTTAATAGACACATTTTTGCTGAACTATCCTGGCATGTGTGCCAATTAATTGGACTGTTATGCATAAATACTATTAAAAGGGCTGCATTATATTAAAGTATGGTATTGTGGTAGTATCATTGAAAGTTGCATCTTTTAATACAAATAACCAGCACTTTAAGCATCACACTGCACTTTAATATTAAAAATATACATCAGGTGTGAGCTTTAAAGACTGGCCAAATATGGATATGAAACTATAAATGACATCTATATGATATGTGCTACAAAATATGGCATTTCTGACATCTTATGGTATCAGTTTATATCCTACAATTCATAACCTGCTTACAAAATATCTAGTTTGCAGATATTTTGCCAGCTGATTGCAAGCTGGCAACACATGCTAATTTAAAAGTCATGCTACACTAAGAGTAAAACTGTAAAAGCTTAGCAAAGATATTCTACACATCAAGCACTTGAAAACTCATGCAACATTTTTGACTTGGTTCCATAGGTTTGCTCAAGTCCATGTATCAACAATAAAACTGAAAAACAAAAAACATTTTCATCAACCCATACCCAAATGTTATGTTTTATAGATAAATAGTTGGTGCCAATTATTCAACTCTATATTGAAGAGAAAATGTGACATCTTTCTACAATATCTACACTTAGAATCTGAGTAAAAGACGTCAAATCTTCAACTTGACATCATAAATTCCGGGTTAAGAGCTTATCTGATCTCTGGTCCTGGTCTTGAAGCAGTGCCAAACTGTTGAAATCCCCTTCATATAAAAATGCAGCAGCCCTAACAGTAACTGTTATGTTGGTTGGATTTCCATTAATTCAGATACCGTTTTTGCTCTAGCCAAAGATTTGCATAAGTTATAAATCATGCAGCTTCTGGAGCAGACAAATTTATTACAAGGAAAACCCTGCAAATGTTTGTCCAAAAAGACATTTGGGTTTCCAAAGATGTGAACGTAAGCTGGAGTTGAGCTGCAATTTCTGCAAAACAGACCTTGAAAGTGCAAAATAGATTAGAAGTCACAGTAATTACTGTTTGCCCCACACAGAGACAGTAACACTAAACACTGAGCACATACATGCATGCCTTAAAACATTTGAACATTTTACTAAAAGACACCTTTGTTAACTGGAATAAGCAGGTATATTCAGAGCTCTCTGCATGATTATATAAACAAAACAGCTGCAACTGTGAGTCAGTGTTTAAATACGAGGCTGGAAGACTACTTCTGTAAACCAGCTCCAAAAAGTTTTGACATTCAGCTCTGTCTCTTCTTCACACATTACAGCTAAAAGTTGTGAAAACTTAGCCCTATCTAGTCATCTCAGCACCACAGTTCTCAGTATTGGTCGCCTTTGACACCGAACTCATAGATTACTTCTGTTTAACTATTGACTCGTGCGTCAGCTGACTTCCCAGAAACTGGTGCTTTTTTTAAACAGAAGGGCGTGCTGTTGCTACAGGGAGGCAGACTTGCTCGCAACCAATACCCACGCTCAAAAGGAGGTTCCTCCCTGGTATCAGGTTTCAATTCTGAGAAAGAAGCTGTTGAACAGAACATTTGAGCAACAGAATGGTGAAATGGAGTCATTAGTTTTCAGACATTACAGTGACTAGTTCCTGCAGATATTTTTTCATGCACCAGGACACATTTATCTAGTAAAGCATACAAAAAGTCAAAACTATACTAAAAGTGTTTAAAAATTCTCAAAGAATCTCTGTACTCTAAAGGTCAATTTAGTCTTGGGCTTCTTTATCTGTGGAGATATGCCTTTTGTATGCAGAGGGAAGTTTTAAAACCACTCCCTTAAAACTATCCCGTGAAAGGAATGCATTTACCTGCTTTGAAGCCTTTCGGTTTGCAGCTGCGCCTCTCTGATCGCTCAGAAGCTGCAAAGTTCAATTCTATAAGTCTGGTAAACCACAACAGATGCATACTTTTAAAGCAAGCAACTAACATTTAGAAGAGACACTGTACAAAAATATTCTTGATTATTATGCTTAAGAGGTTTTGTTAAACAAGGAAGCAGTTCAGATATGTTACTTCCCAGAAGATTTTCAATTAGTTTGATTTCAGGTTTGGAAACAAAAGATTTAATCTGACCAAACCAGTTTGAGTTTCGTCCTCTTTCACCATGAGTCACAACAGCAGAATTTTCTTTTGAAATTGAGAGAACATCTAGATAAACCACCTATCATCTTTTTTTTTCTTCTGTAAGAATTCCATAAAGACATTTAATTACAAATGAGCAAAAAAATAAAATAAAATAAAGCCAGGATAACTTCCTGTTCCTTCATGGCACTTCCTGCTTTCTGTCCTCTTGGTAAATGCTGCAAACAGCAATTTGAATTTGCCTCAGCCTTTATTTACCCTGAGCAAAACACCCTGCTCTTCATTGAGCCATGTACAGGTAACTAAGAACGTAACCAACATCATTAATCACAGGAGTGAACCAAAGAAGGCCAGCTGTGAATTGTCTCCATGGAGTCTCCCCTTCATATCCTCCACAGTCATGTTTGTTCTGTAACCAGACTACAGCAGGATCTGAAAACAAGGTGAAGTCCCAAATCATCACCATGGTTTTCCCTGCAAGAGCCTTGATGTGGTGGAAACAAGATAAGATATGTATAAGTGCCAGAGAATTAATGAGCAGAATGTCAATCCTTGGTTAGACCCAATAAAACATGTTTAAGTCATCGGTTTCTAGGTAGCTGAAGCCAGTCTGAATCAGGATGTGGATGTTATGCAACTCTGAAGATGTTTTGAACCCCTTTGACCCCAGTTCAGCTCTTGAGTGTGTGCACCAGCTTTGCATAGAAAACTCTGCAACTTGCAAAACTGCAGATGCAACCCTGAGCTCAGTCAAATAGGAGGTGCTCGAATTTCGAGGAAACTGCAGCAAGCGCTATATTGGTTGTGGTGTGAATAAACAGAGGTTATGTGTTAACAACTGTCAGAAATTTAGAACAGATATCCTCTTGGTTGTTTAATGTGATTAAGCAAGACTCCCTGTTCAGAAAGACATTATCAAAAGGTCAAACAATTTGTTTAATTTGTTTTATTGTTCTGTACATATGCGTTTAGCTTAAATCTGAATGTAGCCACTGGTGTTGCTGGATAGAGCAATTTTAACAATGACATACTATGTGCAAATCAATCCCTCTAACCCCAAAGTTTGTGAAATATCCAGACAAAAGTCCAAATGCTCACCAACGTTTTCAAGGAATGGGTGTCATGCCTGCAAAATGTTATGTTTAACTGGGTAGTTTCTATTGGTTTGGCCTGTGGTTTAATTAAAAACGTTAAATAAAATCACAAGTAATTCTAGTTGTAAACAGATTACCCCACCCCCACCCCAAAAAAAGATTTAAATTAAAAATGAGCTAAACAGTAGCATAATCATTTATCTTACATCGAATATATTCTCATTAGAAAAATAAATTTATTCATATTTAAATACGTTTCAAAACTTTTACAAAATGGACAACATCAACAAAAAAAACAAGACATGTGGCAAAAATGAATTTAAATAAAAAACCCTTTAAGCCACTATATGCAAAGTTCAACTTCCATTTCAGCATCCAAAACAGAAATTGTTTACAGGAAAGTTCCTTAAGCTCTCAGAGTCCAACAAATTCACCTGATCAGAAAGGCTAATGTTGCCCCAATACCAGCGACCCCAACAAACGCCATCAGCGTGTTCCTCACTGTAGATTCAGGGTCTGTTACTCTAAAGAACTCCACAAATCCCTCCTGAAAACACACACAAAAAAGACACATTAGTTTCAAATCCAGAGAATGTTCTCAAAGCGAGCCAGCAGAGTGTTGCAATAACTTACCCATGAGTTGTTTTTTGCTAGCCAGTCCCGCTGGTTTGCCAGAAGATACGTGGATATTTCCTGGCTCACCAGCTCCACGCAGTGCTCTCTGCCCGTCTCCTTCAGGTGCTGACACACTGCAGCCCCGAAGGCCACCAGGCTGGCGATCCGACCCCAGTTGGTGGTCCCGTCTGAAAAGAGACTCTCTGCTACTTTCGTAACAAACCCCATTTCGTCCGACTGGTTGTCCAGAGCAAGTCTATTGACCATACCTGAAGGGAAGAGAAATAACTTGCAGTTAGAGATCCATTTTGATAACATCCAGAGAAAAATTCATGTCGTTACTTTTTACTTCCGCATAATTGCGTAACAAGTAGAAGGAGTGCATTTTAAATAAATGAAGTATCACTTCCTTGAACGTCTATAAAGACTAAAAAGGCTAACAATGGCCAAAGCAGTAGCTTTAAGCATACACCCTGTTTTACGAAATATACACTGTAAATATTTCCTGTGGGTGAGGCAGGCTGTGACTCAACTGTGGAAAAATCCTATCATGGCGCCTACTCACCATTGTATGCATATCTGTGCTTCGTCAAAAGGTCCTTCACCACCCTTTTCATCGTAGATAGAGCTTTACTTTGATTCCACCGATACCTTGAAAGTCCTGTATAGTCTCTTAGAAAACTGCTAATAAGCTCCATTGTATCGTTATCCAGCACTTGGTTGCTCCCACCAACGGCAGACCCGTTGGCTTCTCTGTCTGGGTCCTGCTCCGGGGTACATGGCAGGGAGCCTTCGTCGCTGTCGTCGCTGCTCTCCGGGAGGCTTTTCGCAACATATCCGTTCGTTGCGGTCACTCCGAGATTCGTCGGGCGTTTCTTGAAGGGATCCATAGGCGAATGAAGAGATTCTACAGTGGAGCCCACTGCGACTTGAGGCACAACGAGTGGGTCGTAGTGTGTTTGTTCGTCCCCGACTCCATTTTGAGAAAAAATGAGATAGTTAAACGCGTTTCTCGAATTAGCTGTCATATTTTCCTTTGAATTGGGATTAACTGATTAACAAAAAAGATTCAGCAGGTTAGGTATTTAGTAAAATAAGCCAATCTATATTCCGCTCATTCTGCTTGATCCAGGTCCTCAAGAACAAGCACAAGAAACTGATGCCAACTATTTAACTTGCGAAGCTTCCCACTCAATTGACGTAATCAAGACACGTCCCCCGTCCCCGCCCCCCCAACTGCAGCGCTCAGACAATTTGCTTTACTCCCGAGTTTATGCTCACAAACTAATAATTTGAAGTTGAGAGCTGTGTTCTGACAGATATTAGCAGTTAAATTTTTCTAAACAAAAATCAATTTAATCAAGTTAAAATCAATAGAATCAAAAAGTAGCCTATGTTTTATACATATATGAAAAAAAGTAAATAATGATCAAATGTCTATATAGTGTCGTTTCTGTTCCTGGATTTATAAATACTTGTGAAAATATCTGGAATTTTCCGTACATTTTACTTGCTTCAGTTTCTGGTAGCGCTTTCTATTCACTTGTGGAATTCACTGGAATTCACTGGAACTGCCTGAGTGGAAATTCAGTTTTGCACCCAGCCAACATATTGCTCTGCCTCCCCCTAGTGGCCAGGTTAAGTTTTACACCTTAAAGGTCGTATTTTCTCAAATCGTTTGAGATTCTAATACGAAGGTGCGTGTGCTCATATGGTTGCATCTATTGTTCAGCTGAAAAAATAAAATAAAAAATCCAACTATATATTTTATTAATGTAAAAGTTTATTTCAAATACTGACAAAAATCCTCTCATCTTCCACACAACAAACATTCCAAATAGCCCTGTACTTTCTGAAGTGTCAAAATGTTTTTTTTTTGTTCTCCAGTGATACTCATCATGTAAACTCCTCCTTCTTTAAAGACGGATGGGTCCTTCTGACCTCCCTGCAGCTATCTTGGGCCAGAATTAGGATGAAATACACCATTTATGCAATAAAAGAACACAACAAAAAATGGGAAACATTTGCTTGAAAAACGAGAAAAACACAAAGATAAAAGCAGCACAAATGTGTCAGAGCACATAGCCTGTCATTTGTTTATACATTCTGGCACGTATTTCTCTTCTGGATGAAACACCCTGTTTGTGAGTTTTAAAACATACTCAATTTCTTCTGGTTTGCTCTGTGCACCAACATTTATGCATTTTAATTTCATTTTCAACAATTCATTTTTTTCTGAAAGCACAAAATGTTAAATTTTAAACCAGATAATGCTAAATTGTGAGTTTTTGCTAATCAACATGGTGAAAAAAAAACAACAACAAAAAAACTTTTCTGCGCTGATCATTGGTAATTAAACAGTCTTATATCCAGTAGATTTTACCTCAGAAGCTAAACAAAAAAAATTATGCAGTCAAACTTAAAAGGACAGGCATTCTTTACAGGGTATCATCTCAGATTTGTCCTTGAATCAGCAGCATTTACACACATTATCAAACAGATTCATGAAGCCTCTGCAAAACACCAATATACAGCAGAAGTAGTGCTAAAACTGAGAGGAGAGAGGGACCACTGAATCAGAAATAGCTCAGGCTACAAGAAGACCAAAAAGCAGATGGGAAACAACAAAAGTCAAATCCTGTTGAAATCTATTTACAATAGATGAGATGAAGAAAAGTGTTGCATTCATACAGCACCATAACAAGATCATATGCACAAGTCTCTTCTCTTTCACACACTGCAAATTTGACACATTTAAAAAGTGAGGTTGCAGATGTGGTGGGTTTCGCCTAGATGATGGAGTGTAAGTTGGTGAAAGTTCCCTGAAGCAGTAATATACACTATTTTTACTTGATTAAGTGCACGTATCCAGTTTAAATTCTTGACTTGCGTGTAAGGGCGCACATTCAAAGTCTTGAGATGTTGCAATTGCTCTATCAACCTGTTTTACAACCTGTGCCCCAGACAGATGTGGCATTGTTCATCTTTACAATTTGCCCCCTCATCATGTGTTATAAAACCTCTCTGCTTAGCTATGTGCTCTTGTAGACACGATCAAGCCACTTGAAAAAGCCGCCAAGGCTTTTTGAAGCTTCATCTGCCAGGTTGCTTGCTGTTTAAACACAGACGCCCTGATAAAAATAATCAAGTCAGTTTGGAAAGAAAAATCTGCAAGGTGCAGGCAGTAGATCTATATTCCAGCAACAATGTAGGAAAGTAAACAAAATAATTTATTTATTAGTGTTTTCTGTTGGTAGTTTGTTAGCCTGTGATGAATGAGCATGACGCGTTTTGAAAGTGTTAGCCTTCATAATCACTTTCGTCAGTTCAATGAAGCACGTGAGCTGCTCCACATTGTCAGTTAGAAACCAATGACTTTGTCACTTCAAAATTACTTTTATGGATAAATAAGAGAAAATATCTGAATCAAATATTTCAACGTTGCAAAAAATTCTAATTGTTTTGAAGTTCTGCCCAATCACAATGCAGCGTCAGACAGATAATTAAACATCACTTTTGTGAGTCTACTCAAGGCTTAGCGTGGCAGCTAAAGTATGGATTTTTATTACATTTTTTTTTTCAAAGCAAAGCAACTTTGAGCCTAAAATTCAACATTGTAATCCCAAATTAGTTGATTCTGCGCTCCTGATTCTCTAAGGCATGCTATCTGGACTAGTCCTCAAAGGACCACAGTTAACGCAAATTACGTGCTTGTGCAAGGTTGATTTACCTAAACATAAACTCTATACAGAGCTTTTATATCCCCCCTACCCCACATAAATCTTTTAGGTTATAGTAAACACTTTGTCTATGTATGTAAATGTGTGCATGTAAATGGATTGTCAGGACAGTGTTTGCTTCGATATTTTACCTAAATCAATAAGCATATGCCCCTCTGCTGTTAAAAATACTTAGATTTTGTGTCATTAACAACCATGCAGCATATTTAGCGAGAACAAGAGCAGAAGGTGTGGGACAACATCAGTAGAGAGAAAAAAATCAAAAGTTTTCAGTTCCAATGACCTCAGGTTCCATTGGATAAAACTGACTGACATGTGAGATGCCTCATATGCTCCATTCTTTTCCCAAAAGAGGGTCAAAACTACCTCCCCCCTTATTGATTTGGTATGCAAGCGAGTATTCACATACTTCTTCCGACACCTCCCCACTGCTTAAGTCAGCCACCGGCAAAGAATAGAAACGCAAAGATCGAAGACAAACTGCAGTAACGGTTCCTAACGCCTTTACACACATTGTTTTGGTGTCATTCAGGATGCAATAAAAACAGAACTAAACGCACTATACAGAATACAAAGTGCATTAAATCTGCCCCTTCAACCCTGCCTGATGACACATACCTACTGTAATGCATCTTGGAACACTACAAACCAAGATATAAGGGAGGCGGTGGAGCAGAGTGCGCAGACAGAACAGAGCTGTGCGTGGTGTGAAGGCAGAGAGGGCTGCGGCTTTGTGGCCACCCGAACCACCGCCCAAGCCCAGACCACCCACATACAAGCACAACGTGAGTTTTAACTTATACAACTCTGCCCAATATGTTAAAGCCAGTGGTGCCTCGGGATGAGAAAGGAAGAGAGAGGAAGGTAGAGGAGTGGACATGTTGGGAACATGGGGTAAGGTGGAGTCCTGGGGGATGGTGTCGAAGATTCTTCTCAGATGACGAAGGCTAGCCAGCTAGCTTGCTGGTCACCAAGGACGACTTCCTCGTTCTTGGTAGATCCTGCGGCGTTGGGATATGGTCACCGGTTACCAGGTTCTTCTCAGGTCCGGCCACAGGAAGCTGCTTGTTCTTCACCTTGGCTTTGGCCATGTTGTAGTCTCCCGAGTCAAAGTACTTTTGCTGTATAAAATCAAAGAGCAGACCTGGAATCAGATTTGGAGCAACTACAACACTTTGGCTCATACTTATGAAAAGCATCAAGTTTAGAATTTATTTAATCTGATTTAAAGACACTAATCTATGAATCATTCCATCCTGGTGTTCATAATCCTAAGATGTAAAATAGCTGCATTCTCCCATGGCCTGCCCTGGCTACTCCCACTCTTAGTCAGAGATTTCCCACACCTCCCAGAATGACTTGCAGCAATCTTCAGAGGTATGAGTTTGCAGTGGTTTACAGTATGTGGAGGTGGAAAGCGCAAGAGCTTACCAAGTCATAGCAAAGAGGAAGAAAACCTGAGAGCGTGGCTGTTTAAAATACAAATTAAAGGATCCAGACAGATGAGATCTGTTCATATACTACAAGTTTAGGTTTCGGCAGCAAAGAAATGCATCTCCGGGGTTCTAACATCATTTTTTAATTACAAATTCCTTATATTTCCAGTCATCGACATTACAGATCTAAGAGGGAATGAGCCTATCCACTGCATTCCAAATTATTATGCAAGTGATATTCTCTCAGATTTTCTTAAATGGTCAATGCAAATGATGATTGATGTCATTTTCAAGTCATGAACTGTTGCAGTATAAATCAAATTTTATTAACCAAAGCTCCCCATGAGAACAGTATGTTTTTCTAAACTAAAAAACCCTCAAAATTCAGTGTTCCAAATTATTATGCACAGCAGATTTTCTAAACATTTTATGTAACATAAAGAACTGCAAACTGTCAATCTTAGAACATGCAACATTATGTGGTCACATGTACAAAAATCAAAAGCTATTTCAATCAAAACATCTTAACAGACAGTTACACATTAAAATAGGACCTTTTATTTGATATCACCTGAACGATTCTTGCATCCATTGAATTTGTGAGTTTCTGAAAAGTTTCTGCTTGAATTTTTCTGCAGGATGTCAGAATATCTTCCCAGAGCTGCTGTTTTTATATGAACAGCATTCCACCCACAGATCTTCTTCTTGAAGATACTGCAAAGGTTCTCAATAGGGTCAGAGGTCAGAGGAGGATGGTGACCACACCATGAGTTTCTCCCCTTTTATGCTCATAGCAGCCAATGACACAGTGGTATTCCTTGCAGAATGAGGTAGTGCATTGTCGTGCGTGAAGATGATTTTGCTGCTGAAGGTACGGGTCTTCTTTCAGAACCATGAAAGAAAATGATCAGTCAGAAAATCCAAATACTTTGCTGAGGTCATTTTCACACCTTTAGGGACTCTGAAGGGGCCGACCAATGATTCTCTCCCCATGATTTGGGCCCAAAGCATGACTCCACCACCTCCCTGCTGACATCACAGTCGTGTTGGGATGTGGTGGCCATCCACCACCAATCCCCTACTGCGTCCATCTGGACCATCAAGGGTTGCACAGCAGTCATCAGTGAACAAGTCTGTTTGAAAATGAATCTTCATGTACGGCTGGGCTCACTGCGACCATTTCTGCTTGTGAGCTCTGGTTAGGGGTGGCCTAATAGTAGGTTCATGCACCACAAGCATCTGAAGGATCCTCCACCCAGAGGCACCAGCAGCTTCAAATAACTGTTTGTTGCTTTGTAAAAGCATCTTAACAGCTGCTCTCTTAATCTGATGAATTTGTCTAACAGAAACCTTCCTCATTATGCTTTTATCTGTACAAACCCATCTTTGTTCTGAATCAGCCAAAAACCTCTTCACTGTACAATGCTAACGCTTCAGTTTTTGTTAAATACTTAATGTTTTCATACCTCGTCATACGGCACGACACTATCTGATGATTTTCGTCAGCAGAGGTCCTTTCTCTTTCCCATATTGCTTGAAACCTGTGGCCTGCTTAATAATGTGGAACATCCTTCTTAAGTAGATTTCCTTTAATTGAGCTTATCAGACAAACTAATCAATCAGCTCTCTGAAATTAATTATAGTGATTCAAAGAGCCCTGACAAATGATACCATCTATAAATTTAATAGCACAACAAAAAAAATTATCTTTATGACATTTAAATCCAATTTGCATAATAATTTGGAACACAGTGTATTTCTCCAGCGGTCAGGATTTATACAGGTAACATGCAAACGTCACTGCAATTAAACATTAGCAAGGTGGGTGCATAACTAAACAGTTTGTGAAATAAAAGTCACAAGTCAGATAGAACAGAAATAGAAAAGAATAAAAGAAAGGCAGAAAGGACCCACATAAAGAAAAATAAAGAATGAAAATTAATGTGTCACTGTCAAAAAAGAAAGAAAAAGGAAAGAAACATAGAAAGAAAGATAATCAATTTACTGTCATTTCATTGTTGCCCTGCACTTTAACACTTGAAGTAGAGAAGCGACTCTCTTCTTATCTCCCCTCACTATCCTCTGCAGGACCCTCTTGTTTGTCATGCTGCAGGTTGTTGTTGTAAGTAAGCAACATGAAATACTTATTAACTATGTTTTACATAGTTGATTGTTATGTTAGTTAGAACATTTTGTGACAAAAATATTTTTATTAATTTTCCAAGGAACTGGCTTGGTTACAGTGAAAGCATCAACAAGACGAACATCAGTTTTTCTTACTTATTGACAGACAGTAAAGCTGTGACCAGTTTACACTATCGTGCACTTGTCTCTCCACACATGTAGTGGAGAACTGATGGATACCCACCCCTTTCTGTAGCCTCTTCATCAGGAAATCGGACCCACCAGGTTTCTGGCTCAGACCAGGATACTTAGCCTTCAGCTTGGCCTCCTCTGCCTTTACTGGGTTTGCATTTTTCTCCTGCGAGTCCTGAGAACAGATGAAAAGAAAACAAACAATAAAAACAAACAAAAAAAAAAAAACTGTAACCATGTCACCCAATAAAATATCAGGAAAGAATAAGCATAACCATGAAACCAAGTAATATTGCATAAACCCCTATTTCAATTTCTTTTTGGGTTTAAAAAAGTACCAAGCAAGAAATAAAATATTCTGTTTTGAAAATGAGAAGTTCACCTAAATAGTCAACTTAAAACTACTGCTGAAAAATGTAACCTACTTCTGTAAAGTGAGTTTAGATTTATGATAGAGCCTGGTGGGAGCTGGAGATACTTCATAACAATGTGAGTCACAGGATCAACATTCTCTTAGTGCTCTTTCTCATATAACCAACATGCCTGAGAATTAATAGCTGAAGAGGACATTTCCACAAACAAACATTTCATAAAAGAGAAAACCAAGGGGCTTTGTGAAGCTCATACTACTAAGGAACAATTTTCCATTTGCAATTTGTCTTTTCTAAAGATTTCTACTGGAAAGAGTCTCTTTTTGCAAATCTAATTAGGATAAATTTTAACCACAGACAAGTCCACTTTAAGAATGAAACATTATGCCTTGAATGATTTTACAATGACACTTTCTTGCAATATGATTATGTTTTTTTTTCTTTTCATATTTTTTTATGAACAGTGAACAGGTAAGTACAACTTGTAATAACCACAATCCAAACAACACAGTTGTCTCTGCAGGCTTATGCATGTCGGTCAGGTAAGATGACTGTAATCCAAATGCCAGTCAAAGTAAAATATTGAGGCCATGAAAATATGCCTCACTCTTTATGACTGAAATGCACAGAACTTTGACCTGGATCTCAAACCCCACAGAAAAAAGGAAGCAATAAAGTTCTGAAGAGTAAATGGGACTAAAGTAATTCAAGCAATCTGTGTCTGACGCTCTTACAGAAAATTCTGGTTCTACCTGAACTATGCATATCAGATAGAGCATTCTATCTCCCTGGCCCAGCAAACCTGCAAAGCTTGCTGGGCCAGGGATAAAATGTGACTCAGGACACTGAAGCCGATGAAGATTCCCTTAGGAGGAAGGATGGGAGTGTGACTCAGTGGACACTGTTTCACTTGGGTCCATGGCAAGAAATTTATGAGCTACTATATTTGGTCTCAATGCAGGGAAACAGCCATATTCCACACCACATTCTGTGAGACTGCTTTTGCAGGTTTGTGTTGGTATGTGGAAAGTTGTAAAATTCCACTCAACCAGCACCCAAGTTTGATTTGACAATTTAACAGCATGCTGTTGTTAAATATGGTATCTGCTTTTCTCTCTGCATCATTCTCAGGCAATTTACTGTCACAGAGTTAAACAATAAACTGCAAGAGACTTTAGCATACTTTAAGGTCTTAAGGACACATACTATGCCATTTGTTTTTTATGTGTTGTGAGGGTTAATTGAAAACTTCAAAATGGGAACCCAGTCCCACTCACAAGCACAGAAATTAGTAAATTGCTATGGTTGTCCAATTTGCAACTGAAATGTAATTTCATGCTTCAACTACAAAATAAATAGAGTGCAGCATAATTTACTCTTGTTCCTTTCAAAGTAATCGTCAAGTTCTCAAAATATCCCCCACTCTCCTTCTCTTTTGAGTAGTCTGGTTGAAACACAGCACACCTCCTTGGCTATCTGTGCTCTACAATACAGTTTATCTATGTGTTTATCTTGTAAATGGCTGACACCAAAATTTTAAAACTACCACTAAAAAAACCCTGGTACCAGGTTTGAGAACCTTGGACCTAGGTTATCAACATTTGGCTAGGCAATGATGTACCAATCAGGTTGTAAATAGGTGAAATACATAAACACAAAGATAAGTTTCTCTTTGAAAATGTGTTCCTTCATTTTCTTTTACTTTTATTTTGCGTAAAAAAAAATAGAACAATTTCAAACTGCAAATTGAACTGTTTCGAACATAAAAACAACGTTGACAATTAAGCTAACCTCCCAATACTACAACAATACAAAAACACTCACTTCAGCAGCTCTGTTCATACTGGCACATCTGAGGCTGCTTATGTACTCTAACTGTTGGATTAATGATAAAAGCACTCACTGAACCATCCCTTCAAATACTTTTTGAAATTGCAGGAGGCAGTTTGGAGAATTTCTTGGCCTGTATTTATTGCTGATGTTTTGGTCAGATAAAAACTTGATTGATTTTACCTGAACATGAGAAGAGTAAGGTAATGTTTTCTACTATATTCCTAAATTCAGCTAATTTCATATATAGACACATACTTGATTAATCCATACAAGGTACAAACTCTATTAAACATTTAAAAAATTATTGTCTTGATTTTAGGATTTGACTATCATGTTTCATTTAAAAATTAATACAAAAAGAATGTCTTGTGTTTAAAGGTTGAATGTTCTCTGTAATTGCTTTAACAGTGCCAGTTTCATGTTCAACAGTAACAAATATGTCCTTTAGGATGAATAACAACCAATAAAGTTAACTGACTTATTATAACCAATAAACGGCAATAAATTCAGCAAAGATTTACGGGAACATGTCATTGTGGTATGCTTATGCTTGGAAGTATTTTCACTGGTTTCAATTTAAATCGAGGGATTTAAATACTCCAAAACTTTCTCAACTATCACAATTGTGCAAGTGTGTAAATTTATAACTTGAACACAAAATACTGACGTCATTGGCTTTGACACATACATTTCTAAATTAAAACTTTTGCTCACATAGGCTACCCACTGATTGACAAATTTGTTGTGGGATAGCATACCCATGGAAAAAAACAATAACAACTGGATGCCAAAGTTAAGTAAAGGAATACATTCGTAATCCAGAAACCACAGCATTTTTAAGGAGGACCAGTGGTCCATTGGACACATATAAGATATTTAAACTTCAGCTATTTGATGTATATCTACATGCAGCAGAATGTCAAGTTCTGTGTTTTTCTTGAATAACTAGTAGCACAAACCAATGAGGCCTGAGCTGCTGTGGAGTCTTCAACCAATAACACAAGAACGGGACAAAACAAAGTGACATACAGGCTGAATGCACCGAATCGTTTGACAGCTGATGTACATAACTGTCTTATTACACAGCAAACCGCTTATAACAGCTGTACATGTCCTCTGATAGCCTTATCATTTCGTATCCAGCACTAAGCATTTTAAACACTTCACTTGAGCTATTTTATCTTAGCTATGTCTCGCTAGCACCCTCCGCGGTTAACAGTGAAAAACCCACCTGTTTTTCGTCCTCGTACTCCACCTGGATGTCCGAGTCGAGGTTTTCCGACGACATTGTCTGAGTGCGGTGGACCAGCTGTTAGTCCGTTTGCCACACAACACAAGGAGTTGAATACACCAGGCAGCCTTAGATAAACCTGCACTGAACCTAATCCTGATTTTCTAAACACGACAGCTCCCCAACAAAGATGGCGTAACGAGATGCGACGTCATTACTTGAGGTAAGTCCTGTTTACAAGTTGACACGCACGTTAGCCAATAGGGTGCTAACAGTGCTTTGTTCTTAGCCAATGAACTATCCCTATTTTCTTCACGCACTGTGATTGACAGCCAATGCTCCAATGGGATTTCAATTTGGCCATCGGAGGTAATGCGGGGGGCTGCGCTAAACTGCATCAGCGCAAAGCGAATATAAGAAACACAATGTTTTAAAAAATAATTTATTAAATTATTTGAACAAATGTATATTCATATTTGTTGAATAATTTCACAACATTTGTATCTGATTAAAATAGCGTTGGTTTTTCGCATAGAAAGCCTTCTGTGCTAAAACGTGTAGTCATGGATTCCTGCTCTGTGATTGGCTGAGTTTTAATAAAAAAGCGTTGGAGAATCTTGACGTTGATGAGTCCTGAAGCTGATACTTAAAAGTTAATTGCTATTGATTTATTTCAAAAGAAATACCTCTACTTTTGTTTTAGTATAGTTTCAGTGATACCATTTTGTAAGAAACTCACATCAACCCCCAAAGGTTGGAATAATGTCAGTTTTTTTGTTTCTGGATAACTTGCTAGCTAGAAATACAACCAGGTTACAATAACATATCTGCTAGCTAAATTATCATTTAGCAATGCCAGGCTAATAGATTTCGTTTCATATTTCAGAATGTATTTATTATTTATTGTATCTTTGCAGATTTTTTTTTGTGTTTTATAATTTCCACCAAATGGCTTATGCTCAGCAAGTGAGGCCTTCACAGGTAATTTTACCTACTTTAATTAAATTCTCATTGTAGCTTCCGAGTCGGAAACGGCAAATTTGGTTTTATAGCCACAATACTAAAGACTCTTCTAACTCAAATGGGATCATTCTACACTAGTAGTAGAATTACTCAAACTCAGTTTGTGATTTATGGAATCTGTATTTGATTCACGAAAGTTCAATAAAGGGCCATTTAGCACGGTTTTGCACCTGGACCACATTAGATCTCTCAGGAACGACAGTTAAGACTTTTCAGACCTGGACAAAATTATTAAACTTTGCTAGCAAGATATTTCAGTTTGTTGTATGTGAAACATTTATTCGATTTGTATAAATTCTACGTTTTGTTTTTGTTTTTTTTGGATCTGGACCACGTTAAAACGGGTCCAGCTCTGAAAATATAAAATTGTTCAAATTTGGAGTAGGTTATTCAACACTAACATCAGAATAATTGAGAGCAAATCTGTTAAATTTATTTTCTTTGTGAGAGTTTAAGAAAGTGCCTTTTATTTGGCATTTACAAATACAGTTAGCTAGTAAACTGCAATGAAGGGGACACATTTGTAGCATAGTTTATCATTATAAGCATGGGTACTTGTTTTGATAAAATAAACACTGAAGTATTTTGAAGTTTCACTTTTACAAAATAGACACACTATATTCTTCGCATGTTTCTTTCATATTTTCACCTGAAATATTTAAGTGTTAATTCTGCAATAGCAAATACAAATTATGTAGGTAAAAGTTTGACTTGTTCTTGATACAATTATGTCAAATGCATCACTGCCTCTGATAAATAGGTCAAACTTGTTTGTCTTGCTCCTGCAGGCTGCTCAGGTACTCCCTGATGAGGTTGCCTCTGAGCAACAGTCGCTTATTGTTGTAAAGAAGCTTCTGGCCATCGCTGTGTCTGGCATCACATACCTCAGGGGCATATTTCCAGGGAGAGCCTATGGAAGCAAATATGTTGAAGGTTTGACCACATTGAAAACGTTTCTGCCATTCACAGCATCAATTATTTTCTGGATATGTTTACAATGTCTCATTGTTTTTGCAGATCAGAAAGTGATGATCTTGAAAGGGAACGTTGACTGTCCCGGAACTTCTCAGATACTTCACTGGTAAACTATACACAAGTTAAAAATTAACACGCCAGGATGAGTGGCATATTTAAATAATTTTGATTTTATTTTTGTTATCCCTCGGGGTCATAAAATCTCATTAATGCTCCACAGTTAAAAATGCTTACATTTTGCAGATGAGTGCAGAAATAATTTCCAAGTTTTTCTTTAATGTACTTCCTGATTTGCTTTTAAAGAGAACTTGTGGCTTTAAACTACAACCTTTTTATGTTTACAGTAAAAATAACAGATTGTTTTTAAAAATTTTCCAGGATGCAGGGTTGCTTTGATGCCATTCAGAAGAAATATGTGAGTCAAATTTAGTCTTTTACCCACAGAGAGATTCTTTGCAATGCTCATCTGGTTTAGTCGTTTTGGATCATGAACATAAACTCATTTTACCAACATAATATGTCTTCATATCAAAACTACTGTGGACAAAATATTTTCCTCTTTATGTTTTCAACTAGCTGCGAGCCGTCATAATGTCTGTAAGTATAATGAACATTCTTACCTACACATTAGAGAACTTGGACATCAAATTATGCAACTGCATCACTGTATCAAGTTTCATTTTGTTCTTTTTTCTCTGTAAATAAAGTTGAATGGATCTATATTTTTTAATTTGTCTATTTTTTTGGGGGGGGGGCTTTTTCTAGATCTATACTGACCCAAGCAACCCTCAGGTACTACTCAAAAGGTCTTTCTGACATTGATCACCAACATTTTATACTTTTTCGGACTCATATTTTTGTCTCTTTTAGAAAGTGACTGAGTATTACCAGTTTAAGATCCAGTACACTACAAAAGGAACGCAAGTGGATTTTGAAAGGTAAATTGTAGTAACTGGGTCCACAAAATTTCTCAAACTATGTTCAAGTCAGTTTTTTGCAAACTCTTCTTGTCTTTTGTTGGACTAAATTTGAACTCCGGCATTTAGTGCAACGTAATGTATTTAAAGTTAACAAATTGAATAGTAAGTGTATTTTCTTTTAGTTCATAAATATCAATTCCGTTGCACTAGAAAATTGTTTCCCAACATGCATAGTGACTGGTCAATGTAACCTTGGCATGAAGGTTTGTGGATGTTCCAACATCCCACTTATACACTTCAGAGGCCATGCACATTTAGGTGATTCTGTTAGTGTTTTCCTCTTTTTTATTTAGCCTAAGCAACCAGAAGTTGTCAACGATATCTTTGGGAAACACGAGGAGAGCGACCATCTTGCTGGTGAGGAAGCTTTACACTCTGATGCAAAGTCTGGGTCCTTTGCCAGAAGATGTGTGCCTCAACATGAAACTGGCTTACTATGATGAAGGTAAGACAAGCTGAAGAAAGGAAAAGTTCTTCCAGTTGAGCATGGAAGTAGCAAACAACAGCAGGTTTAAACTTTTTTTACATTATAAAACTTCATAATGTAAGTTTTACATAATGAAGTTTTAGGGTTTTTGTTTTGTGTAGTCTGCATGTTGACGTTTTGATTTATTGATGTCAGTGTTCCTACATTAGTAGTATCCAACTATATATTCTATTTTTGAATGTAATTTTTATTTTTGCAGATATTGATGAAGCATTTAGATAAGCACCAACTTATCTGCAATTAAAATATAGTAATCCAGATGAGTAGAATTATTCCCATAATCAGAAATGCGCTGTTCTACTTTATGTGGGTCTGAAAACTTAGTGCTGCAGCGCTTTGAACTGATCTGATGAATTTAGACACATCTAATTTCAGTGGTGTTTTACTGTAGGAAGCAGAGTGACACCACCCTGGATTTTCAATCCCAGATACAACATCAGCATTTTTTCTTCTTCAACATAATCACCTTTTGATTTTGACTATCAGGTTTGCTTTCTGATCTCTGAAATGAAGAAGAGAAAGTCACTGACAATGACTGAACCTGCTAAGTTGCACCACTGAATTTAGGTTCCCATCCCCCACACTATATGCTAAAAGCACTTTTCAAAATTAATGTGCTGTCCAAACAGATCTAAATATGTCATTTTTACACTCAGTGTTTCTTTATTAACCAGACCTCTAATGACCATTTCAACTTTTAATCAAGGGACAGGAATAATTATTTGTTTGCAACATACAAATGCCCCACTAGATTTCACCAGATCTTTTAATCCAACAGCATTTGCTTGCAAAAATGTCCAAACTCATTTTCTTTTCTTTTTCATTCTCCTTTAATTATGATTTAGAGGTTTGAGTTTCCTGTGTTTTATTCCTTTTTCTTGAAGTCACTCCTCAGGACTACCAGCCTCCAGGCTTCAGCGAGGCTGTAGGAAACCCAATAGAGTTTGTGCAGGAACCGGTCAAACTGACAATGGGCAAAGTTGCCACGCCTTACCATTGTGTGACGTTCGATATGGCCACAGAGAGACGCAGACTGGAGCAGGTGCACTGATTGATAGACATATTTAAAATGAGTTTTCTGAAAAGACTAATGTTTGCAACATTGTTTTTGGATTGAGGTTTCCGCCAGGGGACTGTTGTGTTATTTATTTTTTATGTTTGCAGGTGGAAGAGAGTGTTTCTGTGCAGGAGAAATGGATTGTGAAGATAGGAGAACCTCTGGTCTGAGCACATCCATTTCTTAAAAAAATTGAGACAGAGAAGCCTGCTGCATTTGCTTTAGCAATATTAGTTCTGAACTTGGTATTCAGAAAATTTGTTTTAATCTATAGATTTCTGAGTTGGAACAAGTGGAAGAGGTGGAGAACTACATTACAGACGTGGATAACACTGGTAATAATCCTGAGTTACATCTATATAGTCAAACTTTGTCTGCCATGTGTCTCAAAAAATCTGTATTATGCTGAAAATAAAAACTTGTGCTCTCATAGTAAAATAGTTTTAAATAGAACAATACTGAAATGAAAATGTGCAGGCACATAGATAAGAGAACAAATACATTTATTTTTTTCTGAACGGTTGATTTCATAAAGTTTGTCTTCCACCTGGAGGGATAAAATGCTTTCAGTTATATAAGCATGTTTTTTTTTTTTTGTGAGAACTTTTACTTTAAATACTTATTTTTGCTTTGAAGTTAAACATACTTTGATTTGTAAGTAGAGTTAAAATAACTTCTTTTTTTTTGTTTTACCTCCAGAGATCCAGATGGAAATCCATGAAAAGAATGAGAGAAGCGCAGAAGTCCCAGAGGTATGTTTGTTTTTCCTGAGACTTAATCCACACACGTATGTATAATGCATTTTTAATTATGCAGAGCTGCTTTCAGTCAGAATTGCATATGTAAAGAACACTAATTGTGTGACATAATAGTGCCATTTGATGCACTTTCATTATTGCCAAGTGGAAACTCAGAAAAAAACCCCAACAAGATCCTGAGATAGAAAAACATCACTGAAATGATGACAACCCCACAGTGATGTTAGCCTGTTATAGAATAGTTTAAAACATTTTTGAGGCTATTAAATATTTGTTAACATTGTTCCCCTGTGCCAGATTATGATAATGGAAACCTCGGACATGGAGTTGGGTGTGAAGAGAACCAGGAGTGGAAGGATAATCAAGTCCTTTACGGTGGGTCATCCAGTGAAAACTAATCAACCAACAAGTTTCATTTTGCTCTCTACCAGCAAGTGATAAGATTGGAAAGTTCAGAAAATTGTGAGGGTTACAAACCTCCCAGATTAATTTATGGGAGTTACCAGGAAAGAAATCACTAAATTTGCCTAAAACAGATCGTAATCATAATTAGGTTGAAATAGATTTTGAAATAATCCTCTTTAAAACAACCAGATTTCATGCATGTATACTTGAGCATTTCTCAACTATTTTTAATCACATGCAGATGGTAAATTTCATAGTGTGGATTATATATTTGGTAAGTATATATAGTTGAAGTATAGTATTAACATGTAACTTGTTTTCCCTGAGACTTAATCCACACATGTATGTATAATGCATTTTTAATTAAGCAGAGCTGCTTTCAGTCAGTATTGTATTGAAAATACAATATAAATTTGTTTATAATGATGACAGATAGCTCATAATTCAGATTATCAGTTTCACTGAACATTGAAGAGATTATCAGAACTAGCAACATTAAATGTAATACTGCTTTTCTTCTTCTGCAATTCACTTATAAAATATTCTGAACTCAACTTTGTCTCATTTTACATTAATAGCTCATGTGCACCATTGGATGTGTAGAGACATGCCACGAAAGTGAATAATTAAAACTTGATTAAATTTGAAGATGTGCTATTATTAAAATGAATTAATTTGTAGCACTGCCTGTCTATAATAAAATATTTAGACATAACATAACCAGTATTAGTACTTAACCATAGTTTACCATGCCTTTGGAAGACAAAGGCCTGGTAAGTACAATGGATCATCAGAGATGATCCATTGTTTGTTTCATGTTAGATCAATCTGAAGTGTTTGTTGTTGAAAAGCTACGTCCTATAGCACAGGACTCAGATAAAGTGGATATGAGTGCATGGATTCTTGGCACATCTCCAGAAGAACTGCTTAAATGTAGAATCTAATGGTTCATTACCCTCCTCCTCAACTTATAATGGTACCCCATGGAAACAGGAAGTAGTAAATGACCCATTAAATTTTCCTCTGATCAAGTTATAAATGTCTTTATTTTATTATAATTGTTGAGGTATAAAATATTTTAAGAACAATTATTCTTTTAAGTAGGCTTTTCCTCCACTGAATCCGAGTTCTTAAATTAAAGGTTGAATTTTTCAATGTAAGATTATATTTCAAGAATAATCTGTTTTTGTTGTATTTTTGCACATTTGCCTGATTTTTTTATAAATACATGTTTGTGTGTTTTGGCAGGAAACAAATGTGACTGTGAAGAATACGCAGCCAACAGCGGCAAAGGAAAAGACAGTGAGAAACCAAATCATTTATTAATGTTTGAGCTATTAACTTTGAATCAGTGATGTGTGGTGAGGTGCAATGCTGGTGAAGCCCTGACTAATCAGATACACAAATGTAGACCACCTGCATGTTTAGATAAGGACATTTTGCGCATGCTGGAGGGCAGAAAGACAATTCTTTTACATGCCACCCATAGCCGCGGAATAATAATTTCATTAACTTAATGAAACTTGGAAATTTAAGTATTATAAATTTTATGCTACGCTCCAGAGCAAAGGGAAAAGGGTCTTGAGTTGAAGTACAACTCAAGACCACTCTCTGCATTGGCCAATACAACGTGTCTGTGGGAACACGCAGACACGTCATAGTAACTGACATCAATGCCCCTAAAAATTATGTTTCCAACACAAAGAGCTGAATATTCAGACTGTTGCAGTAATATGATTTTAGGCTTAATGCTTATTTTGCAATTATTAATAAGTGATTGCTGTGGTACGAGGAGAAAACTATAAATATATTGCTGCACTTTACTAGCTCGCTCTTACTATCTCTTACTCTGCAGTTGTGGAGTCACATTGTCTGGGATTATGAGCGCCCCCTGCCATGAGGCAAGAGAACTCACCTCAAATCTGTTCTCTGCCTATTATGATCACTCCTCTGCACACGAAACACATTACACACACAGTTGGTGACAAAAAACATTGTACATTATACACATTAGCTAAATTATGGAAAATCAGTTCATATATTACATGTTTTTTTTACCACCTCATTGACAATGTACAGACAGGAGGAACATGCTCCCATAGAAGGCAGCCAGTGCAGTTAGCGAGAGGTTGAACTATCCCAGGTGAGGCTCAGCTCGCTGCTGCCTCACTGGCTTCGCTTCCGAGTATTTTACAGTGTAAACCACAGGGTGAAAATAGCAATAGAAATTATTTTATCATATGTTTCCATTATGACAGGTGAGTGTCTGCCTCCCTTGCCTCCCCTGAACACACGTCACTGCTTTGAATAGCATTTTAAAAGTAATTTCTACTGTTTTTAGGTTTCTCAGTATGACATCCTCAGCAGTCAGGAATCATCATCTGCCTCTGCAGCCGTAAAGAAGCGCAAGTTCAGCGAACCTAAACATCACTATTGAGTACTGACTTAATGCAACTGAACCACTTTGTTGATTTAAAGTCATGTTTTTCATTTCTGTGATGAGTTGTGCAGTTAGTTTTTAAGAAAAGGACACTGATCTGTTTAGGAACATGTTTTACAAGCATTTTGAAGTTAAGACTACAATTACAGTTGAAATAAGAAATCCAGTTAAAGTATTTGTTTTGACTGTGTTGCATCTATGATTATTTACCAACAAAGCTGTGCAGCAGCCACTTTATAATAAGTTTGTGATTAATTACTAAAACAAAGAATAAATGTGTGTAGCATTGAGCTGCAAATTTCAATAAAATATAAAAGTGTTAGTTAAAGACACTTTGTTTGCAACTCCTGTAGCAGTTTGTATTACAGTGAATCTGAAGAAGGCTCTGACTGAAGACGCTGATTTTGTGTCGTAGTTTGGTGAAGATGATGCACACCATTGCCTGTAATGTTCATATTAGGAAGAATTTGCAGTACAGTCATTTGCAGAGATCGCAGAGAAAATTAGTGAACAGTTGGATGGAGATCAAGGAACCCAACAGACATTTCACTGGGGCTCTTTTCTTCAACTGGGACAATGAAACTGGTCAGAATCAATGGCAGGACAGAAGCAGATAGTGCAAGAGACTTCAGATTGGGGCGGAGCTTAACCTTTTAGCAGAACTGCAACAATGAACACACAGCCAAAGTTCTAACATCATGGTTTACATTTTTCTCTGTTGAAACATCCCGGCCAAAGTCCAGCACTAAATGTCGGTGAGGTTCTGTGGGAAGAGTTGAAAACTGCAGTTCACTGAACCTCTACAAATAAAATTAATGAACTTGAACCATTTTGTAAAAAGAGTGTACAGAAAATTCAGGCTACAAATGTGGAAAATGAAAAGTGGTTCAGCAAAATATTGGTTTAAGATTTAATTTTTATGCATTGAACACTGAAGTAAAATTTTTAAGCATTTTACTTCAGAATTTAATTTCTACATCTAAACACAATCTTAACTGACTTTACATTCCTGGTGTTCTAATAAAAAGCTGATAAACGTTCATTTACAGTCTAGATGTTCAGAAGAACAATATGCCTTTAATTGGGTATTTATTTAGAAAAACTAAATGTAGTTGCTAGTTTCAACTTCCTGGTTTATCCAAAAAAAGCCCTTTTGCTCAAATGTCACTATTTGCATGAGAGGTGCCTTAAATGAAGCTGTTAAGTGAAAGTGGATTAAATCTGTACACAGTGACCTTTGGGCCCAGATAAAGGCCCATCAGCAGCCTCCCGCCCGGCAAGCTGTGTGTTTTTAATCTCCTATTGTTTTTTTCCCAGAGAGGGGGACATTTGCTGATAGACTGCCTTAACCCACCTCAGATCAATACCACAGGAAGCCTTTGTGATGCATATCCAAGCAGCCCCTCCTTTCCACATGTCTGCAGCGGAAAGCCAGAGGGGCTAAAAAAAAAAAGGCTCCCATCAAATCAGTCCTCACTTCCTGGCAGCGGTTGTGATCACATTTGTTTCATAGACTGTGTTTTTATGGGCATTGTGGATAACAGAAGGGCATAAAGCAGAGCGGTGGGGAAAATCTGTAGTGGACAATCCCCACTCAGCGGAGCATTGATGCTCTTTATGAGCTGTGAAATGAATCAGGGTTTTCCAACCTCACAGCCTGACTCCAGTGGCATTTTTCAACACGTTCTATTAATTTACCAGCAGAGGGTTCTCAGGGTATCGATAAATGCAGAAATTAAAAGTTCCCTTTGCAAGTCTAGTCATGTTTTTTCTCTTTTTATGTCAAAAATGCGTTTGTACCAGGCTGAATAATAAAAGCTGTGAATTAACACAATGTACGCACAATGTACGCATCTCCTAAGAAGAATGAAAATTGCAATAAAAAATGCTGAAAAACAGTTAAGCATCGGAGGCTACAATTAAAGTTAAAACCAAACATTAACAGTTTTAATTAAAATTTTGATTGAAGTAAACAGAAAATCAAGAATACTATAGCAACTGTAGAAAGACATCTAAATATCAATTTTGCTTCCTATCCGCCCTCAATCCTTGTCTCGGATTCTTGGACTGTCCATCATTTTTGTTCACACACGCCTCCCAGAAATGAATTCCAAAATTAAATTCAGGGACACACGTCGGGCGGCTGTTGTTGACAAATCAATCAGCTGGTCAAACATCAGGAGGGACTCCTGCCGGACACCTCTGCAGACCAATCAGCGAGCCGGGCCCCGGACCGTCTGAGTCGATTGCATTGGTCTGGGGGCCACCTCTGTACGGTTTAAGGCAAGACGCACTGACAGGCTGATGGACAGACAGCCGCAATCCATCCCAGGGCTCTGTATAGATTAAAGCCAGCTTCTGTGAGCCTATAGCGGCGATGGGATGATTGTGCCTGCAGGGCCTATAGGGCCCAAGGGGAGGCTTGACTGTACTGCGAGAGGGGGAAGGAACGAGGAGCCGAGTGGACATCCAGCCCAAAGACGGTGACCCCGTGACCTTGCCAGAAGGCTGGCAAATGTTTCCGAGCTGATTAGTGCTTCCCCAGCAGAGCATCCCACTTGCTGTTAACCCTTTGGAATTAGATAACGGGCAGAAAATAAATTCTGATTCTATTTAATTTTTGTGCAGTTAGAGCAACCAAGAATACTAAACTTAAAATTAACTTTCTTGTGCCTTTCATTAAACTTTACAAAGGTCTTTGGAACATAGTTGACAGCAACAAAAACACAAATTTACTAAGATAATCTTCTTTTCATTGTGGAGTTTCTTCTTTAGTGGATTTTAGTCAGCAATAGAACACTTTATTCAAGATTTTGCATATTTTTAGAGTAATATGTCCCTGTGCTATTGTTCTTTCTAGATAATGAACAATTTCAATAAGTATAAATGTATTCAATTTGCTCCATTTATATAGCATTATATTGCATCAGATTTCAACAGATTTGATCTGCAGTCACAAGTTTGAATCTCATATCAGTCCAGATTCAGAGCAAATTTGTGTATTTTCACTCTATTAAAGTCATAATATCACATTAATATTCAGTTAAATGCAGTGAAATTTGACTGCAATGTTAATACGGTATAATTCATTTGATTATATAATGCCCAGTTGCTTTCATCAAGTTGCTGACTTTTTGTTATCTCTCCTCCTGAGCAAGCATATGTCAACAGTGAATGACTGACTGCATTAAGATGTAAACTTTGTGGCAATCATCCATTATGAGCAAGCATGTGGAGCCACTGAAGAGGAAACACTGCCTTTCAAGAGGAAGAAACCTTCAACAGGACCAGACTGAGTTCGACCCACCATCTGCCACAACTGACTGGGGGTTGAGAAGACAGAAAAGAGTCAGGGGAACAAATACAGACACACGGATCCAAGAGTACTTTCTATGTGAAGAAAAAAAAGAAGAGACCAGATGAAAAGACTGCAGACTGCAGTAGGTCCACCTAGGAGACAATCAAGGAAGCATTGAGGCATTCAACTCTGTGAGAAGAAAACAAGAAAGTTAACATATCAGTCAGTTACATTTTGTTTTACATAATAAAAACACAAAAATTGAAACATTGCATTTTTTCCAAGTGCCATTATTACACATCAAGATGCTGGTTACTGTTTAATTTCTTATGGTACCAAAGCAACTCTAAACAACCATTCCTTTAGCGTCTTTTTCCAGGAAATAACTATTTACATATCAGTACATTTAAATCTTGAAATCAAGTAATTTTCTATATGCAGATCTGTTTTCTACTTTTTTGTTTAGTTTTACCAAAAAGACAAAAAATTTTACCACATACCTAATATCACATCAAAAATAAATAAATAATAGGATGTTACCAGAGGGAACAGAAATCTGATTTAATAAAACAAAGTGTTATTTTGTTCATAGTCTTTAATATGAAAAGACAATAAAATAAGTTTCATTGTGTTAGAATGATGTAATTCATAGAAAATAAGACCTGACTGTAAGCAGGATATTAAGCTGCATGAAAACATAAAAGGATAAGAACATCCATCTATCAACCTAAAACAGAGGAAGTCTAATACTTTAAGTAACCACAAGGGGGCGACAGGCAGTCATACATCAGCCTGATGGACTCCATAGATGTCATCATGTGCGCTCCTCCATAGAGCATCTTCTTTCTCATGCATGCCTCAATCAGCTCATACAGTTGGCCTTCACATTGTGCACAGTTTTAAAGAAAGCATACATTGGAAGTAAACAGGCAGCACAAGGCTATTCAGCTGGCCTTTTAAGACACACTGCAGTGGAGTCAACAATATTGATCAGCATACAGAATGATAAAAGGAGGGGAGGCAGAGAGAGCAGGTGGTGGTGGGCCAGTGGATTCAGGGATTTAGTCGCACACCACGCACGTTTGGACAGCGCTGCTGAGCGGCGAGGGGACCAACACCTTCCTGAAGCAGATGCTCAAAGCAATGGGATGTACCCCCATTGTGATCAGAGTGGACAGCTGAATTGTTTACCACCAAAGGGTCCTTTTCTTCAGCAGCAGACCTGCACACAATGGGGCCCCTGCCACACTGAAGTTTTCTGCAAGGGAGGGCTTTGGTGGGGGGGAGTGGAACGTGTACATAAAGTAACAGAGAGTTTGTTGGGTGAGCCTCCATCCGTACCCCCTTCTTTTTCCCTTTGCTCAGATGGACCTGTGTGCACCCCCATCTTCTCTACAAAGCCCACATAAAACTACCGCAGGGCAGGGGTTTAAATGTCACGCTTGGCCATCAGAGCACCCAGCCCCCGGCTCGTGTCTCCTGGGGGAAGCACACCAAGAGACAGGACGATAGAGAGCAGAAAGCTAAGGGGAGGGAGACACTTGCCCTCGTCCCATTGTCCATAACGATAGGCATGTGCTGCTAACTGACTCCAAATCAAGTGTATCCTCTCACCACGCGCCCTGTCCTTGTCCTGCTCCTGCTCAAACACAAAGGCCCCTCTGTGTTTTTAGACTTCCAAGCAGCTTCAGGCATAGTACGTTTGACACATCAGCTTAAAGGAAGGCTGCCGAGTCTGAATTCAGCTGGCCACCAGGGCTGAATGATAAATACAGTTTGCTGTCCTCGGACTGCTGAGAATCCTACCACATTTCTCTCCGGTGGACTCTTACATGACAGAAATCAATGCTAACTTTTTGCGTTCAGTCTCATAAAAAGGGACTTCAAACGCTGAAGTGACTGGAAGTGGTGGACAGAGGTGGATGAGATGTGGTTTGACAAAGTGTCACGCTGAAATACAAGTACAGCACAAAATATACAAGCTGCTGGCCAACTTTATCCCAGTCCAAGGTCTCTCTTCATACTTTAAGTGCTCACAAGACTGAGTGTTTTATGTATCTATTTGTTCTAAATAGTGGCACACTTGACCTTGAGGGAAGATGTGTGTGCTCGGTGTTCGGCCCGGGAATCATCCCTCCTGTCAGGGACGGGAGGGATTGACCTTGAACTGGTGCTGCGCAGGCGTAGCTGAATGCACAAACTCATTTAACTCCTGGGTTTGTTATCGACATGCTGTAATCGTTAACATTATGGATGATGAATAACTACTGACTGCCTCATACCTGCGCCATACGTCAGAGCGCCACGTAGGCCGGAGCCAGCCATACGCACCCACAGTGGCAATAGTGGTAAGTCAGGTGACTGGAGGGCCACATCACTTAGACTTGTTTTTCCAAGCAGTCAGGCGACAGCTCATCAAGCTTGCCAGCCAGAGCACATGAAGGTGCTTAAAGACATAGATCTCTTCTCTGCTTTGCACATTTTTCCAACACGCATTCCTCAATTTATACTTGGGAACACTTAACGTCCAACATCAGCTGTTCAGGCATTTACTGTGGATTTTCTCTCTCTCTCTCTCTCTCTCTCTCTCTCTTTGTCTCTCTCTCTCTCTCTTTCTCTCAGTATTGATCATTTCTAATAGGGGAATTTTACAGTAGCTTCTGAGAAACACAGAAAAGGGACAAAGAAAATACTGCAGCTTACATAACCAAAGCTGGATGATGGTTGTTTTAGCACAATTAATAATGAAACAATTTGTATGATAGGCTCATAAAAAAGACTTACACAGCAGGGTAATTCTTCTGTGAATTCTTATCAAGCTTCTTTGTTTTGCTGTGGAACATTATGGCATTAAGGATTTGTGATCATATTCCACTCTTCCCACACAACAGGTTTTAGCTCCTAAATCGCTGCGCCTATCCTGAGCAATTTATTATCTCACTCTGTTTAAAGTTGCAGTATGTAACATGTACAAAAAAGTAGTGTTTTTTTAAACATATTTGTTGTACCTACTAAATTACTATAAGGCATAATCCATGGAAAGGAAAACATCCAGCTCTGCTGCTTTCTCCTATTATCCTGATGTTATCTGCAGAAATACACTACCTCATCAGAAACAACCAATGAGAGCCAGGAGGAGGGTCTTAGTGCTGTCAATCATCCTTGTCAATCACACCAAATGAAACACATTATATAGAGTAACAATGTTTTTAAGTTCTATTGAGTTATTATAATGTTCTGCTCACAGCTAATGGAAACATGACATTTAAAATTAGAATATAATGTCAATATAAAAACATTGTGATGAAAAAATGTAGACTTTATAAAATAAATAGTTTAATACCACCATAAAGGTTATTATTTTCAAAAGGTAACTAAACAGCCTAATTTGATCCCAGTTCACTTAGAATTACTTGGTTTTTATTAGTTCTAATAAAAACTAATAGCTGGAACTTTTTTACAAAAGTTCCAGCTTTTTTACAAAATTATTTTCCCTCGATATTAAGACCCCGAAATGCTTGACTTAGCATGGAACCTCATTAGTTAAACATCAGCAGGGTTGGAAACATTTGGAAATGCAAATGGTTTGTCAGTTTAAAGATGTTTAATGGAATTTCAAAGGCAAAGAATTTCATACTCTGCCACACTATTGAATGTCTGTTATTCCTTTTAGTATTGTAAGAAGACATAGGAAAACAATTCTACTGCATCACTGTTTCCATCTATTTCCATACAGTTTGATCTCAATATAAGGCATCCTGCCATGAAGTTCTTTTTGACATTATTGCCTATTCACTTTAATTTCCAAACTCTCTATCTTGACTCCATCATTCTGCAGCGAGAAACATTGCAAAAAGTTAAGTCTTATAAGAAGTGGATGTAATTTCCACTGTTCCAACGTTCCAGTTTGACCTTTCCAATGCTTTGAGTAATAACAGAAATCTGACAACTGTATCTCCAACTCTATCAACCCAATCAGAAGATCGCTTTTTCTAGAGAACAAGCTTTCCAACTTCACTTTACAAACTGCTTATTGACAGACCTGAGGTTCCATTCACAAAGTTTCTTCCACACAATCATCACACTGTGCTGTTAGCTCCAGAAGCACAGCTTGTCTGGTGTACTTTGACATATTTCAATATTCAAAGTAGTCAATATAATCCAGTTGCAGAGTTTCAACAAGAACAATGCATTTTGTCTGCATTGTTCTTGTAATAAAAGCTTCGGAGCTTGGTCATGCAGAAATCTGTTCCACTTGTCTCTTTGGCAGTGTTTTTGCACAAATCTTGAGTACATGATTCAGTGCTCCTCATTTGGAACACAAGGGAAAGGTTGGTGACGCTGCTCTGCAAGTATTCAGAGTTGATGGACTTACAAACAAAATATTCACTGCCTGAATGAGAAATGTGAAAACTCTAAAAGTCTGCACAGGTTACTTTTTCCCCAACAACAGTCTCCCACCCTAAGTTTTCAGCTTCATTTCCACTGCCTTACAGTTTCTTGCCTCCTTCACTTGTGCTCTCAGAAGACTCCTCTGGCCAAAGCTGGCATGTTAAATCTTAACGCACCTGAGCACATGTGAAGGCTTGCAAGAACTGCAAGAAAAGAATATGCTTCCACCAGCATTGCTTAGATTGTTGAAGTTCTAATAAAGTGAAAAATTCTGGTACAGTTATGTTTGAACATGCATGAACCAAAAGTGGAAAGGTTATTTTACAAACAAATACAGAAGAAAAAACAAAAACAAAACAACAACAAAAAAAACATCTTCACTGAAAAAGGTCTGAGCCAAAATCACAGAAGCTGTTGTCTGGATGATGTCACCAATCACATTTCCAAGTGTAGTGAATAGTGCATTCTTGTCCCAGTTCATAAAAAAAATACATATATCTATATATACATACATATATATATATATATATATATATATATATATATATATATATATATATATATATATATATATATATATATATATATATATATATATATATAATATATATATATATATATATATATATATATATATATATATATGTATGATAACTTCAATGGGAAATTTACTGCAATAATGAACAATATACTATAGTTGTAAAAATTATGAGAAAGACCTTCTAGCACTTTAATGCTGTCAAGCATAAGAACAATAATGTGATTGTTGAGATGTTGCTTGCACTTTTGTAAACTTTGTCAAATTTTGAGTGCAGCTGCAGCGATACGTGAGGCCTGCAAGTTGACAATAAATCGACACCTCACAACACGGCTCATCCTAAACAACCACATGTGCATTTTGAGGATTCATCCATAAAATCCACGGCGGTCCAGACAAGTCTTAGGGGATCTTCTCCTCCGCATCCATCCCACCAACACTGCTGGTTGTCTGCCCTCCTGTCTTAAGCCAGCCTTGGGGTGGTGGAGCTGCTAATCTCGCTCTATCGCTGAAATGGAAATCCGCATGTGTATGAGCACACTGGATGGGAAGAAGGGGCTGGGAGAGGATAGAAGTGGCTGCCCTTGCACCTTGGCTAGATGAAAAACCCTCAGCCTGGAGAAGGAGGGCAGAAGTCAAACTCCCAAGGCCGTAAGAGAAAGACAGGCAGGGAGAAAGAAAGAAAAGAAAAAAAAACTACAAAACTTTTCATTTCTGCCTGAGGCAAATTATAGTGAAACCATGAACCTGATGTAGAAACTCAAAGTTATTGTATATGAAACATAGATTCAGTCCAGAAGAAAACTTGTGAGAGGCTGCAAGGCTTCAGTGATCTACTTTTACTAACTTTTATTAGTAAAAGTTAGTAATAGACTAGCAAATCTGCTCATAAATATAAAAATCTACTCACAACATTTATTTGGTTACTCAAAGAGTGAAATCATCCAATGAACATTGAAGTTTAGTCAAATAAATAACCAAATTATTTTCTACCATTCATGGTTGATATAATAGCTTAAAAAGCTTAAAAAGTTTTTTTTTTTTTTTTGTCTTTTGAGTTTGTCTTTGATTAGCATCTGTAAACAGAAAAAACCTTAATTTGTTTTGTTTCATTATCCTTTTTTAAATAATAATAATTTATTTGATCATTTTAATCACTTTGATGCGTGTGCTTGCAATGGTTCGCTGTCTGTCATTCTGTTTTTAGCGTCTATAAGGCATTTCTGGTACGACTGACACTATGAATATTTCTCCAAAATAAAGTCTGATCGATTTCTTTTTTAATTCAGTTATTGAATCATTGAATAACTAAAATATTGGCCAACTTTCAGTTGCAGAATAATTAAAGTTCATTCAGACTGGATAGAAATAATCTGTGAACAGCAACTTTTAAGGGTTGCTTTAGCTTTTCTGTTGGATTTAACACTAGAATTTCACAGGAATATTCCAATACATGAATAATCCTTGATGTAATTTAATTGTAACAAGCCTTTTGTAGACGAACAGAGTTTTTTTGTGGATTGTTTTGCATTGAGCTCCATCAAACTTTACAACAGTTTCCCTGTCTCTGCCAGGAAGTAAATAAATTACTATATTAATTTATATTAATTAAAAATAATCCCCTTAGCATGATGTTGCCACCACAATATTTCAAAGTAGGGATTGCTGTCTGGTGTATTCAAACAAAATAATATGTGAGACCTTAACATAACACAGCTGTATTTTTACTGAAATGTATTTCATTTCATTTAGGAAATAGGTAACACTTAGGAAGTGGGTTCCACCTTTTATATAATTAGAATGAAATTGTTAGATATAATGCACACCTCACATTTCAGATTTTTTTATTTGTGCAAACCATTTTCTTTTCATTTCAGAATTATGTCCTAACTTGTGATGATACATTAACTATAACATGCATTGAAATTTGGGATTGCATTGTGACTAATTAGAGGTAGGAATACACTAACAAGGCTTTCTGCAAATATGCAGAAAAACAGCAGATTTGGGAAGACCAAAGGTAGGAAAAGTATTCCATGAGTTTATAAGATTAATAGGATTGTTTATGTTGTTAAAAATGTATTTTTCTTGCTGCCAGTTTGTATCTAAAGAAAGGTTCTCAATAAAGTTTTATTATAATTCCATTTTGCTGACAGTTCTTTCAGACGTTATGAGAAAACCTGCTTAAATTGTGTCAAAAGATTAGTTGATAGTGTCAGTATGGCTTGCTACCTTCTGATAATATCAACAGGCTCATATCATGTGGATCCACATGAGTCAAGCCATCCTGACTGGTCACATAAAGCCATTTCAGACAAAAAGCTGAAACAAACCCATCAGACGAATCGGGTGTCCAGCGGGAACAGCTCTTGTTACCACCGACCTGAAACATGTGGCCCAACTACAACTAAATTGTGGCTGAATTATTGATACAGTGGCGTTGGCCACTTTGCAAGTGGGGGCATGAAAGGGAGCCAACATGGGAATGGTCCACTAATTTTATATGGGAGCCTGAGGGCACATTCCTCTCAGTGAAGACCAAACATATTGACATATGTGTGTAGGGGGAGACTGTATATGATATCAGTTGGGTGTCAGAGGCGAAAATTCAACAATATGACACGCAGATATAGACTCTGCATCAGTCCACTTATGTCTACTCTTCAGGGTTTTTTTTTTTTTGTAAATTTGGTAATAAAGTCTGGAACTTTGATAGCTGAGATGAAATGTACGTAAAGAACTCGTCAGGGTTTTTTGCACTCCTGCTTCTGAGATTGCTTTTCTGAAATCATTACAGCTTCATTTGTCCAAGTAATATCGAAAGAGTCAGAGAATTGTGGGGATGAATTGTGATGTATGGGATCAAGTCGTTTAGAGGGGCAGGCAAGGGGGGTGTGCGGGTTGTTTGTAGCTGAGCTGAGGTTGTTGACCATCAGTGAGCTGGCCATCTAATTTCTCCAGAAGTGTCCAAAAGCCTTTGTGTTCTGAGTTCACTTTTATTTCCACCTCTCTTGGAATTGTGATGACCGTGCCTCGGGGCGACAGAGACACCTTGAGGAGCGCCCACCTTTAAATCCGCTGCTCCATGACTTCAACCATGACCCCTCGCTCGAGGGATCCCCGAGGCGAGATTTAAACGAGCTCCCCCAGGTCTGCGTCGGCCCCTCTATTCATCGTCACATTTTAGAAGGCGTGAATTGGTTTTCGCTGATGGTTTAATTTCAATAAAAGGGAGAAGATTTGGATAAATTGAAATAAAACCTTACATATGTGGGTAAATGTGCCATGACATGTGTGTGTAAGCAGAGTGACAGGGAGGAGAAAAGCAGTGGCTGTGACAGGAGAGCAGAACAAATGTCCAGGGCCCCAGAGCCTCTTTTTCTCTCTCTCTCTCTCTTTCTCTCTGTCTCTTCTTTCTTAAAAAATGTAAATCATAAACACATCACCTGCATTAGCATGTAACCAGATTCTGCAATTTTTCCTTTCTCAGTTGTTAGTCTTCAGCTCGCCTTGTCTCCACTTAAATAGTATCACTTACATTTTTACAATTCTGCCATAATGGAGGACGAGTGGCGAGAATAGCATACAATATACAGACTATTGATCCACGCCCATCACTGCAGAAAAAAAGTCGGTGCACTGGGGGGCTGCTGGGGAGGGGGAATTGAGGGGGACTGGACACGACGATCGATAACCTACTCTATCAGCCGTTTCCATGGCAACCGCTCGAGCAAGGACAGAGGGCTGCCATGCATTTTCCGTCTGTCTATTTCATACACCTATCGTGATAATGAAAGTGTCGGGGAAACAAATGCAAAGGTGATGCTGGGGGGCGAGAGGGGGCTCCAGCCCGCCGTCAACTTTAACAATTTCTGGAATTACATAAAGGTTAATGGCGTCCTGGAAATCAGTGGGGGGAAAATGGGGACAAGTGTGGGGGAAAGGTGGAGGGTGTTCGGGGTGCCAGAGGGGTTTGATGACCTCCTCATTTTGTCAATGTGGATTGAAGGACAATCAGATGCAAAAAAAATAAGGTTTCATTAAACTGAGTATAAATATGCATCCTACATATTCTGCTTTGTTATTCATTTGAAATATACATATGACAGCTACACTGGTTTTTCTGACCTCAAAGACAGAGACCACTCTGGTTGACCCCAATTTAAAGGTTAAGCTAGTCTGGTCAATGCTGGTCATTATCTCCCTATACTATAAGAGCACAGAAAGACTCCTGCACATGAGAGACAGTTAGCAAAGAGTCAAGTCAAGTTTATTTGTATAAGATATTTCAGCAATAAGGCACTTCAAGGTTTTTACATCATAAAAAAACATAATGCAATTATGAAACAAGTAATAAACTTTACATTTTGTCAAATTCCATTATCAAAAATAATCAAGTAAATACACAATAAATATGTTGACCAATGTCATAACAACTCTAAGCAGGTGGTTTTTACAATAACATTTATTTAACCAGATAATATTTTTCAAGAGCAACCTGGCTTTATTTTTAAGAAACTTAGTTTTTTAGCTGCAGTTTTCTGGAAGTTTTGTTCCAGATTTGTGATGCATAGACACTGAATGCTGCTTCTCCATGTTTGGTTCTGGTTCTGGGGATTAATCAATCAATAAGTCAACTTTATTTATACCATTAGGTATATTTGGTTACAGTAAGGTGAGTCAGCTTTTTTGCCATACAGGAATATTTACATCATTGCAACAATAGCTATAAATATAACATAATTCAAAATGGCCTGGCACAAGAGCAGATTTGACACAGAAGACCTGAGTGGTCTGGAAGGTTGACATAACAACAACAGGTCATTAATATTTTCTGGTGCTAAGCCATTCAATGATTTATAAAGTTAAAAAAGGTATTTTAAAGTCTATTCTTTGAGACCAACAAACGGGCGAGGATATGCTATATTTAAGGTTAGCTGTGGTTAGCTGTCTTCAGAGGAGCCAGACAGGTTGTCAGGAGAACTTGACACCGCGGCCCTCTCTGACTCCTCGTCCGTCTGTCTGTCTGTGGTGAGCATTGAACTTCCAGCCCACTTTGAACTGGAGCCTTGTAGACTCCGGAGCCAAGTCGCAGAGATGGGCAACCCCGTGAATGAAGTGGATAGATATCATGATTCAGAACTTGTGTTGATCATGTGCATTATTGATTGCCAATTGGAGCTGCTGCTGAAGGAGCAGGACTGGGAAAGAGTGAGCCAGAAAAGGAATTGGAGGAAAATGCTGTCAGTTGTAGTCAGTAATGCTGTATCAAGCGTCTGTGGGTAGCTGTGTTTCCTCAGGAAAGGAAATGGGGGTTTCTATGATTATTGTACATCTCAAGAGTGACAAATTCAACTTACACAGATTTGGTGAACTAGTACTCTTTTGTGTTTTCAACTGATTTTCTTGAATGGCAGCAGAGGGACACTTTAGCCTGAGCACAGCATGTCAGCTTGCGGTGCCCTGCACTACTGCGGACGACTCAGCGGTTGCCTTTTGAGACCCTCTGTGCTTTGTGAGCTGTGACAGAGAGCTATTGATGGGCACGTGGCTCTACAATGTTGTTCGGGAGTTCGCTGGCCACCGCTTTGACCTTTGACACCCCATACATGCAGCAGCTCTCATTGTTAACGGGGAAGGAGGAAGACACAAGAGCAGAAGGAAGAGGATAGATGACCCTCTGGCTCCATGCATTTGGAGTCTCCCTCCCCCCACAACCTCACCCCTCCCTTCTTAACACCATCCATCCCTGCCCCCTTCCCTTACCCCTCCTACCCCACACACACTCCACCTTATGCCGATCAATGACAGTTTCATGTGGCTTCTCTGGGCCTGCAGTGACGTGTGTCCTATTGATTTATCGACATTACTCCAGGCAAGCAAACCCAGAAGCCCCCTCTCTCAGTAGGCAGCCTGGCTCCAGCCCGGCAGAACCATGCCTCCCTCCCTGCGCTGGGTGGGCCCATGCCAAGTCATCCAACTGTACCGGTTGCTAGATGCACACAGCCAAACAGGATTTTAATATGGATGCATGTATGTCACCGAGAATGCTTTTAAGCTTTGGCCCCCTCCCTCTGCTTATAGAGCGTCCCGTTCCCCAAATGCTCTGTCCTAACCATCATGAGTCGGGTAATGGGGACAATGAGGGAGACACCCCGTCTCTTATAAATGCATTTACTGTCGCCTCCAATTTCCAGAGGCTACTTTTCCACTTTTATGGTTAAAAGGTTCTTTTCTTTCAACCATGTCAATGTCATGCCTATGTGGCGAAGGCTCATCCTTGTGGCTATTACTCTCATTTGATTCTCTTCCTCTTTTTGCTCATATAGGTGGGAGGGGGTGTTCAGAACAGCCCATCCTTTCACGCCCCTCAGGGGTCTCCTGTGTCCAGTGAAAGGCCAGTGGATTCAGGGAATGGGAGGAGAAGAGGGCAGCTGGACACTCCCTGTGGCCTGGCTGTACTTACTGATGTGGGGGCTTTAGAGGTAGGCAATCCAACACCATTAAGATGGGACTATGGAGTCGGCAGCTGGGCCTAAAAAAAAAGGAGGAGGAGATGGGGGTGGAGGGTGCTCAGAGATCAGTGACCTGGCCACAGTGTCCAGCTGGGGGGGTCATTTCACAGCCCACCTCCGGCCACATGCTAGATGACCATCTGGGGATGTGGACAAGCACCCAACACAAGCAGAATCATCTTCTTAGTTGCAGACACTGGCAACAAAACTCAAGAAATATGTTGGGATAATCCAGTGGAAGGCAGCTGCACATCTACTCTTTCACTGAAAACAGGACAGATTTACCCCCCAAAAAATACCTCTAATGGTCAACAAATAACCTTACTGTGTCCCTCTAGTTTGGCCTGTGTACAAAGCAAAAGTATTCTTATCCCTTTTAATCTTCCATATTTCCTTATTGTCCACGTTGCAGGTTCAAACACCAATACATTTTAATAAGATTTTAAAAAAGAGATCAACAAAAACAATTGTTAAATTTGAAGCAAAAGAAAATGTATGTCACAATTTCAACTTTGTTTTTACGAATTTGGATCTGAAAAGTGTGGAAGAACGTTGGATTTCAACCTAAGAGGAGAAACTGGCCACATCCACATCTCAAACTGTATGTTCTGTTGACAGGACAAGTATTAGGAATGCAAGCCCTAAACAGGACTGACAAGAAGAACACTATTGTTCAATTGCAGTTGATTGCATTCGATTTTATTTGGGGGCAACAGAGCAAAGAAAACTGTATACATTTGCATACCACACTTTTCAGATTTGTTTCTAGAATTAATGGTATTATTATCAATTCATATCACAAGTATGCTCTACTTTGAGGTGGTTTGAAAAATAAAGTATAATTTAACTGAATGTGCAAAAGTCCTAAAAGTGTGAATACTTTGCCGAGGAATGGTAACTGAGGTTAAATTGGTGAAGAAATAAACTTTTGAAACAACAAATTGAGTTTTTTTGGCTCTGACATCTAAAAATTACTCAATTTACAGGATTAAAAGTGAGAAAAGCAAAAAAATCTTCTAGCAGGCTACAGTGAGAGGACGGTCAGTGATTTAATGATGGCAGCGACACTGGATTGATGACTGCTTTCTTCAGAAATCAAAATCCAAATAAGAAAAAAAATGCATATAGGGTACTGAATAAAGAAAGTAGGGGGGGTGTCTGTTGATTTGTATTATCAAAGATGGACCTTCATCAGTCTCAGCTGGACCACCAGTTTCTCTTTGAGATGTGATGTTTGCTATGATGAATCCGATATGAGAACAGATTTGCACCAAGTTGTTTTTATTTCTGACCTCACCGTTATTTCTCCTCAAAACCTCCCAACCTCATCTTTTCCTCCTCCTGTTTTTATCATCTTCTCTTTCTCCTACAATCCTTTTGTCTTAAACTGTTTAAGGTGATCGAATTTGGCCCATCCTCCCACGATGGTCCGAAGGGATCAAAGGTTGCTGACCCCACCCTGATGTAATGAGGAATCCCTCATAATAAATAGAGGTCCAACTAAACAGATCTGACCTTCCAGATGTTTCTATGAGCTTAAAAAAATCATTTTATTTTTATTTATCTTTGGGGATTCTTTAATGCATTTAACATTTATCATAGTTCTCATGAAAGCGATCTTTGGGTTCATGTCTGATTGGTATCTAATTTGATTGACATAGACCCATGGTGAAATAATGCGTATGAGGTAAGCGAGGGTTGGTGGTGTAGTTATTGTTCTCCGAAACTCTGGAATCCTCCAGTGTGCTGAAAGAAATTCATAAAAGTGGTGGAGGGGTGCGGTGGGCTGCAACTGTGCACCAGTGCAATCTGTGGTCAGCACTTCTTCACAGCCAATACCGTGATAGAAAAAAGAAATCCTCCTCTGAAATTTGATTAATTGCTGTCTCTCCGCCTCTCAATCCAAACATTGGTGAAAATGGAGGCTGGTTGACAGGACAAATACATCAGCCACACGAGCTGCGAGCCCCTGGCAAGCAGAGGAATTTCTTATCCTGTAACAGGATATCCACATACAGCGAGGTGTGGAAAAGTGAGAACTGCATCGTCTTCATTTGGCCATAACAAGGGAGAAAGAGGGGGAGGAGCACAGAGGGGAGGGGAAGTCAGCCAGCCAGGCAGCTCGCTAGGTTGGGCTGAGGCGTATCGATTGATTTCCCAATAGCCTCTGGTCCATGAGCGGCGAACCCTGGCCTCTGTTGCTAGGTGACCACACCATCCAAGATGGAGAGCGGGGTGATGAAGGGTGACAGCAGCTCTGAGGGTCAGCAAGGCCACTGGTCATTCTGCAGCCCCCTGAGGGACGCTCCGGACATGCAGATAATGCAATGAAACTGGACCTCCGCTTGAAGTGAAAAACAAGCAAAGCAGAACTGTAGAAACGGCAATGCGAGAGAGGCGAAGCCGCGCCACCATTTTGGTACTACACAGTGAGGATCAATGCACTGTCTGCGAATTGTTTTGCAGCTATGGTGTGTATGTTTTTTATGAGGCGCCTTATGATGAAATAAAAGTGGAAAGAAGCTGTTAGATGTGTTTTATGTCAGCTTTCAGCTTTCACATCACAGAATCTTCCACAAAAAAGAAAAGAAAATGAATTCCATGAAAAATATTTATAGCACCCATGTGATTTCAAAAGGGCTGTAGACCAAATATGAAAATATTGATTTGACAAACCAAGGGCTATTCAAATAGTCATAGTCCAAAATATATTGCCTAAATTTGGAGACTGAGGATATTGCTTTTTCTATACCTTGTTAAAGGAGCAAAGCAAATTCATAGACATGTAGAGTTTACTGGATTGCCCTTCAGTCTAAATAAAGCTTAGTAAACACTTCCAGTACTGTGAAAACAATAGTTGCCCCTCTCCAGAGTTATTCTGTTTTTTGATATTTTGCCACACTGGATGTGTGATACAATTTTCAAATGATGATTTAATGAATTAAGTGGGAAAAATAACTATCTAAATCAGTATGACCATCATCTGTAAAAAAAAAAAAAAAATACCCTAATTTTTCTAATCATAAATTAACTTTGACTGTAACTTTGTTTTTTTGTTGTTTTTATTCAGGTTCACCAGCTACACCCAGGGCTGAAAATGAACCAGAAGCAGAGTAAAAATCCATGTGTCTCTCATCACTGAGAAAAAAATCAAACAGGAGAGAACTGTGGACCTCAGTTACCTTGGTTAATATTAATGAGTCAACAAGATTGGGAATGAATGATATGATAAGAATGATGAGAAGATTGTGCAGAAACAGCTGACATATGCAAAGTTCCAAAGCAAAGACCACTGACCTCCAAAAATCACAAAGATTTATCTCATAAATACCAAAAATAAAATCTTGACCCCCCAAAATTTTTGAAACAATGTTTTTTTGGAAAACTGGATGAAAACTAAAGTTGTTTTTCAGGAAAAAAAAAAAAAATTCTGCAGCCAAGCATGGTGATGGTAGGGTAATGGTGTGGGGCTGCTTTGATGGAACCATGAATAAAACATTCTACCATAAAATATTATGAAGGTGAATGCCTGGGCAGTTTTTCACTCTCTGAAGTGCGTCACCAAATTCACCTCTGCAGGGCTGGCTCAAGGTTTTATAGGGCCTTAAGAAGAATTTCTTGTTAAGAATATGACCACCACTAGCAGCATTTCACACAAATTTGGTGAAATCTGGAAGAGCAGGATAAATTTAATTGGCTGAAATTAAAAGCAATATTGTGCTGAGATATATTTCAGAACAAAGAAACATTTTTAACTTGCACTGTCAAATTGCAACAATGTTAACACAACAATCAAAGCACTTTGACAAATGAAACTAATTAGATCCTGCAAATCTTAAATTTAAATTGTAAACAATTAAAACATTCTAATTCAGTAAATATTACTTTAGTAATCCCAAAGGGAAATACAATTTTGTTGTAACTTATATGACACAAACATTCAAATACAAAGGCTGTGAGCCGGAAGGATCTCCAGTAGCAGTCGGTATTGCAGGGGCTCTGAAGAAGCCTCTGACCTAACAAACTCAGGTGTTTTTAAAGTCTCATTAAAGAGGATGGTCAGGGATGTATTTGGTTTCTGCCAAATATGGTACAACAAACTGTAAGGTTTAGGGGGCAGTTACTTTTTTCAGAAAGAGTTGGGTTGGTATAGGTAGCTGTTTGTCTGTAATAAATAATCTCATCACTTAAAAGCTGAATTTCATATTTACTCAGTTTACAAAGGCGGAGGTATGAAACATTTAAGTATGACACAAAGCATACTTAAATTTGAAGGGAAGGAAAAAAAACCTCCACACTGTAGGTGCACAGAGTGAAGTGAATTAATTCACACATTGAAATCATGAAGTGTTTTGAAAAATGTACATTTTCATTGATTGTAAGGATGCAAGTAGAATATTTGCCTGCTTATAATGTTAAGTTTTACTTTTGACACCCACATCTGCCATGTTTTGTCTGACATGAACACTCTTCAACTCTTCAGTCCAAAAGCAGAATAAATCCTCAGCGAGATCGCAGGCTGTGTGCCAACAGCAAAGAGCACAAAAGAAAAATACTGTAAACATGAACTGGCCATAATCTATATCACATATTCCACAATGATACATGATACCGTAGCGCTTTTCTACATATCGATCGCTTCGCTGCACAGTGAAAAATGAGAGTGAAGAAAAAAAAGAGAAGAAAAAGATGGTTTAGGAGGAGGAGGAAAAGAAGAAGAGCAGCATGGAGGAGTAGGGGGGGGGGGGGGGGTTAAACTGGGATCCGAATGTAAAAGGATCTACATCGTGCTGTAAGCTCAGAACTGAGAAAGAGAAGTTACCAGAAGGCAAGAAAACAGCACAGAAGGGGGTGGGAGAGCTGTTTGTAAGGGTCATGGGGAGAAACCCATTCAGCGGGCTCTGAAAGGCCACCTTGCAGTTCGGCTCTTGCCTGTGTTGTTCCTGTATGAAGGATTTCCCTTCATCCCGTGCCATGCCTCTCATGTCCTCCTCAGAAGGAGCCTGAACGTTTTCATGTCTGTTGGAGTTCCATATCCTGAGGAGGGTGGACTTATGTGTCTCTTTGTCTCGCTGTGCGCTCCTGCATTTTCCTCCCTCCTATCTATTAATAATATTGGGGAGAGAAACAGGGAGACAGAAGCTCCAGTTTGCTTTAGTTGCAAGGCAAGATGCTTCTCTCTTCACAGCCCTAAGCTGTGCAAGTGTTTCTGCTTTTAAATATTCTCTTCCCTAGTGATTTCAAACTATTTTTGCCCTAAAGGGATACACGGACCTCCCTGGCCAAATATCAGCACACCCGTAGCTGCAACTGGTAGCTGAATTTTTTAAGCCCTGAGGATGAGGAGCCTGGGTGGCTGGAGAAAAAGTGAAAGAGTAGAAGAGGGAAAAAGAACAGTTGTACAGTTCGGGTTGTGTGCCAGGGGTTTGGTTGGTACGAATACAAAAGATTCATGTGTTTAACTCTAAAGAGTTTCATAAATGGAAAGTTTGACAGGTTAGCTGGATGTTTTAGATCCACTTCTTAAAATGTACATTTTAAATAATCTAGGTTGTTTTCTGCTGCTGCAGCTTCTTCACACATCTTCTCACTCTCTAGAGAAATTAATTTGTTTTTCTGTTTCCAACAGCTTCCATCTCCTTTCTTACAAGGCGCCATTAACCCACAGCCCTCTTTGGTTACTTCAATGTCTTAGCATTGCTTCTCTCATTTTATTTTGGATGCTAAATGGAAAATTTTGTCTTTAGAGTCCCTGACCTGTTTTTTTTTTTCCTGAATGTTCCACAGGGGAAAATGAACTGGTTGACCTTATGTCTGTTAAATATTTCCTCAAAACTGACCTGTACTGCACCCTGCATGCTTATTGGCATCCCTGGTAAATATTTGTAAACAGTGTTGAAGTAAATTACTTTTTTGTAGTAGTGTAACTTTACACTGCAAAAAAATTAGAGAAAATCTTGCCTAGTGCATCCATATTCTTCAGTTTAGGGGAAAAACATCTGAAGTTAATTATACTAGGTATAAAACCGTTAGTCATTTTCAAACTTCTGAAGATCAGGATGACTCGTCACTTGTCTTTCACATCTTGAATAGTGCCTAAGACAAATTAACATCTTTGTTCTATTACATTTGTAGCCCAGGCTTACTGAAAATAAATGTCAGACTTCCTAGAAACTCTACTGAAAAAATCTTTCATTTTCTTCATGTTTTGTCTTCTTATTCCAGACTGTATTGAAATAATACAGTCTGATTTTTGTTCTTCAAAAATCTACATCCGTGACTACATAAAGAGAAAACGAAAAACAGACACAATGACCTGCTGTGAGTCATCAACGCAAAAGTCTGGGGTTTGATTCCTGACCTTTGTTGCATGCCTTCCCCCTTTTCACACAGCACTGCAGTCTGAATTGTGACTAAAAGTGAATAGTCCCAAAATATTTTACAAAAATAATTTTATCTGCATTCTTATGCAACTTCATCAGCAGGTACAACTTATATTCTTCTTTTTGTGTGCTTCAGGCCATTGTCACGCTGAAAACTGAATCGTTACTCCTGTCTGGATTCCAGCGCTTTCTGAAGTAAGTTTTCTTCTGGGATTTCTTAATATTTGGCTGCAGCAATCTCTCATTTTATGTGGATTAGTAATCTAGTTCATACCATACCACATCATGACGTTGACATCACCATGCTTTACAATAGAGGTGGTGATAGTTAGATAATATTCATACCATAAAGGCCTGATAGTTGGAGGTATGACCAACAGTAGGCCTGGTGAATACTCCAGTTGTTTCATGATTATTTTATAGGCGGTCATTTAGAATTATATACAAAAATGTATATGCTTCTGAGGCCAATTTTGAGCATAATGCATGTGAGTAACAGTAAACGTAATTAACAAATAAAAAAAAAAAAATAATAAAAAATAAACTTTCTTTGAAAATATATAACGACCAGAACATTGTCACCCTTTGTGATCGAGACTTTGACCTTATCATAAGCTGCAGAATATGATTTGATCTTATGGAGGTGATCTATGAATAGCGACACTCCTGTTTTGATGGGATTACATGAGCAGCAGAAACATAGAAAAGCAGAACAGAAGTTCAGATGAAATGTAGATGTAGTCAAAGCAGAATGAAATGTTTGTAACAGCACAACTAAAGTGAACTGATCAAACTTTGATGTTTGCCACTAATAAATGTTGCATAAAGCTTCTGATGCTACAGCCAGGAATCTTCAAAAGTGATCTTTTTACCCATCATGCACTGAGTAAATGATGTTTCCTTAAAGAAGAAAACATGTCTTGAAATAACAGAGATGGTCGTAATTAAGTTATTAAATGAAGTCCTGATTCAAAGTCATTTCAGCATTTTTAGCTATTTTCATGCTGATCACCAACATCCAGCCCCTCCAAAGTCTCTCCTAATGTTGTTCTGCTGAATCATTCACAGAAAGTGAAAAACTAAGACAGAGTCTTGTTGTTTTTAAAAGTGACTGGACTGAATTACCTCTGAGGGCCTCTTAACTCAAGACGGTTGTTGAGTTGTGTGTGTTTGTCTGTGTGCTACTCTGTGTGTTTAGCAGCTCGGAGCGAGGGGGAGGTGAATGAAGATCGTATCAATCGCCAAGCCAGGCCATTGAATGTATTGATTAGTTACCTTTCTTATTAACATGCTGATTAAAGAGAGAAGGGAGAGGAAGAGAGAGAGGGAGTGAAAGGGAAGCAGACGAGGCTGCACACGAGCAGCACTCCTCGCCTCACCTCGGATGGATGAAGAGGAAGCAGCAGCCGCTGCCTGGAATGGAAAAAAGGATGCAGAGTGGATTTAACAGATGAGCGGGCGAAGAAAATCAGGGAATATTCTGGAAGAGGAGGAGAAGAGAAATGCGAGGAGCGGTTGCAAGGAAGAGGAGGAGGATGAGGGAGTCATGGGGTGGGTGCTGTGGAGGGGGGGAGGGGGTTGCAGGAGGGGAGTGGATGCAAAGGTGGGGCCGACCTGCCTGGAAATCCAAGGCTGGAAAAAAAAGAGAGAGAGAGCGAGCGAGAGAGAAAGAAAGCCTGCCGCCTTTGATCCCCTGCTGAGTTACACCATCTGACTGGCTGGAGAGACTGACACACACTTTACAGCTTTGAGACAAACATGCTTATTCCCACACAATCAAACACACACACACCTGCATCCTCTCATTCACACACACCATCTGAGACTGAGAGGCCTGGGCGAATGCATGCATTATTGTGGCAAAAATAGCTGTGAGTGTTTATGTGATCAATAAGTAGATACTTTTAAGATGGTATTTTCACCAGTAAGTGATGAGCTGCATGCAAAGAGGGATTCCAAGGACTTGTGGGAGAAGTGCTGATCCATACTGAGAGATGACCGGAAACTGTTGTTGGGCAAAATGGAGGGAGGAAGTAGAAGAGGGAAATGTGAGGTCCAATGTTTCAGCCTTCGCTCGTTTGCATGTATGGGTGTGTGATTATGTGTGTGTGTGGGTGTGTGCCTGTGTGTGTATGTGTGTGTTTCCATGTTGACTAGGTATGTTTGAGTGATTGCTTGAGTCACTGCATCTGATCCCAATCTGACATTTCTCTGTGAAAATTAATGACATTTTTTGCTATGCTCTGTAATTAAGCACCAGCTTAACTAATGGCTGCTGTGCTTAAGGTGAATGTGAAGGTGCAGTTGATCCCTACAGACCGAGGAACGCATCCATGCATTCACTGGCCCTGTGTTGCCCATGACTTTGCTATTAGCAGTTAGTTGATCATATCAAATATGAGCAGATCAAACAGTAGAATCATTTTGTCAGATCGAGTTTAGATTAAAGCATAATTTCTGCATTTTAGCAGATGATTAAAATTACAATTAAATTAAAAATATTGCAAACATCCACGTGACTCAGGTGTCTGCAGCTTTTCACCTGCTGTGATACTAATTGTTAAACTTTTAAAAAACTTGTACTGAGTTTTGACTAAGCCAAAAAAAGAGAAAGAAAAAGTGAGACAAGCTCCAAACTTATCGACCTCTTCGCCCCCTCCTCGCTCATTTTTGCATAAATTAAACACTTTTTTTCCGTTTCTGGCCCTGCGGCTCGGACCACCAAATAATTTCATTTGCATAAAGAATGTGAGGCCCCAATTAATGGAGATATGTTTACATTTTATATGAAAAACATAGTTGTAGGGCAAAGAGGAAGCTGCTTAAAATGCGCGGATCGATACAGTCTGATGCGCGCTCAAACGAGATGCGCGTTCACACGCTTACAAATACAAACAGATGTGGCCTTCAATTTGGAAATAAACTTTATATATAAATAATCAATTATTGGGAAACGATAATTGATTTATTTCAAGTAGTCAAGAAATTTGACTACTTGAAACTTGACTCTTCTACTCTTCTACTCTTTCACTTAAATCATTTTAAATAAAATATAAATGTAAGAAAATGAAAAAATAAAAAAAAACCACATGAGACAAGTGTTTAAAAATAATATCCGTGCATATATGATGTTGAAGTTTCTTGTTTTTTCCTCTGACTGGCTGCGTGTTCACGCGGGGCCACAGCCCAGTGAATTAAAGGAGTGAATTTGCATTAATCCAAATATGATCGATAATAACATTATTCACGCTGCGAAGTCAAGTTCCACATCACGGCTCGCAGGATCATTACTGCAAACTAAATCTGCAAATAATAGAAGAAAGAAATAATAAAAAAAGAGATTATTCTGCAGTCATTTAATCCTCGTTCCAGCCACAGCTCCCAAAGAAAACCACTAAAAAGCTCAAAGGAGTCCAAAAACTGTATTTTATATAATCGTTTAGACACAATAAAAAGGAACCATCTGTTGAGACTTTGGGTCTGTTTAGCTTGCGGATAATTTCTTGGATCATAGTTTCCTTTTTGAATGTAATGTACAAAAAAAAAATTATTATAAGTTGCCATTCTTTCAGTTCGTTTTTCTTTTGAATAAAGAGTGAAACGGTGTGGTCGTATTTGCAGGAGGCCACACGCTGTTAATGCAGATCAGCTGCCGGCCTCCAGCAGCACACCTATTCTGCTCCTCGTGTTTATTTCTAACAAAATAACAAAGCCAAAAAATGGCCAGTCAGCTGTGTATTGGTATTTGAATTTTTCATTGCGTGATAAATTATGTCTAATAAGTTGATCTGTTTCTCTAAAATCACCTGATTGCAGGTTCAGGTTTTCTCACCTCATCTAAAGTCAAACGAGTCAGTTTTCCATCGCTGCTAATTTCCACCATCATCATTATTACTGTTAATATTTGGTCAATTTTCCCCCTCGTTTGATATCCAATCAGGCTAAATTAATTCCGTTATTGATTCTACATTGGGATCTGTAACGCCAGGGCTTGTGATAATCATTGATTTTATTGATCAGTTAGAGATGGGAGAGATTTCAAAAGGGAAGCTGACGACAGGAAAATGGAGGAGAAACGCAGTGCGTTATCACAGTAACAGGAAGTCATTACAAGATGTCAGAGTTTTTATTTCATATGAGAAAACAGGAAATGCTCCTGAAATAGGTTTAACTCAGAATTTTGATCTGTATTATTCATTATTTGTTCAATGTTTTAATCTTTGTTATTGTTTTTTTTCTTACATTGACAAGTCTAAATATTTTGCACACATTTCAAATATTTTTTTCTTTTCCTTCATTTTGGTAAAAAATACAAGTAGTTCTGCAAACTGCAATTTTGACAAACACATTATGAAAACGATAGTTTTAACATTTCTCAAAAGAAAAAAAAATGCTACAAATATTGGTAGTTGTTAATGTTGTGTTAATAATTGTTATATTAATGGGATATAAAAAATATATATTTCTGAACAAATAAAGTGTTTTTTTTATAGTTTCTCAGTAGTTTAGATTTCCAGCTTTATTTCTACCAAAAATAAAAAGTCCCTAAACATTGAAGTTTATACTTTAATAGTTACCAATAATTTTAATATATTTTTAGAAGACTTCATAATGTGTCATTATTGACTTTAATTTTACTTGAAACTTTTCGTTTTATTTCAGTTTTTATTTTATGTTGGATCCAAAATAAATGCTTTCAGTTTTCAGCTAGTTTCTGTTTTTTATTATTATATAATGTCAAACACGTTTTTCTTTTCTTTCTTTTTTCTTTTTTATTTTTTATCACCATTTATTTACCTGTTCTAATGGTTTTTGCTTTGTTCAGATTTTCTTTGTAATTAGAATTACTCACAATTATGCATGTGGCCATTTTCTATAGCCAGATGGACAGGTGTTGTGTCTTGTGAAAAGGACGTGGATGCATGATGATTAAATAACTGATCGAATTATCTGCAATGAGAAATCTGGTATTAATGAAAACTCCCAATTTATTATATTTCTTTTACTCTTTGCTTATATTCGTGTAGGTCTGCTCACACCTAAAACATTTTATTTACTCTTGTAATAAAACACATTTTCCGGTTAAAACCTCTCCTTTATTAGTTTCTTTGTTTTAAAATGAAACTTTCTAGAGGCGTGAATTGATGTTTATACACAATTATCTGTGAATAGGTTTTGTATGCATGATAACAGTTTTGAATGATAATAAATTACCTGAAAAATTGCTTTTGCTTGGTTTTTATTGTGACTGGCTTCTGGAAACATCAGCTGGACTGTTGGAAGTGAGCAGTCAGCGTTTCAATTGACGCATTTAGCAGCTATTATTGAGTGCAAATGTGAGTGTGCGTGTGTGTGTGTGTACGTGCTATTAACAAATTATAAGTGCGATATGTTGGTGGATTAGCAATAAATCCACTTGTTTTAAAATTAAATGTAAATTTTATGCCAGATATAATCTATGGATTTTTACAAATGTAATTAAATAAAACCACTTTATTGTGGATTTTTTTGCAAATAAATACATTTACTGGAACGAATATTATCAACAGACATAAAGATGATTCTCATAAATATATATGTAAATATATTTTAGTTTCTATTTGCATCATTGTTATTTAAATTATCCTTTTCACCGACACTAACGGGAAGTCGATATCTCATTCAAAATCGCAGCGACGCGCATGCGCTCCATCAATTATCGTTTCCCAATAATTGATTGCTTTTACCCGTTGATTAAACACCAGGTTTGAGGTGTTTCTGTACTTTCTGTATTCTATCCTGTTGCTGCTGCAGCAGCACGTCGGGGAGGTTCGCAGGCCTCCAGCTTCTGCATTCACATCACGTCCGCATGGCCACAGAAAATACCTTCTGATACGGCTCGCTTTTTCCCCTCACTTGTATTAAATATGAATTTATGAATACTGACAAGCGGCTGGGAGCTCATCAGCTGGGAGAGGAGCTGCAAAGGTTTCTCGATCCCTAATCAGCGCAGAAAATGAAAACCTTTCTGCCTCATCCTTGCTGACTCTGTTTGTGCTCCGGCTCATATGTGGTCATTTCGAGGTCGCAGCACTGTCCTTTGACCTCTGACCCCATTGCTTTCTGCTGCCTGTGATATTGTGATGGCGGCTTTAATGCCCATCGGGATTCAAGCATCAGCTAAAATCCAAACACGCTTCAGATTTGGAGCCTCATCCATACGCATATAGGCTACAGATTGAGCTGCGACTAAATGGCTAAATCGTGAGCGTTTATTTATTGCCATTTAGTAATGGACGAAGAGGAGCTTCCTCTGTTATTCCTCACTATGAATCCCTGCGAGAGCATCAGCTAAATGGCTGAAATGTAAATACCGTCCTGGCTCTCTGTGAGACCAACAGCCAAATGCTCCAAATGGCACCAATGGTCAAGAGATTTGAATCTTGAATTCACTTAAAAGGATGGAATACAATTTTTCATCATTACTCCACTTTATGCGCGGCGTTTCAGCTTCATGATGCAGCCTGGGTGGCTGAATGAATGCAGAACCTCTGCGGGTGTCAGAGCTGCAGGGCCCACTGGGTCAGCAGCTCGTGTGGCATCCCGCCTTCTTATATTTTCCAGACACAGTTGGGTGAACTTTCACCTCCACCTCAGAAGGACAAGCTTTTTCTCCTTCAGCGTGTATCCGTTGACCATTTTTTTTTAACCTCTAGCTATCCTCGCCATCCTCACACGCATCCCTCCGTGCCGCGCTGTGGCTGCATGGGGCGGATCGATAGGGCAGCATCTGCTCCGGGAAGCCGGCGGTCCCACACCGCGCACCGCCTCGCTGTTTTTCAAACGCCAGAGCTGGTCATCTCTGAAAATTAAACTGACAGACATATGATTAGTATGCGCGCTCTGCCTCTCTGCTTGTCTCTGAGTCTCGGAGTTTTCTCTCTCAGGTCGGCACGCGCGCAAACACGCACGCACGGGCCTAAATCCACGCAAACATTTCAGATATATTCATGGAACTTATGCGCACAGGAAGCGGGCGCCTGCTCGCATAATTAAATGCACATAAAGGAACGTGAACTTGTGCAGAGATCAGGCGAACACAGACAGAAGCGCATCAGCAGCAACATGCATCTGCGCGCTGAAAGAAAAAAAAAGATTGACACGCAAAAGCAACAAAGCAAGAGAAACATTGTAATTAGACTGTAATTATGCTTTCTATTGCACAAGAAACTATTGGGCACTTTCACATGCACGCACTGAAAGAAACAATGTACCCCCATGCACACACACGCGCGCCCCCAGCAAACACAACACAAACTTAAGAAGAACAAATTAACATGCAACAAATGATTTGATGCAGCATAAGTAAAATCTTTATTGTCACTAGGAAAATTGGTCTTGCATTACACTGGTTTTCACATCCACTGTGTGTACACACACGCGTCGTTGTCTGCTGTGTGGCGCAACAGCAGCAGGTCGCGTGCGTTATGGCGAAGAGGGGGGTGTTTGGGTTGATCGAGGGGGCGCAATGATCTTGTTAAGGGACTTTGCAGAATGAAGCGTGATTGAATGGAGCCGCGTACTGATTAGAAGCGGGGCAAAACAAGCGCGTCGTTTGACAGTATTTATCCCACTAGGTGGGATTTACAGCAATAGGTGGAGCAAGAAAAAAAATGAGAAAAAGAAAAAAAAATGTATTTTCAGTTATCTAGCATCAGAATTACAAGAAAAGACAATGAGGTGTTATAGGCCAAGAAAGCACTAAGTTGAATGCCTTATTAACTCCTATATGTACCATTGTCAACCTAAGCATAGCCTGCCCAAGGCAAAAGCGAACTAAGCAGCTGTTTTGGCCTCCGAACCAACAGAGGGCCCCCAAGAGCACGAAAGTCGCCATATTTATAAAAGTAAACCTTCTGTATGACTGAAACAAATGTGTTCAAATATGTAATTATCTTTACCGGCCAACTGTTTTTATATTCTACTACCACATAAAACTAAATAAGGAAACACAAAAACTAGTATCAGAAATTATTGGCTTTCCATGAAATGATCCAAATTTGTTTTTTAAACAATAATTTTCTACATTTGTTGATGTTTTTTTAAAATGATTAACAAGTCATAAAATTATTTCTCAAAGTGGCAACTGAATTTCTACCTTAGAACTAGGCATTTTTTTTTATATAAGCTTAAACACAGTTTGTGTCGTTCGCTACAGAGATATAAATCAAATGAAATCAATGTCAACACTATAAAGTCAGCTAATGTAGTATATTGTGTAGCTGACATTACCTTCCAGTTCCAAAAATACATCATGGTTATGTTCGATGTATATTGCAACAAAATAAAAAAAAATTAAAAAACCTGTAAATTATGTATTGTGTATTGTTAAAATAACATGCCATAGGTCTTATATTACAGTGAACTAATATTAAACTAACATCCTAATATCAGAAGGGTTTTTCTGGTCAATTAATATTATTACAAATTAAATTACAGTACCACAACAGGATGTAAAGCACAGTACTGGTGAGAATTCTGCAACATTAATTGAAGGGTCACATAATGTAGCTATATTCCTTCAACACCAAAGATTTACCTTCTTTTTTTTTTTTTTTTTCTGAAATGAATGAAATTCTCTTCAGGACCTCAAATAGCACTGGACCGGCTCTGGTCTACATAATTATCTTTTCAAAGCTTAAATACCTATGCTTTTTCAGTAACTTCTTTGTTCTCCCAATCCTTCTTTATGAAATGTCCGCATAATGTTGCACAGTGACAGAAGCAGCTGCAGCATTACCTGTTACATAAAAAAGCACTAAGCGATTTTATGCAGCCATAAAACCAATTGATCAGGCGCGATAAAGCAAAATGTCCTCACATAATTCATAAGTTTGTGCATGCAATCTGCTGAAGGAGGCTTAACCTGTGGGGTTATGAGAAAGAGCATCTCCACCTCCGCACACACACGCACACACACCCCTCCTCTTCCCATGTTTTCCTCCTCCTCCCCCCGGAGAGAAAGGGTTAATTGGAGTAGGAATTTCATCGCACATCTGTCAGATTTTTAAGGCCGTGACGCACTGAAAGCTGGGAGTCAATGCGAGCAGAGGGAGGAGGAGGAGGAGGAGAAAGAGTTGGTGGTGAGATCGATGAAGTGGCAGGCAGAGAGGCAAGAGGAGGAGGAGGAAAATCTCACGAGATAATGAAAGAAAAAGAGAAGTGCTGGTAACAGAGCGAAAACACGGAGCGTGGACCCGGAGATTGTCTTAGGAGTAAAAAAAGAAAAAAACGAAGCGGAGATCCAGAAATTCATCTGAAATCGCAGATGTTGTTTCCTTTATTTTCTCTGTTTTCATGCGCCGTGCGTGGTTTTTGGTGGATGTAGCACCCCGGGGCGCAGCGGACCAATTGTGTGAATCTCTAGGTTCACTCGGCGACAGAGTCGGAGAGATGCACAGGGAGGACAGCAGCCGTGGATGCGCTCCGAGAAGCGGATAAATACAGGTAGGATTTCCCATCTTTTAGCAGTCGATGCTGGCGGTAGCGCGATGTTTGGTGACACCTTCCCATGTAGCGCGCTGGTAATTTTCAGGACATAATATGTTCGCTCTTTCTAGGATATTACTTTGCTTGCAGCTGCGAGAAAATCGGAATAATTTACAAGATGAGACGAGGATGAAATGAATGAAGTTCAGATCTCGTGGCTTCCCCGTTGAATGTGCGTAGAAATGAGGTCTTTCGCTAAACTACGGTTATTGTTTGCAATTTAAATGTGTGAAATAACGAAAACAAAAAAGAGGAAAAACACAATGTTTGTTTTTCTTTCTGCTCATCCATGAAAGTTTAAATTTAGGGGGTAACAGCCGCTGTTTTGTCGCACGCAGGCACAAAAGCGATCGAGGCTCCAGTCGGAGACCCCAGCTGAGAACCAAAGACACAAACAGATGCACAAGTGAGAATAAAATAACCCGCCGAGGCTCTCCATGCTGTTCCAAGCTCGTTCACTGGGACTTTGAGGGAGTTTGAAGACACTACTTAATGTTATCAGATAATTAATTAGACACCCCGTAAGTCCGGAAATCAATTAATTCACAAATCAATAAATCTATAGTCTGGCGTAACAAGAGACCTTCCAGACTGTTGGCCTGGCTGTTGAACAACAATAACAAAGCTAGAGCAACAGCACGCAGAGGCTAGAAACACACATTTATTTGCTGAAACTGAAGATGGATGGGGGTCTAGGGGATATGTCCCTGCACAGCCACTCTGATCTGGCTCACAGCCAGGATGGCAGGGCCATGCTGCACACACGGGACCTCTCCGCTGCCTTCCCCAGGCCTTCCCTCGGGAGCTCCTCCATGTCCCTGGAACCCGAGCCCCGTCCATCAGGATACGACCACTCCATGTCCGCCCTGGGCTACAGCGGCGACTCCCCGTCCAGCTCGGGCAGCACCTACACCACCCTAACCCCCCTGCAGCCCTTCGATGACAAGTTCCATCACCACCATCACCACCATCACCCTTGCCTCCCTGTCAGCAATGTCATCGGCAGCTTCACCCTGATGCGCGAGGATCGAGGCCTCAGCTCCAACTTCTACAACCCGTATGGAAAGGAGCTGGCTATGACCCAAAGCCTGACGCCCCCCACCACGGGGTCAGGTCTGGGCTCTTCCATGCATGGCTACGGCAGTCTGGGCAACAGTCCCAATGGCAACGGTGGACAGATGCTCCACAGTAGCTATGATGTCCACGGAGGGAGTCTCTTCTGTCGGGCATCAGATTTTGGCAGAGAGATGTCACCACCAGGCCTGGGAGGTGGCGAAGTGTCAGTTGGGCATCAGCTGAACAAGATAGAGGCTCACCAGCATACCCCTAACCACCACCCTCACATCTACAGCCAGCATTACCAACCTCACCATCACCCAAGCCAGCAATCAGCCAAGATGGGCGAACACCTACATTCCTCATCGCCCACCTCATCCTCACCCGGTGAGGGCATGCTGCCGGGCTCACAGGGTGGCGGAGGTGGAGAGGAGATCAACACCCGGGATGTGGCCCAAAGGATCATCACCGAGCTGAAGCGCTACAGCATCCCCCAAGCCATCTTTGCTGAGAGGGTCCTGTGTCGGTCACAGGGCACACTGTCTGACCTCCTGAGGAACCCTAAGCCCTGGGGCAAACTCAAGTCTGGCCGCGAGACCTTCAAGAGGATGTCTCGCTGGCTGCAGGAGCCTGAATTTCAAAGAATGGCCTCACTCCGGCTGGAGGGTAAGATCTAGCTTTGCTCTCTGTATGCCTCACACATGCACCCTCACACTCAAACAAAAACACACTCTTCCCTCCTGTTTTCCCCCAACGCCAGTCCTCTTTATATCTTCCAAAAAAATTCCTCCTCTCCAGTGATCAGTATGCAGCTCAGGTTGACATATGAGAAAAAGCATGAAGCATCACACGGATGTTTCTGTTTTTCACACATAGAACGTACCACTGGCTTGTCTTGTAACCTCATAAGGTATTGATAATAAGAACACCCAGGACAGTGTGAGCCAGAAAGGGGCCATATGTGCTATCCCTTTGTTTATGTTGCTCCCAAACAGCTATTGATTTGTACAGTAGCTTCAACATCAGAAAAAAGGATCAGACATTTGCCCTCCTCTCAAATGAACCATGAAGATCAGCGTGAGCAGCAGTTGGAAATTTAATCGCTTTTGAGCCCACCAAATAATTTGCACCAGATATACCGTTGTGGAGCGATTGATTAATTTGAGCGGTGATTTATATCTGTTCAGTGGCTGCCTGAAGTTGACTTGGCGAGGCACCTGATGCAAATCACAGTTGAGCTTTTGCCAGACGTCTTTTATCAACGTCGTCACTGAGGCAATTACTGCAAGACTAAATACAAATGTCCTGCTTGTGGTGAAGCGTCTCACTTTAGCTTGGGAAGAAAGACATGGTCTCAACGGAGGTTTACTCAAAAATTAATTCAGGATTTTTTTGTGTGTGTTTTCAGTCGCAGACGAAAACAAATTGGGCTTCAAGATAAAAATCTCCTTTTGTGTTTTTCAAAAGATTCTCTAATCATTTACTTCTTGCCTACTTAATAGCATTTGTATATATTTGGAAAAGGTGAAGATTTTGTAATTTCTTTTGAAAGGCACATTGTAATCTGTTGCTTGACATTTAATATTCTTCTGGGACATGGATTGAAGACACGACTGTACGCTGTACAGTGCCGTGTTACAGTGTTGTTCCTCCATAGGGACGGAGGCCCATCTGATACACGCAGCACAGAGAGAAATCCAAGTGAGCGCAGTAATATGAGATGAGCGTAGACGTGTGTGCGTGTGTGTGTGTGTGTGTCTGCTCACTGTAGGGGTCTGTGAGCTCTACGTGTGTGCGAGTCTGTCCAGTTCATCACTGCCTTTTTCGCTCTCTGTCAGCAGCTCGACTGATTAAGCCCAACAACACAATGGGGTTCATAGGTAATGATTGTGCACTCTTGCAATCCCTTCACAATTATTGATCCTTGATTGTTCAACTCTGAGAGCACATGTGTACATCCTCTATTCAGCGAAACGTCACGGCAATCACGACTAAACCTCTTATCTGGAGATGAGTTATCTCAGGGTTTGTTCTGTAATTTGACTAAAGTGTCGGCTTGTTTAATCCAATCTTGAGCAGTATGGATTACTCTGTATGCAAAATTCTCTTTGACTGCTTTAAGAAAGAACAACCTATCATCATCAAAATCAAATCAACCCTTTGTCCTTTGTATTAGAAAACTAGCACACTTCACTCGTCTTTATTTGCAGCATCCCTGCCTTCATCTTTACAAACACAAACATTTCGAACGGGTCGGAGCGCCACGTCTGAGCAGCCGATCAATCAGACTCATAAAAAATTAAAGCCTACACAGAGAAGTGTTTTAATGTTTGACATTGCTTCTCTCTCCCTCTGCTCCCACACACTCTAAAACTGCATATTTAGTTCCTGGCAAAGCCACAATTTAGACAGCTCGGCACTTTTCTACATAACCTACTTTCCGTAGGGGGTTGTTGTTTCTTCTCCCCCCACCCCTCGCCCGACCAAGCCCCTTTTGTTTAATTACAAGCCGCTATTGATTTCCATGGGAAAGAGCAGCACGCTTTGCCCACACACACCTCGGCCGCATCGGTGAATCGAGACTGGAATTAGAATGCGCGGTGCCCTGTGCTCCCCAGTCTGAACGTAGCTCAAGTGCTCTCTGCTCCACGCCTCAAGTTTTAAGATGATCCCCCCCTTAATGCGGCAGTCACTTAAATACATAGAAGGCCCTTCAGAGTGCGCTCGGAGCGTTATCTTATTTCCATAACTGTGTGTCGTCTATGGAGAGCTGCAGAGCTCCCCTTGAAGCTCGACGCACTGTAATTATGGAATGCACTTGCTGCCATTTTGTCTTTTCAAATAACCATCTTTCTGCAGAGACACTTTGCAAAACATGGAGGAGGTGATCCCTTGGATTTATCTGCAGTAGCTCGTTTGTGTGCATGTGTGTGCGCTCCATTGATTGCTGCACTGTATATGAGATGCATCTTCAGGCCAACCTCAGGCTGTGGAGGAGGCAATCAGGATTTAGCTGGAGAAGAAGGCAGGATAAAGACCACACAGCTCTGACACTTAAAGTCAAGCAGGGGATCAGAGACTATAACTTTAAAGATGATGGCTGAAGCCCTTGACTAAAGGTCTGAATGAAAAAGAAAGGTCAATGCGGTTTACGTGTTGGCTCCAGCGCTGCACCAACCCCCAACAACAATGCAAACCGCATAGCCTCTTCTGGCTCTCGCTGTGTACAGGTTACTTTCGGCTGGCGAGGCTCAAAGGTCAAAGTCGATTCCATTTGCATATCGGGAATCAGCTTCTTCTGCATTCGTCATGCAACATCCAGCAAACGGCTCTGGCTTATTGCTGCTGTTGTGTGTGTGTTTTTTGTTGTTTGTTTTATATCCGACTGTTGCAGCTTCCCCCACTTCAGTGCTGAAGGGGTTAACCAGCCTCTATGGGTCGAGAAGTCTGAGCTGCACAGATTTAATCAATAATTTCTATCAGCCCCTGGCCCAAGAAATCAGCAGGGGGTGGGCTGGGGATGGGGCAGGGGGGTGGACATGGATGGGGAAGGAGGCTGGGAGGGGTTGTAGCTGGAAGGGAGGGGAGGTGTAGGTTTGGACGCCGGGGGGTAGGGAAAGGACTTTCGATCACGTTTCAGCAACACGAGACAGGGGCATACATCATGATTAGGAGCTGTTCCCACGATCATAAGAAGCCTATAGGGGAATATTTATATCTCCAGGAGTAGCCCCAGTGCTGGGGATTTATAGCATGGTAATTGTGAGCCTTTTACACATGATTACAGCATAAGGAAGCATTTACTTAATGGCTGGCGTTATGATCGTCTGTGAGGCAGAGCAGCGAGAACGGGATGGAGGAGGAGAGCGACAGGACACAGCTACTACTCCAACAAGCCATAAATCCGAGCTACAAGCAAGCCAGTCTGCACTATCATGTCATTCCTTTCATTACTACATAAGCTGAGAGTGCACCACTGTATGTACACTATACACCTTACACCCAATCCCCCAACCAACAAATATTAACAGTGAAAGTGGTGTAACAGCAGTAAAAAACGTAGCATTTGCACAAAAAAAGAGAAATGTACTTGTGTTGATATTGACACACCGCTGACATCTTGGCCTGTTCAGTTTTTAATGAGACGTGGTTCGATAACTCTCAGAAATGCAAACGAGCTCTTGATGCCCTAAAAGCCAAACAGACTCCTGTAATCTCAAGCTGACAAGAGCGCATCCCCAAGTCAAAACATTTCCTTCATATAATGATTTTGAAGTTGAATGTTCACAGGGAATTCATAATACAGATTTATTCAGGTCTACTTGAGTGCTTAAGTTTCACAAAGTTGGCTTGACCAAAAGCCCCTGAAGGCACAAAAGGCGGCAAACAGCATCTATCAGGCTGGTGGGGGCGTGGAGCGGGGGGCTCTGTGGTGCTGCCGCTGCGACGGCACTCGTGTGGAAAATGGGAAAGGCGGCGGAGTGAGGTCATGGTTGTTTCTCAAGCACCCTGCTAATGAGAGAAATTTGCTGGTGCGAGTTGGAGGAGTGAAGAGTTGGTCATACACTAAACACCAGCAGCAGCAGCGGCAGCAGCCTTGATATGTTTCTCAATGGGAAGCTGTAGACCAATCAATTGGACGTGTCAGAGCTGCTGTGAGAGAAAAAGGCAGGATCGGTGGTTTATAAAATCTACGTTTGTAGCATGTGTGAACTGGATTGAGTGCGTGTGTTAGAGTTTCAAATGAAGGGGTTAACGTTATTACTTGCTGGGCTCTCTATCTTTGAAAGGCATTTATCTGAGTATTAGAACTCCACATATATCTGTGGAACAATAAATATAAGAATTGTTATTATAAGAAGTTAATTTTAAAATCAGAGTATTTTTCACTTTCATTTTTCCCTTAAATATTCAGATAGTTTCTTCATTTAAGTAAACAAAAAGCAAATTTAAATATATATATATATATATATATATATATATATATATATATATATATATATATATATATGTATATATATATACATAATATATATATATATATATATATATATATATATATATATATATATATATATATATATATATATATATATATATATATATATATATATATATATATATATATATAATTAAATTTCAAGTCCAAGCCGATTTTACTCAAGAATCGAAAGGTTTAAAGGTTTTTCAGAAGTCAAAAGATTTAAAAGATCAAGTGAAATTTGACTTGTAGTTTTTGTTGCATATTTTCCCCAAGCATTTACTCAGTTAATCAGGATAATTTAAAATAACCTTGATAATTTCCATTCTGATGATTAATATTTTTTAAAAGACAGTTATGTTAAAAGAGGAAGCATAATTCATTTTATCCAATGTTTTGGTTGTAAGTGTATATTTTCCTGTTTTATTTATATATTTAAAATGTCTTGTATGTAAAATGTTCTTAACAAAATTAAAGTTTACTGTTCTTTGAGAGGAGGAACTTGCAATATTATATCATTATCAATATATTACTAGAAAATGGCATCAAAGCAATATTATCAGTTATTGCAATATTTACTGGGACAATTTATCATTCAGTAAAAGTTATCATAACAGTCCTAATTATATCATGCCAATTAATTTTTTTAAAAATATAGTTTTAACATCTAAAAAACATTTTTTAAAAACTGGGTATAGTTTTTTGGGGGGCCTTGGTGTGGATATGTTTGCTTTGCTGTGCTTTGTACTCCGCTGCTTACTTTACAAACACATTTGACACCATCAGCAAAACAACCACACAGTGCTGATTGAAACCTCTTAAAAATGTGCATTTAGGTAATTGCGCGACTCCCCTAAATGTTTTTAGTCCCACTTAAGGCATCGAAACACCTTGGGCAATGCCGACTCTGCTTGTTTCACTCACCCCTGACGTCACCTAGCCTAAACAGAAAATAAACGAGTTCAGCTCTAAAGTGATTATTACTCACTCACCGCCGCCACATGTAAATGACTTTTATGTGAAGCTAATGATGTTGTAGTGTCCACTAAGGGGAAAAAGGGAGGAGGAAGAGAAGAAGTGGAAGAAGATGGATAGAGGACGAGGGAAGTGGAGGAAGGGGTGGTGGTAGGGAGTTGGCTCAGCGCATGCAGGCAGAGGTTGGTGTTGTGTTTCCTGTAAATACAGAATTACAGCGTGTTAGAGGTGAAGGGTTCAGCGATGGATATGCAGAGATGAACATGCAGCTTGAATTCAAAATGCTCGTCTGAGGCTCAAAATGGATCTGCGCTCAACCCACACACTCAGGGCTGCTTCTCGTTTCTCTCTGAGCGGCGCTGGTATATTATTTGGCAGTGCAATTTTATATCTTTTAGATTTTTACACTTTCTCATAAGCAAGCATTGATTATATGATTGTCCAGGCTGCAGTGGTGTTTAACCCAGACCTAGGGTTTTCATTTTGTTGTTGATGTATTCAAGGCTGACATGGAAAAATAATAATGAAAATATATAAATATTGATTTAAAACAAATGAATCACCAGAGGACTTTTTCACCTCAGTTTTTGATACTATTTGAGTATCAAGAACTTTAACTCTTTAACAAGAAACAATGAATTTTAATGTCCTCTGGAGCACAGACTCAGAAATAAATTAATAGAAATGTGAAAGGTCTATCCAAATAGTGGCACCAGTTAATAAATTTGAAATATATTTTTCTCTCTTTTGCAAAGATGATGTTTTTTTTATTAACCTTTAGGTGAAATACTCATTTAAAGCTCACATGTCTGCTTTTCTACAATTGTGATGTTACATGGATTGATTAGAAGCGTCAATGTTTTTATCAATGCTTTTAAAAATAGCTTTTTTTCAAATTGCAAAGAGAATTTAATGTCTTTTCAATGATTTTCAAATAAGTTTTCATCATTCATAGCCTAAACTGTACAATTCATGCAGTCTTTTAAATGAGTTCCGAGTGGCATAAAACAGCTGACTGCAGGCTCCGTCTAAGCAGATACCCCAACTACTGAACCAGGTCCTATCAAGAGCAGAAATACAAAAATATTATTGATATTTATTTGAAAACTGTCATGAAATTTAAGGGATGCCTTCTATAAGTTTCGACTTAAGCTGAAGCTGAAAATAGTAAATCTAGGGGGCAAATTATAGCTATAATATTCAACATGTATTATTTTTCAAAAAAGTAAGAATAATTTACTATTTAGCATAAATGTATGGATTTAGATCCTATTGAACATTGTCGTTTTAATTTGTATTAAAACAGTGATCCATTAAGCTGTGTGAATATCATCAAATATCCCTAAAGCATGAAAAAAATATACTCATTTAAACAGAGAAAATGGAACAATTATCCTTCAATAACAAATTTTGTGCACAGAAATAATTTGTATACCTCTATGTCTTTTTTACATTTATTTGCCTGGTTACATGTGACTAAAAAGGAAAACTTTTTTTTTTCTGAAAGTAATTATAGAGCCCTTAAAAATAAACAATGAAAACATCAAAGCTTTGACTTGGTTGTGCTTTTTGCTTTTTTTATTTCCCCAGCTGCCACCAGCAGCTCGCTGGCAACAAGATGTGAAAGATTGAACGTCTTGATTCCTCCACTGCACAATGAAACAAGTTGCTGATTCATCTCTTTCAACTAATCAAAGTTGCTTAGCTAATCTGTTTTCTTTCAACAAATCCACTTTCCCTCAGCTTAATCCATTTGTCCTAGTTAGCCAGCCAGTCTGTTAGCTAACCCGCTTCCCCCTTTCCTCCCTCCCTCTAATACATCTCCCATCCATGTGCCTGCAGCCTGCAAGCGCAAGGAGCAGGAGCAGAGCAAGCTGGAGCGCAACCAGGGCCCGAAGCGCACCCGGCTGGTGTTCACCGATCTGCAGCGGCGCACGCTCATGGCTATCTTCAGGGAGAACCACCGCCCGACCAAAGAACTGCAGGTCACCATCTCCCAGCAGCTGGGCCTGGAGCTCTCCACCGTCAGCAACTTCTTCATGAACGCCCGCAGACGCAACCTCAACAAGTGGGCCGATGAGGGCCGCCCTTCCTCCACCGGCTCCTCAGGCTCCAGCGTTTCCTCCTCCGCGGTGTCCTGCAGCACCGCGTGATGATGGGCTGTCCCACAGGTGTGTTGGGGAAGTCACCGAGGGAGCAAGGGGGGCACATAGACTGGTCTAGGTGGAGATCAGGTGTTACAAATGTCCTCCTCGTTATCAGAAGGAGTGACGGAGATGTTGCAGATAATTTTATGAAGCATTTTCCCAAACCAAAGTCAATTGCCTCTTTGAAATGGAAGGAGGCAATGTCCAGAATGATAAAATTGCAGGATGTGAGGTCCTGCTTGTATAGTCAAGGGTGCAAAGAAGATTAACACCCTCACATAGACACCATCTCATTGCATTATTTTGATTATGTAGATTAGAGATAATGAGGGTATTGCAAATCAGGAGGAAGCATACTTTGATGTACCTTCAAATCTATTCCCATCTCTCCAAACGTGAAGAATCAAAAGGTGCCGTTTACTCACACCTGGAGAGCTCCATCGTGTAACTTTTTTTATCAAAAGTGTTCACCATCATCCAAAGATGTTAATCCTCTCCTATTGCTCCTATTTTTCCTCAAGAATCAAGGTGAAAGAGGAAGAAGAGGCAGTTTTTTTATTCCTTTATTTTTTTGTGATGAAGTCAATTCCCCTTTCTTAGCATGTGTTTCCATGGTGATGGTCCCAAGACTGTTTTGGTGCTGTTTCAAATTTGGAGCCTGGAATAATCAGGACGGGGTTCCGTTAGCGTCTGTAAAGCCCAGCCGTCAATCATAAATCACCAACGAGAGCATCTGCAGCATTCTGTCGGAACGGTCTCGCCTTGAATTAATCAGAGGTTTCAGGGGGGATCACTGATGTTATGCTGGTACAGAATCAATAAACGCAAGTAGGACGTGGAAACAGACTTGTTGATCCAACCGTTTTAGCTTTAAGACTGTCGCTGAGCTTCCAAAAAAGAGCTCCTCAGCCATTTTTTGACTCAAAATCAAGCCACAAAAAAGAGAAAAAAGTCAATTTGAACACAAACGGTTTCATAGAAAAGAGGTACACCTGCCACAGTGTATAGTGAAATTTTAGTATTTTTTTCAGCTCATTTACAAATAACTGTACTCACCTCTGCTCCATTCTGAAGTGTTTTTTTAACAGATGTCTAGAAAATGGAGGAATGTGATTCTTTCTGCCCTTTTTGTACAGATTTCAAGCACATCACCCTATTTATAGGAAACATGTTGGAAGAGTGGGGCAGTTTGTTTCAGCCCTGCTGAAGGTCATTGTTAATTTTTGTTTTGGTCTGCAAAGGAAAGGCTTTAACAAGCCTTTTTATAGCCAATAGCAAAATCAAACCAAGAACATTTCAAATGCAATTGCTGATCTGATTTATGGTATTTATTACTGCGTTTGTGTATTTATTGTTTTCCTTTTGTGTTCCTCTCTGTATTTATTTGGTAATTAATTTATGCTATCTATATACTGTAAGTATTTATTTAACAATGCTCCATATGTCTGTGTGAAACTGAAGACTTTTTTCTGATGGGCACTTTTAGCTGTAGAAACCCATCATAATACCAAAGATTAACATTGCCTCCCTGAATGTACAACCTGAATCCCTAAACCCAGTTCCTGATCCCAACCCAATTCCGACCCGACCCACCATGTGATGTTCTATCTCTCTATCCTAAAAGACCTGGCCTTTTTTTTCCGTTTTTTTTTCTTCTTTTGTTTTGGTTGTTTTTATTTTTCTTTTTGTTTTTTGTAGGAAAATGGGGAATTCTTTACTCTTACAAATGTCTCTGCTGTCCTCTCTTAATGCCAAGGCCAAAGCTTGTTTGAATGTTGTGATTATCTTTAGAAATAATTACGCTATAGATGACGGTAACAGTGATGTGGCATCCCATGGGTTCACGAGTAGCTTGTTAAAGTTACATTCAGACCAATGCCATGTGGAGGAGTGGGATGAAGCGTCTGGGGACCCACTTAAAGCGTTGTCTGAGGTGAAAGTGGGAGTCCACCCTGGTCACATGCAAACCTGCCTGCTGCTGCTTGGCTCAACATGCATGGCTGTGACCGCTGTCTGTCCTTCACATAAACTCCTCCACAGCGCAGCGCAGGAACTCCTGTCTATGTGTAATGTTGCCGTCCCACACATGCCAAGCCCTTCTGACAGTTATCTCAGTTCCAACTAAGCATGGGCTGGTATGAGAATATCACAGTATAATAACATTATTTGTAACAAATATGTAAAACATGATTGCATTGCTGTTATTTAAAACTGAGAAACAATTATTCCTTATGCATACTAATTATTGAAGTTAATGCAATACAATTCATGCCATCAAGTTCAGTAGTTTTTTGATCCCACGTTGTAAGGAACACTATATCAGTACAGTACATTTATGAGACCAGTTCAAGCCAGCTAATGTCAGTCCACAGCAACAGGTGGAGGAGGGTCATTTCTGTTACTCTATTGATTAAAAACCCAGTCAAATCAGTATGTTCTCAGGAAAATTTAAAGGATTTTGAATCATAGAAATTGTATGATTGACAATTTTAAATATTGAAAGCATAATCTAAGTATACTTTGATATCACATACCAGCCCATTATTAGTTCCAACAGGGTTTTTTTTTTGTAAAAGTTTACTCCTGTGTTTTTATGGGTTCTTGTTGATATTTAGATATATTCCATATTTTCCTCAACTCTGTTGTAGCAGTATTTCAGAAAGTAAGTGCAGAAGGTCTTAAGTCCTTTGCTCCTTAGGGTCTAAGAACGTCCTCATCCTCTGAACACCTCTGGTGTCCATCTTTCCTAGTCTCTTGGTAGAGTCTTTGGACTTATTTTGTTATCTACATTTTGTTGCAAGGACATCTTAAACAACCCTTTCCAATTGTCTTGTAACTTCATCAATATCTGAGGTTGCCTGATCAACTTGCACAGCACAACTGTTTAGATTTCCTTGTGTTTTGTTTGTTTGGAGACTCAAACCAGGACAGTCACTGAAGACCTCATGCTCTGACCCCCTGCGGAAACGCTTCCAACCATCAGTGAGGCTGACACGGCCTTTTTTTTTCTTGCTCTGAACCCCCTCTCTCGTTTTCTCTCTCTTTCTCCGTCTTTAACGCCTGAAAGGGGGCGGATCGGTGAAGCCCCCTTCACAGCATGCACTTGAAAGATGAGCGGTCATGAAAGAGGCCATCGACTTTTTCGTGGACTTCAAAGTGGAGGCTTTTTTTTATCCCATCTCCTCTCTGGGTCTCTGGACTGAGGTCTGCTGTTGGCCAGACCTGTGGGCTTTAGGGGTGGAGAAAGGGGTGGAGGGAGTGGGTGAGACATCAGAGAGGAGGCTGAATCATCCAGGATGAGAATAGTAGTGCGTGTATGTAGAAAAAAGTAGGATGGAGGGGGGGTTGTTTGAGAAGCAGGAGGTGTTGGAGGACTGGGGCATGGAGCTGAATTAAACTTTAATGAGTGACAATTGTAAGCATGCTGAGAGCTAAGGGGGGCTAGAGGTGGGGGTGAGTGGTCAAGTCAATAGCAGGGTGAAAAAAATTAAAAATAAAAGAGGTTGAAGGATCTTCTGCCGACCTCTACTCGCCGCTGTCATCGTATCAAAGCTGAGGTGACACCTTTCAGGTTTCTCTTTGTCTCTCTGAGTGGGAGCCTAAAATGGAGACAGATCTGTTTGTATTGAGCCACCTTCTGCTCCGTGCCAAGCAGAAAGCCTCTTCCTTCTCACTCTGTGAGCAGAGAGGCAGCAGGGAGGGATGAACACACCCCTCCAAGCTGCAGGTGATTCTTTCGCCTTTTTAACTTGCGGCACCCCCTAGTGTCATCTTCAGAAACTCTGAGACAGAAACCTGAGCAGCATGTTGATGATAAAATAGAAGAAATTAAGTATAAGGCATCATTTCAGAATAATAAAAAATATTTTCTTTTATTTTTTTTTATAACAAAAAGAAAACAACCAAAGATGAATGGGTAACTGCTGAATCATTTTAACGGTTCCCCATTAGAGCTGACCATAGCACTCAGAGGATTAAAAAAGCACCGGAGGGGTTGCTGAGTCTTTATGTTACAGAAAACAGTTTTATGTATAGCTGGAACTGAGAAACTGGCATGAGGCCACATCTTCAGATGGCGTCTTTTGGACTTTGGAAATCCCAGTGTGTCCGTGTCTGTCCCTGCCTTCCTGCCCTGTGTGTACACAAAGACTTTACCCATCTACCTCAACTGTGTGAGTTGTTGTGTGGCAAAGATATACCTTAACCAAAGAATCCATCCTGTCAGGGTGTCTGTCTGTCTGTCTATCTATCTTGTCTGTCCATCAGTCTCTTCTTCATGCCTTTTTTGCTCCAAACCAAATGTGCTGGAATCAATCTGAAACAGGAGCCTGAATGAGGCTCCCATCCAGCCAAAGCTGAACTCCAGTACGCTAGAGTCCCATTGATCCATGTTCTGTATATATATATGAAATCATTCTCAAGACCAAAAAAGAAGGAGGTGACAATCTAAGCAAGGAGGTTCTTGCTGTAATCAACGTTGCCTATTCCTTGTTTTCCATAAACTAGAATTATCCCCTGAGAATCAAGCCTTCATCCCGAAATAAGAAAAAGGAAAAGTCAAAGGAGACAGAAGCTATTTTTCCACATTTGTAAGCCACCCTTTCCCTTCCCCTGTTATTTCCAAATGTTTAGTGTAGTTGAAATACTGTTCAATCCCACTGTTGTAAGTAGGAATTAATGAAATCCATACAGAAAGCTTTAATTGAGGACAGGCTGAGGGAAATGTTGGCGCTACCTCAGCTTGGACTCATCGACCCATCATGCTTTACTGTGCCATTCTTGTCCATGTGTTAGACTTAACTAATGAATGTGGCTAACCAACCAAAGGCTTAAAAAAAAAGATACACAACACTTTAAACATCAATCATGGTGGGACGTTTTGTATCAACAACTAAAGAAAAATCCCTTTGAATACCTCATGTGAAAATTGTTTGTTGTGATGTTGCACTAAAAAATAAAAATGATTCATTTGTAACCCACTGCTGGGCTCTGTCCTCTTCATTATGACTGGCCTTTCTGACATTTAAAGGATGTAACAGATGCTGAAGGGCTGCCAGGCAATTACACTGTTTTAAAGGACATTGTGATTTTAGGTAAGGCTTAGTTCCAGTAATTCATATAATAAACAGATAAATATAAAATGAACAGTGAATTATATATATAGATAATGCTGCTGAAAGGGGCCGTATCCATCAAACACTAATGGGTTTTAGAGACTGTTTATCTTAAAACTTCACATCGTTATATTATATTTTTAATAATAATAATAATAAAAAAAAAAACACATCAGGAAAATTAAAACATCTTTTTATTCTAGAATCAAAAAATACAAACAGTTTGAACAAAAATACTGTCCTGGAAAGAATGTATTTGTTTACATATGTAAAAAGAATTGAAAATAATCAACTTTAGACCAAAGGAAGAAAAACATCAAATGTGCTGTTTTTAAACGTCTGTATTTGATTACTTGTAGTAACACTCAAATTATATTGTTTTTCAGATTATTTTTTTTCCATTCCCTTTATTCTTACATGGTGGGGTAGCAACCATACAGAGCAATCCCACACTGGTCGTTCTTGTTGCGTGCCATCCGAATGTAGCCCTGATCTCCAAAAGAAGTTCCCCAGCTGCATGGGAAAAAGCAGCAAACATAGTTAAATTATTTTCCATACATATGACTATGGCCTAATCTTGATCTTGAAAAGTATTTCCAAATGGTTCCATCTAAGTCAGCAATATTTATATATGTATCTTTAAATGTTTTATGTTTACAACTTAATATAAAAAATACATTACATCCTACTTTTAACTTTCCTTGGAAATAATTAGTTCGGTGATTAACTGTGAACATTTGAAACTTAGTGAAGAAGCCTAGAATAACTCCTAAGTTATTCAAACTTCTTGCTAACTTGTAAAAAGTTAGCAAAAATTTCAGGACTGTCACAATGTCTCACCTGTTCTTTACCAACCAATAATCTTGTCCATTCAATGTACCGTAGCCCACAGCCAAGACACCATGGTTCACTTTCTGGGTGCAGCTTGCATCATCGTAAACTCCTAAATGAAAAAACAAACAAATAAACAAACAAAAAAAACATCTGTCACTTATTTTTTTCAGGCAATTTGAAACCCTTATAGCTCAATTTTTACAAGAAACAGCTGCTAAAAAGTAAATTACTATCTAATTGTTTAAAATAACTAAATCATGTAATGACATCCAATTTACCACTTCTGTAGAAAGCAAATCTGGGTCGCCTGGCATCAATTGCAACTGAAATGGGCCCAATAGTTGCAATTCCCTCCTTTAGAGCCTGTTCATCCCCTTCAGGTAGAAAGTTGTATTGGGAGCAGTTGGCTGCACGGGTTTCAGGGTTGTACTGACATGGTTGGTTCTAAAATACCAGTTAAAAATTCACAAAAATCTCATAAAAGGAGTAATATGAACACAGTAAAGTTTTTCAGTTCCATATAGACTCCTATTTACTTAAAACTGTATTTTTATGACAATTATAATTTGTACCTTTGTTTGTAACAGTTATTAAAAGTAAAGTCTGTTACATCATAACTGAGAGATGTAAATATACATATACATGTGCTTTGTTAAATTGAGTTACTCACCCGTCCTGTATATGGATACGATTGATCAGAGTCAATACCCTGGTTATCGATCACATATTGGAAGGCCCTACTCATGAACCCTCCATTGCAGCCATGGTTGCCATACTTTGTGGAGCAGTCCACAAGATTCTGAGGACTGAGGTCCACCAGCTTTCCTGTTTTCTTGGCCAATTGACCCTCCAGGGCCCCTGCAGCACTGAAGGCCCAGCAGGAGCCACAAGCACCCTGGATTCAAAAGAAGACTGAATTTAAGAGGTTGAAATGCAGGTGAGAATTTAGACCTCATCAGACTCAAGTGGTGGATATATCTACTAAACAAGTTTTGATTATGTTACAGCAAAAAAACTGATTAAGCAACACAGAACAGGAAGTATTCAGCAAAGGTGAACACAAGCAATGACAATACAAACTGAAACAAGTGTTTCAACAAGTCATAAAAGTACAGTTATACTTTGGGCTTTGTTTGTCATGGCATCTGTCTGGATTATTTTGTTGTTAGGTAAAATTTTACCTGCATCTTCACTCTTGTGACTAAGCCCTTCTGTCTCCAATCCAGTGTGTCTGGTACTTCAGAGACAGAGGACTCTACAAAGGGAGATGGTGCCCTCTGGAGGTCAGTAGGAGGAGTGAGTGTAGTATAAAACTGCACGATCTCCTCTGGACTCTGAGCAAGAAAAAAAATAATAATAATAATAATTTGGAAAGTTAAGACACAGCATAGCAGAGGAATTTGTAATTATTTTTCTAGGTTTTAATACCTCTGGATGTTTAAGAGTTAATATAAATTTTGTTCTTCTATTAATGTAAAATGTAAAATGCTGTTTTGCCACTGTTTGAATCAATAGCTCTTATAAGCTGCTGACTGGGGGTTGAGCAACCTTGCAGGTCAATATATAAAAAAATGTTCACAAACAATTTCAGAAACATAAGACATTATCTGCTCAATTGTTTAAAGATTAATAAGCACAGCTGGGAAATATATGCAACACAATATTTATTACAGTTAACATACTAATTCCTGGTTATAGTGGAAGGCTAAAGATATTTGCTGTAATTTAAATTTTATTCAAACAAACAAACAAAAAAATGCTAAATAAGCTACATCACTAAATTGATATTTTTATTAAGCTACTTGTGGTAAGAGCTGGTCTCGATTTCCTGTTTGCTCTTTATTTGAGATTCACATGTGGTGATTACTACATGGAATGGTTTTTTTTGAACATTTAGAGCTTCATTCTCAGTTTTAACAAATCTGTACTGAGATAACTATCTGAGAAATTCTTCACTTTGAGCTGAGAGTAAAACACCCACATTTTCTAAGCTACAATTATTTGTTCATATTAAGTTAATATATTTTACTTTTCTGGCTTAATGTAGGTCTCCAAAAAAAGCCTTGCTTCCAGGTGACATATATGGCTTCTTGTGATAATTATTCATTTAGGAGTCTTATTAAATACTGAAGAGTGATGTGTAAATAACAAGAAAAATCACCAGGTCTCCCATGAAATTCATGCTCAGGTCATAGGTGTGAATCCCCATTGAAGCCTCCAGGTTGTGCATAGTAATAAGCATCAGATTCTTCTCCCATAAAGTCCTGCGGTGCATATTATCCTCCTAAATTATCAAACAAAAAGAGCAAAACAAGACAAACACATTTTCAGTTATTAAAATTTGGGCTGACAAAAAGAAAATTTCCCCAACATTTGCAGCTTTTGTAAGTTAAACATTTTGGCTATTCTAATTGGTTATTCCTCATTTTGATCATTTTACCCTGAAGCACTTCTTAAAACACAATGTCAGACTTATGAAGCCTTTGGTCTTGTGAAAACACAAATAAATGATCTTTAATAATTTTTTTTATCACCTTAGATTAAGACAAACACAACATTAGATTAGTCGAATCGAGAGTGAATAATTTTAAACTCATAATATAATATCAAGAGTAAATTAGAATTAGATCCTGAACAAGAAGCTTTTTTTGCAGAATCGGATTTGTCAGGAATGAATGTTTGTTTTGTTGTGTGCAAATGAAGGAGAAAATTCAAAATGCCCTACATATCTTGAATTGCATACCTCATTCTGATATGTCTTGCTGTGTGTCTTCTTCCACAGATCCCAGTGGTAGTCCAGCCTGCTGTCGTGCGAGACAACGGCTCCCACACACAGAAAGATGAGCAGCAGGCTCCCCAACACCAGGCCTGCAAACACAGACAACACAGGATGTCATCTGACCTTTGATGAGGCAGATGTAGACTTTGCTATGCAAGAAACGAAACTTGGAACGAAAAAACACAAACATTTACTGTATAGTCCTTTACAGAGGTTAACCTCTTTAATCCATTAAATTCAACAGAACAGGGACGTTTATGGTCACATACAATCAAGACCGCACAAGGAAGAACAGCTTTTTGGTTTCCAGGCTGGCATAGGAGGAAATGGTTTTCCAAAGAAGGTGTTATTGCTGTCACTGCCTTAAATAAGCAGTAACACTTATCAGTTAAAAAGTCAGATAACATCCAGGTTGAAACACCTTCAAGGTGAATTTGCATGCTTCAGTCTTCACTTTCAGTATCTTAACAAAGTGGAATAATTATAAACTAAGATATTATCTTTTAAGTAGTATTTTGTAATTTTTTTAGTGCAACTTAAAATACTTTATATAAATGAGTCTGGCAAAATAAACAAGAAAAACAGAACAGCTCTAGTTCCAACAACAAATAGGGCAAGGAGGTAATTAAAGGAAGGAGTGGAGCTTCACGAAACATTTTCGGGCTTTTCACCTTTCGTGCAAGAGAAGAATAAAAACCAATCAGCAGGCTGAGTCACCAGACCACATAGGACAGTGCAAATCTGAATATTACTTCTAAATGCCACAAGTCCTAATGTCAGGTTTGCTGCTGGATGTCACACTACTTGCAGCAATAACTAGAAAAAAGATCTAATTAAAACTAAAATGTTAGAAATTATGAAAGTTTTTTGAGTTCTTGTGGTTTTAAAGGCTGATGTGTTCACAACAGAGGATTTCTAAGAGTTTGTGGGTACTTCCTGTTTGAGACACGCCAAGCTGTTACCAAACAGAACCACTGTTTGGTAACAGCAATATCCGCATATAGAAATCCTCATCGTACTACAATTTTATTTACAAAAAAATAAAAGAAAATCTATATTTCTTTGCAGAAAATGAACATTTATGTGTTTTATTGTTATTTTTTGCAAATATCTGTCAACGAGAGTGAAGTTAGGTGTGTTTGGATGACTTGAAACACAGAAGGGATAAAGGAAATGATGTATTTTGAGAAGATCTCAGTTTGGTGCAACAAATATCACTAAGTTAAAATTTTTGTGCACATATATATATATATATATATATATATAGATAGATATATCTATATATATAGATATATAATAGATATATAGATAGATATATATCTATATATAGATATAGATAGATATATATCTATCTATATATAAATATATATAGATAGATATATATCTATCTATATATATATAGATATATAGATATATATAGATATATATATCTATATATAGATATATATAGATATAGATATATATCTATCTATATATATATATATCTATATATAGATATATATATAAATCTATATCTATATATAGATATATATATATATATATATTCTGCCTCTTTATTGTACTCTGAAAAAGAGAATAATGCTCCAAGTTAACAAACATCTATTAATTTGATACATATAATCAAATGAAGTGTGTGAAAGTTAATTAATCTACATGGTTTAACATGGGAGAATAATAAACTTAATATATTTTACTTGGAAAAACTTAATTTGATTATTTAACAAAGGAACAGATTTTTGATGGAAAAAGCAAATTTTAAAAATGAGGAATTATAAAACGTTCCCAATTTTAGCGTCTAAGCATTGCATGTGTGATTTCTGTTGAATGATGCATTATCTGGTACCAGTCTTGTCTTATATTGATTTCAGCCAGTAATTCAGTTTCATTGTTACACGTTTGGCTTGAACATTTTGACAAGTCACCTTTTCCAAGCACTTCTTCTGTATGTGCATTTGTCTGTGGGTGTGAAAGAACCTCAACATTCAGCAAGTATCGCTTCCACAAAAATGAATTTGGTTAACTGCTTAAAAAAACCCTGTACAAATGAGGCAATAGTTTGATCTTGTGACCTGAAACTAATAAGCTACCAGGAAAATACAAAGACGCTAATAGACATCAGGGTGGCTTCTTCTCACATCTAAAGGTTTATTATGCTTTGTGCTCCACCTGCTAAAGTGAATGACGAATGATAAAACTGACCTTTAAAGCTTTGGGAAAAGAGAAAATTTAGTGTATATTGTATATTCTAAAACCTTAGCAAAATATCTACAATAAAATAGCTTTTTTTAAACTACACCTGCGCTCAGGTGTAGTTTAAAATAAAACAGAAAGGGCAATTTTGGATAATTGTAAAATTAAAGTGAAATTGAATTTCCGTGTCCTTCAGACAAACAACGTTAAAATGCCTTCAGGCCCGAACACAAAACAAGCTTCTTTTAAGCACCCAAAATCGAAAGTAAAGGCAGGGGCTCTCGAGAGCAGACATCCGTATCTTAAATTACTTGATGTTAACATAATTTACAGCATTTAAGCGGTTAAAAAGGTATTGACTGACCTTTGTGATCCGGATACATCGCTGTTTCTGTGCTGAACTTCCTCACGCTGTATTTTCCTGCTTGGTTTTTATGCAGATAATGTCACATGATCAGTCGCAGTTCTTCCTCTTTCGAAACAGAAAGCTGCGCAACAAGGTAAGCACAGACCAAATCTAACAACCCCAAAACTAAACCGAAGAATAAAGACTCTAATAGGCGGAGAAGGTGCAACGCTTACGGAACTTACATTTAGTCCTTTTTAATAAATTACGAGGTTCGTATGTCAGATCAAAAGCACATTTTAATAATGATCTTTGAGCAGATCTTATACATACTTTTTATGTAAACCATTTCTGTTTTTTATTTAATTTAAATAATTAATCTGATGTAATATTCTAATAGTTATTACACTTTAGTTCCATTGACTGTAAGCAGAAAAACATCACAACAGCCTTGAAAAAAGAAATATGATTATATAGATTAACTACACAGTTAAATATATAGATTAACTGTGCAGTTAATCTATATAATTTATTACATTTAGTAACGTTTAGGGCACATTCATTTAGTAACATGTAAAATTGTTTTTTTTCTCTATAAAATCTCTGCTCTACAATAAAGAATTAATTTTTTCTCCAGTATATCATGTCATTTGTGTCAAACCATATTCACATTTCAAGACTTTAGGGAAGACATGCTTCCAAGTCTTTCCTCCTCCTTCTTCACTTATGATTTTTTTTCCCAAGCAGTCACATCTTCCTGTAATGTTTCAAAGTGGATTTTTTTTTTTTTGACAATCTGCTGTTTAATGGTTGAAATTATATTAGGAAACTTTGCAGGAGCAATTTTTACACACAGAATTGGCAAAAATATGTCTGGTTTTGTTTTGTTGAAATTCATTTGGAAATTAATTGTAATGATTGCACTTGTAAATTAACTGTGAGTGTCATGAAAGGGACTTGTAAATAAAAATTATTGTTATTAAAGGTTGTGCAATAAAATATTAAGTTATATGTACCATCATTTTTATCCTGCTTTACTAGTTATTTTTTTAAATGATTCTGTTGAACAACCTTGTCTGAATTTTATTGACTAGTTTGCAGTATATTTTTTATTAGTGCAGAGTTGGAAATAAAACTTTTGTCAGTTTTAAGTTAGTTCTGTGACCATTGCAGGTTTTTTGGTCATTAACAATTTTTATGGTCATGTCTATTTCTGTTTTTATATTTGAGTTAGAGTACCTATGATTATGTTTCGCTATATTAAGTTTTTCTCCATTTTGCTTTTTGTAAATCTAAACACAGTGAACATTTTGTGGCAACAACAAAAGGTCAAGAAGGTCTCTAAAAATGCTCTTAAGGGCAACAAAGTCTTTTTGATCATCCAGCCAAACATGCAGCTCCAACTGGAGCGGTCTCTGGACCAAAGTGTGGAGGTCAAGTTGAAAATTTGACCTCAAAGAATTATGGATGAGAGGTCAAGAGTTCACAGTGGTTCCTGGAGGCCAGTGAACTATGAGGAGGAATCCATGAAAGAGTCTTGAACATCGAAGACATGCAGAAAACATTTTTGAATCAAAAATGCTATTAGTTTTCAACACATTCATGAGCCATTGTTGTAAGTTTTTAAAACAATGTCATGTTATTTCCATTTTGGTTAGAGGAGGCTGAAGTTTCAACTATTATCTTCATTAATGTTAATAGTTTTTTTTGTTGTTTTTTAATGCACAGATGTATTTCTACAGAAGGACCAGTAAGACATTTATAAGAAATTCTTGCTTTTGTACTGGCTGACTGCTAGGCAGCAGTGTATAAACACATTGACATCCAATCAGTGTTACACTAGAGTCCTGGTGTTTCTAAGAACAATATTGTCACAGCAATGATATCAGTTCTTGTTTGAAGCCAGTGATGCATGATGTCTGCTTTCTATGCCAGTTGCATAGATAAGGTTGTGTTTATAGAGTTGAATTCAGAAACCATTGAATCTTTATTTGGCTTCAGGGTTTAGCATGATAAAGTTTAGTTAATCTAAAAGGGGTCGTTTTTGTTTGGCAATTTGTGGATTATGTAGAAAATGGGAATTTGAGGTTGAGCCAAAAAAGAAAGAGAATAAATGAACATGATTTCAGTTTCAAATTTAAAATTTTATTCATCTTAATAGAAAACAACAAGTTGCATTTGAATTATTCAAAAAAGTGCTTGAGCAAAGGAAAAGAACACATGATCATGAGGAAGAAAAGAGCATTTATAGGAACTGACTCTCCAACAGGAAGGGAGGAACTTACATTGCCAGCAATGTTTTCATCTCCTGTCTTGTTTTCACACAATGAATCAGAAAGACTCTGCAGTGCAAACAAGGTGATATTTTGTTGTAGTGGTGTTTCAAAGTCTTTGTAAGTTTTCCTTGTCCTCCCTTCTTTTCAGCAGTCTTTTGTTCACATAATGGGGTAGCTGGCGAGGTTGGCGATGCCGCACAGGTTGCCACGGTTGCGTGCCATCAGGACGTAACCCTTGTTGCCCCAGGTCTCTCCCCAGCTGCCGTGACAACATAAAGAACAGCACATATTGAAGGGGTGAAGCAGTGTTTCAGTTTATCAGTTCGTCAGAAGAAAACATCAGCTGTCAGGCATCGAATCAGCAGCAGAGCAGCAAACAACGCAGCTTTCATTTAGCTGACACCAAGAGCCACCTGATGCCTTCCAGAAAGCTGAGGAGCCCCACCTGTTCTTGACGATCCAGTACTTCTTTCCTCTGGTGTTCACACCATAGCCAACTGCAAGCACGGCGTGATTGATGTCCTCTTTGTTGCAGTTGGAGTCGTGGTAAATGCCTGATAATGTCACAGATGAGAGACACACAACCTTGAGCTGAAAGTCCACAAAACTTCGCCGTTTCTAAAAATATAGACTTAATTTCTCTTTTAATTTATAAGATATAAAATATTCCTGATGTGAGTTCAGTTTTCTCTCTCTCATACATCAGTTATCTACATTAGCGAGAATACATTTAAAGACGCCAAATTTAGAAAAACAAGTATGAATTTAGTGTAAAAATACTTAAATTAGGTTTTCATAAAAATAAATATTTTCACAAGCAATTATAGTTTTAAAAAGATCTGATATCAGGAGTCTTATTGCTGAATTGCTAGTTTAAAAAAGCCTAGTCAGCAGTAGGCATTACAAAGGATTCTAAGTAACTTCAGGTAAAAAGCTGAGTTTATTTTTTCACCATGAAGGATTATAAAGCATACACTTTAAAATCCACATTTCACACTAATTCAAGTGTGAAAAAAATGAAGTCTGAACTGTTGGCTTTGTGTTTCTTTTCTTTCAAAACCTTAAAGCTCTTACTGAAGTCATGTAAAGATGTAATCTGTCACTGACCTCGGTGGTAGAACTGGAAGGACGGCTGCGTGGCGTCGATGCCCACAGACACTGGGCCCACTTTGAAGAGCGCAACTGCCAGCGCGCGCTCATCGCCTTTTGGCACCTCCTTGTAGCCTTTGCACTGGGCTGCCATGCCAGATGAGTTATAACGGCAAGGCTGGTCCTGCAGACGCAACAAAGATAAAAAAGTCAAAACAGGTTTGGTGGAATTTTAAAATTGAGAAAAACTGCATCTTTGTTTTTGTGAAAATGGGAAAATGAGGAACTACAGCATAAAAGAATGTAAAAAAGAAGCTAATAAAGACCTTGAATGGAATAGAATATATTCCTGGTTACTTTGAACACCTTGTGATATTACATTCAAATGCCCATCTCACATGACCCGACTGATCACATTCCCATAGGTGACACAATGAACTTTCGTGTAAACAGAAGAGGAAACATTTTTTTTTTTTTTTTTCATTGTGAAAAGTTTCTACCTTGTCACTTCTGCTGAGTCACGTTTTGGTCATACTTTAGCTCGTGTTTTACAGAAAAAATGTCTACTTTCTTTATTAATGACATTTTGACACGTGAGCTGTCTGTCAAGTCTGACAGACAAAAGGAGAACTGATGATTTTTACAGTTTCATACTGAGTTTGAAGCTAATACCTAGAAGCTCTATAGCTCTTTTCGCTTTTTTGAACCAATCAAAACCCCCAAAATAAGAGTTTCAAAAACTAAGATAAAGAACAATCCAGTGAGGTTTTCAACTAAATCCAACCGAAGATAACTCAGGCTCTCAAGCATTTAGTAAATGTATGGAAAAAAGCTGAATCTCACTCTGCTTTTACAACAAACACATAAAGACTATACAAAAGATAAAGCTTTAATAAATGGGTTTCTCACCTGTCCGACATATGGGTAGACTTCCTCAGAGTCAATACCTCCATTCTCCTGCACATAGTTGAAGGCGTTGGTCATATATCCGCCTCCACAGCCGTCGTTTTCCTTGACGCAGTCCACCAGGTTCTGAGGGCTGAGGTCGATGAGCTTACCCGTCTTCTTGGCCAGCTGGCCCTCGAGTGCCCCGGCAGAACTAAAAGCCCAGCAGGAACCGCAGGAACCCTGTCAGAAAGGACATAACCGAGGGCTCAAGGTTAAATTAGTGCTATAGAAGTAGTTATACTGTCTACTGTTCAAATAATTAAAAACCCTTATTATTGTAAAGTCAGCTGATTCAAACACTTCCAGTGCAAGAAATGTTTTAGAAAGTAGTGGTTGCATTATACTGTCTGAACGCTGGAGGGCAGAATTTTCTTAGAATAAACTTGACCAGATGGATTAGAGATTGAACAATGAGTATTATTTCTTTTGTGCATCATTATCAAATAATTAAACAGATTTAAATATTTAAATACAATTCAAGGGAGGGAGTCAACATTTTGAGAAACAAATGCTTTACCCAGGTAACTAAAAACTAAAAGGAATAATGCTGTTTGAAGAGACTCCACCTCAAAATTGTAAATTTCCACTAATTATTCGACCATGAATTTTTAAACAGCTTCTCCTCTACACATATATCTTTATAACAAGCTAGTGCTCTCTATAAAAGATTTACAGATGTGCAACCAGATTAATTTAGAAATCTGTTTGATCTAGGCGAAAATTAAATTTGGTTACAATCAAACAAAACACTAGGACATAATGACTGAGTAGCATAAAATCTGCAGAGGGTGAGACATCAGCAGAGGTGTTAGTATGCAGAGACTGCTGCCACGATGTTGAATAATTCATGAATAACAGGAAGAAAAGGAGACGCTTAGATCAACCTATTTATATAGCATCTGCAGGTAGGAAACTCAACCACAAGGGGGCGTTACAATAATAACCTTTTAAGTCAGTAAGACTCTTAGATGAGAAACTCTTGAAATGAGTTATAGCCTACAAATTAGGGTGGATATGTTTGAATCAAAACAACTTAATTTAAAAGACAGATACAAAAAGTAATCTTAAAGTTAAACATTAAGTTATTTCTTTCCCCTAACAATAAACAAGACAGGAGATTCATAAGTTTGTCATTTTTGTAATTTTGACATCTCCATGTGTTAATTAAAATTCACTTCTGCAGACAGGAAGGTTGAAACACGTCTCATGCATTTTATAGATTTCTAAAAAGGTAAGCTGAAAATTTAGCATTATTTTAAGAAAACAAAATTTCATCCCAGAGAAATTTTGTGATCTATAAGCATCAAAGAGAAAATGTTCAGCCAGCTGTGGGCTCAGCGTGTCTTTACCAGCTCTGATGTTCGTTAGATAACATGACATTGTTCTGAAGCTGATCTGCCTGTTAGCAGGAATCATAGATGTAAACTAGATTTCACTGCGCTTCGTTCACTTCCTGTTCTGCAGGACAATAGTTTGCATAAATAACCCAGAGTGTTCAATTCTCTCATGATGACTAATTACATTTTATAATCACAGCCTGGTCTTTGTTTCTGAAATCCATTAGCAGTGAACACAGGCTTTTTTTCCTTGTTACGTGACTGGGCTCTTACTGTGATAATTGCTTTATCCATTATGTTTAGAGTAAATGAAGCTTATATTTAAAAAAAAATGTATTTCCAGGTATTTATGAGGGTATTAAATATACTCTTCACTTTCACATCAATTTCAGTATTTCAAAGCTGAAAAGCTGCTGTTCTCTAGATGCCACTGTAGCATGCTGATTGATGTTTTTTTTTTTTTTGAGTGCTTTTTCATTCTCAAGCAACGCCCGTCTCCAATATTATTTTCTCTACATTTAATTACAATTATTTGAAGTCTTCTCACTTTGCATTTCTATTTTTTTTAGAACAACCTTATGAGTTCCCAGGTGATTAATCATTTGCAGCAATTGTATTTACTTCTTAACTTTCTTCCAAGAAAAGCTTGGGAACTTTGTTTTCACTACTTTTGAAACATTTGCACCACGTTTTATGTAAAAACATACTTGTCATATTTTTTTTCATTTCAGATACCTAGAAACATGCTCATTGCTATGAAAGTCATGAAGAACTTAGAAAGATGTAGTTTTCACTAGATGAGAACCTTGATCATTGTTGTTTGGTGATTAATAATCAAACTTTTTCTGTCTACCTGCATTCCTGCTTTGCAAACAAAGGTGCGGCAGGTGCATTTCAGCTTCCTCACAAGCTTTCAGCGTTTGATCACATGGAAGGAATGTGTTGTTATGCTTTTGGTGCTCACATGCTTTTTGTTGTTCATCATATTTACCAGAATGGCAGCTGTACTTCCCCATTTCATATCTGTCTATGCTATGGCACTACAATGTCTCTGCCAGCTATTTAGTTGACTAACACTTTAACTTTGTTGCCTTCAGTGTCACGATCCACTTTAATAAAGATACAGTGAATCTATATTTTCGTCCACAGTCTGACAAAAGATCTATTTGTGATTCAAGTGCATCTCCTCGTCTATTGACCTGCTCTATCGTTTAAAATTGTAACGACTGAAGACGGCACATATTTTTCATTTTGATCATTGTTAAATTGTTTTATACTGTCATGATTAATGCAGAGATTAAGATGAATTTCCTCATGATGGGGAAACAGTGCGCTAGTAATGATTCTATTGCAGCAAGTTTATGGAAAATATCCCGTTGTACTGGACAGGGCATCAGCGTCTTGTTGGTATATAAAGCCCTCTGAAACTGTGAAGAACAGGGAAAAGGGACCTGATTTAAAGGCTGAAGAAGCTAGGAGTTGGATCTGAGCATTTACCCTTCCACCCAGCAGATTGGTCAAAATGCTCCTTTTTATATTTGAATTTTCTCATGGCTCATTTAGAGTTAAGACTAAATAAACGTGGTGACCAGAGGTCACCACAAAGTGGATGCCCACATATCTTGTAACTTCACAGGTCAAAGGCCCTCCGATGAAATCCAAGTTAGATATTTTTAATATTTGGATGTTTTCTTTATTTTGACGAGTTTTTTTGTTGATGGATTACAACATCAACATGAGAATGTTGCCCCACTTTGTCCAAGTAAAGAAACTGAAGAAAGAGCTAAATAAGCCCCTAATTACATGTTCTCTCAATGTCCAAGGATATCCATACAAAGGGTAATTAATGACCACAAATTTCCCTAAAATGTAAAATATGGTTTACACATTACTGACAAGTACAGGGTGCCCAATGACAGCTAGAGGATGCTCAAATAATACTATCCATTTATAAAAAGCAGAGCAATGATGGAGTCTTTATGCAAAATGCCATATTTCCATAGTTTCTATTATGTTTAATGAGCAATCTTTTGTAGTTTTAAATATTTACCCAGATACTCTTCAAGCTCCTTAAAACACAGCAAGCAGAGTCTTTTTTGGAAATAACTTCCAAAGTAAAAAAAAGTCAGTCTGAAAGACAATCGGTATATTTATTTGTTTTCTGACCTGATTTTTAACCGGGGTCACCATGCCCTTCTTGCGGTAGTCGACGGATTTGGGAAGCTTGGACACAGACTCGTCAAATGCCATGGTGAAGCTACGCTCATGATCCATCGGGACCAGTAGGCCAGTCATTTTCTCCGCCATCTCCTCAGATGTCTGCAGGAACACAAAAATGCCTAACAGTTACATTGTTCATGTTTCAAAGATAAAAGTGCTGGAGATGACACTTAAACTACGAGTGTCTCTCAAAGAGTTAATTTTTATAACTAGGGAAAGAGAGGTTGAGCTGATCGGACTCAAGCATTTTACTGTCCCATCTCAACAATAAATATTTTCTTTATGACAAGTGAACAGAGATATGAGAGACAGAGGAATTGATTCAACAAGGTGACAGAGAATGAAAAGAAATTTATGAAGTGATGGCTTAACACACGTTACCATGAAATGAAATGTAATTTTTCTCAACACTAATGTCAAAACAAAATAAAGACCAAGAGCGAGTAAGAGGAATTAAAAGGAAAAAAATAAATAAATAAAGAACAGCACGGGGGATATTATGTGATTTCTGGTTTTGTATTTGGCTGTCATAACACACAGCTGGTTACTTGATATTCAGTGATTATGTTTTCCTTTCATTCCTATCAGTTTTATGCAGAGATTTCAGCCCAGCTCAGTCTAAAAACAGGCAGGAGGAAGGAACACAGCCATCTGTTGAGCTCCTTCATTTAATTTTATGTCTTCTCATCAAAATGAAAACATGAAGGCATCGTTCATTTACAGCCACCTGTTTAAACAAGAACATAAATGAGACGTTAATCTAGAATTTGGATATAGCTTTTCAATCAGTTTTTGATTGACAACGTGTATCAGGAAGACAGTTATGTACAGGCATGGCATCGCCTGTGGAAGATTTCAGACAGCTTAGCATTTGCTGCAGCATACGGACCTGCAGAGGTTAGGCCAAAAAGCTGACAGTAGGATATGATGTATACAAAAAAATGCTGAAGAATGTTTGAAATATTTACCATACTTTTATGGTTTTAAGTATAATAAAACTCCAACGCCACCTTTCTATGACTCTCTAATATTGCAACATAATCAGTTTCATCTAAAGTTAAGCCAATTTGCAAATATAAAATTTTTTTGACATGAAAAATTCAGTGACATGAACAAATTTCAAAAGGTACAATATAAAATTACAAAATATGCCACAGTTAACCATACAGTACAGTGCCATCTGATCAATATAAATGCAGTACACTAAAAAAATACAAGCAACTTAAAAAATAATACAAATAATACTAAATAAACAAAAATCATGTAAAAAAAAAAAAAACATGAATGTCTCAGCTTTTAGTGTTTTCTAACTGTGCAGCAAAGACCAGATAATTACCTGACCCGATCTCACACTACACTTAGCAGACTCTCTGTCTGCGCAGATGGAGATTCACTCCCTTCACCATGCTAAAGGCTTGGAGTGGCTCCAAATAATTAGTCCAACAGACATTTTCATTAAATTGGCTAATCATTAATTAGCCATGTAAGTAAAACCAAAACATTTACAGACATCACTTGTTAAAGGAAGTTTTCATGTTAACTTCTTTTAATTGAATCAATAATATAATTAGTTGGTTGCAGGTGTATTGAAATGGACTGAGCCTAAAATGTGGTGGATAAAAAAGAATGTGTTCTAACAATCACAGGAACAATATAAGTCATAGAATTGTTGGAAATACAGTTCTGGATTAAAAAAAATGCAGACAGTGGTGCATCACATATGATCACAAAAAGGAGAAAAGAAGAATGTGTGTTTTTCTAATAAAACACTGGAACAAAACATATATACAATTTATTGAGATGTGCATGTGTAATGTACTTTAACCTAACTCTACACAGATGGAGAAAGAAGCATTAGCATACCATGTCTCCCAGGTGGTTCATCTCCAGCTCGTAGGAGTGCATGCCCAGTGCTGCTTCCTGGTTGTGAGCCTCAATCATTCGCATATTCTTCTCCCAGATGGCTCTGCGGATCCCTTCTTCATCCTGAGTCAAACAAAGGCAGCTTTCAGGTCCTGATGTCAGTTCAAAAGGCAAAACTGCACTCATCCTCTGCAGCCTGATAAAAAATTCCTTTTAAAGCATAATTTTCTCCTGAGTTCTTAGTTTTTCAAGCATTATTATAAGACATTTTTAAAAGGCGTATGTTTCACCAACTATACATTTTAGTGTGAACTTTCACATTTGAAAAAATAAAATTAGTTCATTTCAGCTTTAGTATTAATGAAATCAGAAAGCAGTGGAAAACCAGAGCCAAAAACGTTATTCTTTAAAAGTAAAGAAAAATGTAGGAAAGCAAGGTAAGTTGTCAAAGATTAAATCACAATGGATGTTGAATACACATTCCCATTTTTCAAGCTTGAATAGCAACTAACTCATAACACCTGCAGGCAGTGAATGCATTACTTGGTGACTGCATAAAACCAGCAACCAGGCTGCGTATGGGAGAGAGATGTTCTGAGAAATGCTGACCTACATACAGCGAGCGCTCTTTGTCATTGCTATGTAAAACGTAACAGAAAGAACACTTTACGTTTTGTTTCGAAAAATGTATGTGAAAAATGAAATGCATTTCTAACTCTTCTTCAACTCTTGCAAGCAAGAGCCAATAAATTTTTCTCCACACAGATGTATTTTGTTAGAAGTAAAATAAGGATAGTGTAAAAATGATAGAAGAAAAAAGAAAAAAAGATTACATTTGTTATTTCTCATCTGTATAAAGACCTGACAGCTGATGCTAACCAATCTGGGTAAACAGGGCAAATTTCATTATAATTAGCATGCTGAAAAGAAGAAAAAAGCTTGGTGTATTGTAGCCTAATTTTATTAATTAGGACAATTTAACCAGTCATTTACCCAGTAATTTTCTTTTAAACAGTTGTTTTATTCAGAATTAATCACTTTATTTGGTCAAAACCCAATATTTACTTTTAGCCATATGTCTGAGGGACAAAATGTAGCCAAAAGGCTTTGGTGCAGCTGCTAAACATCACCTTTATCTCTGCTTTTTGAAAGGTGATGACGAGGAATTGGAGCCACTGACTGAGAAGCAAACTCACCAGTTAAGCTGTTGGGTTTTCACAAACCTCTCTGACTCTTGTTTGTGAGTTAACTGGCCAACAAACACGCTGGTGCAGCCCAATGAAATTCACTTTTCATGAGTTTATTCAACTACATAATGTGGTTTCCTTTAATATGGAGACCAAACTTGCTTCAGTGAATAACAATCTTGTAGGAACAGTTTGGACAAACTATAAAGATAAAGAACTGATCTTGTGGATGTCTTCAAGGAAGGCTAATTAAAAACATTAAAGATTGATCTGTCTACTACATAAAATATCATCTGTGTCTGCACAACATCAGTTAAAGTAGTATAAAAGTCATGCTCATATTCTGTACAGAAAAACAAGATTGAGTGACACAGCAAACATGCATCTTCACACTCGAATAGGGTGTAGATGCTAACACACTCTCCAGCTGTAGAGAGCTGACCTTTAGCCGGAGGTGAAGCACAAACACGAATAACAGATGCTCTTGAAGCACTCACAAAATAAATTTGGAGTCAACTCATATTCCCTTTTATCTTCACAGCCAAGAACTTAAAAATATGTATATTTTTAAATCAATCTGACAGAGGAGAGAAAATTTAGCAGAAGATACAATTTTTAAAAAAGGGGTCAGAAAATAAGTCAGAGGTGATGAAAGTTTCCTCTGTTGGGAATTTCTGACTCTTGCTCTTATGCTTCACCATCAGAGTCAAGATGACCCACATTAATGAAAGCTATTCAGTAAATGGGCTAATTGGATTTTCCCTCATGATTTCAGTTGATGGAAAAATTATTATTATTAATATAACAATGATTGGGATTTTTATGACAAAGATGACACATTTTACTAATTTGTTTCTTGTCTTTTATCATTGAATACCGTGGCTGGAATAAAACAAAAAACAAAAAAAAAAAAACAATCAGAATAGTCAATTCTCACTTTGCATGTCCTAGTTTACTTCTATTCTTTCTTTTTGTCTCAAACAAACATTACTGGTCTTGTATTCCTCACTTCCACAGAAGACTTTTTTTCCTTTGTGAGAAAAATGGGCAACAAAACGCTAGTGCAGCCCAATGCTGCAGCCTGGAGTTATATACCCCATTTAAACCCCACAGCAGTCAGTCACTGTCAATGAACAAAGGTGTCCTGTGGTGAATAAGCATTTTCTATTATAATTGCTTTATAAATACTGCAATTCGCATGACTGGCCTGAGACAAAAACTTGGTTGTGTTGTCAACAGTAAAAGGTTAACATTGATATTAGTATAATAAATTATATTTTTGGTAATAAGGACCCATGGGGGGTGCTCATGTCATACCTCACAAGATGCCACCCTGGGATGTTGCCCATGTTGGCCATGTCAGAAACCACCACAGGCTTCAGTGGAAGATAAGTGTTTGTGATACAGAGTTTGTTTCAGCAGTCACTCACCAAACCATTGTACTCTCTGTGATGTGTGATCTTCCATTGATCCCACTGAGCTTCCAGAAAGGCTTCATCCATATGGCTGAGTGCTGAGACAGCCAGCAGCAGTACACACACACACGACAACATCCTGAAAGTAAAATGACAATAATATTAATAATAATAATAATCACACCCATTAACCAGTTGGTATTATTTGCCAATAAGTGTATTTGCAATTATAATTTATTTAACTCCTTGCATCAGTGAAGAACAGTAAGTGTTTGAGTTTAAAAAGAAGGCCCCAACCATCACCTGGCTTTTGTCCAAACTTTTTTCTGATTTCAATTTCCGGCTTTCAGTCATGTGCTGATGCATAAAGAGTGAACAATGTGCATACACTGGTTTTATTTTTCTGTTAGGAAAACTTTATAAAGTTGTGGGTGGAAGCAGCCTGAAGTTTGTTTCAAGTAAGCAGACGGGTAAATTTCAAAGAAAAAAAACAACATTCTGTCTCTGATTCTATATTGTATAGGAGCAACAAAAGGATAAAGGACCCAAGTCATGATGTGAAATGTCATAATTTTTTCACCAAGATATATTTATCTTAAAGACTTTGCAGCCCGTCCAGCTCTCTGCTTTCACTTCATCAAGTCTCTTTTTATGAAACTGTGCATCTAATCTGCATTTGTTCACAGTTTCCAGTTAAAGGCCAATAACTTTCTGGGATTTTCATTCTAAACAACAGGAAACAGCTTGTTGCTTCCTACACACATTGATTATAGCTATAGCTCTACAACTAAGAACAATAGCTTCACCCTTGCAGTGATCTGTTAGAAAGCTTGGCCTAAAAAGCAAATGTGCATTTAATTACCGGTGTGGGCGCTGTGTTTCTGCATGAGTCACACAGATAGTCCTCTCAAAGGTTCTTTTATGTTATAGAAATTAACTTATTTCACATATATCATTTATGTAGTTAAACCTACAGTGTTTAGCAGTAATTGAGAGAACTAAGTTTAGCTTCATTTCACACCAGAACTTGTTTTATTACACCAGCCGTCAGCTTTTACTAGGTTACAAAACATCTGTGCTTTCAGATTGCTTAAAGCCTTTTCTGACACGAGCCCTGCTCAACACAAAGGCTTAACAAAAGTAAACGTGCATGATAAGCAGACTTACCTCGGGCTCAGAAGTTTGAAAAGTTTCGAGAAGTCTTCTAGGTGTGAAGTTCTGTGCCTGTGTCGCTAAAGTAGGTCAGTGTGCGAGTTTATATTGGCAGGATTTTAAGGAAGTAAAATGGGAACTCCATGTCTGGGGTTTTTTTTTTTTTTCCATACAGGGAAGCTACATCTGGTTTTCCTGAAAGAGAAGGGTGATGTCAAGTGTCAAGTTACACAGGAATGTCCAAAGCTTTACAAAGACAACTAAAGTGCTGCAAATTATGTACGGCTGCATAAAAAACCCAATGAATACCATTAAATTACATTAATATTAATTATTTTTAGTTTAATGAGAACATATAATTAGGGAATTTGTGACTATAAAAGGCAATAATCCAACTGATTGAGGAAATGGGTCAGATCTTGTGGGTATTTTGAGCTTGTAATAAAATATAATTTATTCTTGTGGCTTTTATATCAAGTTCCACCACTTGTCAATATGGTAGTCTTTCAAATACTACCATATTGACAGAAGGAATCACAAAAAGACTCACATTTTTTCCATTTTGAGTCAGAAGCTCTTATAAAAATCAACAGAAATGTGTTAGAAATTTGGAGGCTCTCACCAAACTCAATACATCACATTACTGTCCAAACTCCTGGGGAGCATGTTACTACACTGAAAGTACTAAAGCTTGTACTACTGACAGCTTGTACTGCTGACAGCTGTTACCCTGCAATAACTACTCGAGGTGAATTTAAATGGATGAAAAATGTTTTTTGTTGCAAATTTTCAAATTTTATGGTAGAGCACTTCAGAGAATGAACATATTTGCTACATTAAAAAAATCTGCATAATTTCAGATTCAGACTTTAAAGTTTGACCATGAACATTAGCAGTGTTATCAAATATGAAGGTCTTTAAGGTGAAGGTTTCTATTTGTTCTTTTAAATGGGATATATTTATGTGTAAACACTGTATGCTGAAATAACCTTTGATGAAAGAAAATAACGCTGTGTCCACTCTGAACACAATTTCTTAAAATGCTTGGAAAAATAATAAAAATGCTGGTATTTCACTTTATGTTTATTTATCAACAGTCAAATCTGAACCTTACTACAGACAAATCAAAAATAAAGTTCATGGCAACACGGCACAAAAGAATTACTCATATAAACACTTGAAGTAAATAAATTCCCATAGCATGGCCTAAATATATGCTATATTCTTACTGCGTGTCTTTCTGCAGTCTGGTGGTGAAGTACTTCCTTGTCCTGCAAGTCATGTGTGTATATATGAATGTGTCGTGTGACTTCTATTGTCATGCAGCAGACCAGAACATCTAGTCACCAATCTAAATATAAGAACATCCCCTATGCCTCATATGTCCAGTGAGACATGACTGTATTGCCACTGGTTCATTTTGCATGCAATCACTCCTCTATTAGCAAATATAGCAGCTTGAATGGAGCAGCTTTAGTATACAATAATTATCATTACATCTTCACTTTGAAAAAAACATTTCATAAATTTATTATTATTTATAAAAAAAAAATTCGGCTTGACATTGCAACTCGTATCTGATTTTATGTTTTATGTGATCACAGATGTTTAGTCTGTCATGAGGCATTTTGAATACTTGGCTTAATTTCCATGGCTGTTTATAATTCATATAAATACAATGAATGCAGCTGCACTAAACACAAGTGTTCATTAGTCCTTTATTAAATTGATTTAATGAATGCATGTGATGATCTTTTTGTTCCTTAAGCTCCAAAGAAACAAAGACAGGAAAATAGGAAGTCTTCCCTTAGATCAAACTGAATTGTTACTGTTGATTGTTGATTTGTGGTCTCTTTTTTTCAAAGGATGTAGCATGCAAACTACATCCTCTTTGAATAAAGAGAAAACAACTGTAAAAACTGGCCGACAATCACTTGCTGCCCTTCTTTCTAAATAAATGACATTATTCTGTTTATTAGACAGTATGCCTGCTTCCTTTCCCTCTTATATTTTTATTTGCTTCAATTGAAAGGAAAAGGAAAATCATAAAAAAAGAAATAATTATCAGTATGTTTATAAAACTTGAAAAAGGGCCTGTAATAATTTGAAGTGTGAGGTTGCAGGCTCTCAATTTTCCACTTATTACAAATAAGTGGAAAATTTATTTCCACTATACTACACTAGAGCTTAGTATATGGGAGTGAATTTTTTCTGAAACAAGTCAAGAAAATATTCAAATTCCTTTCCATCTGTTCCCTGTCTTCTGCTGCTTGAGGTCAGCCACAACCTTGGCTGCTGTGCTAAGATCTTTGTTGTGTTAAGTGCAGAGCAGGCGAGCAGCTTCAGGCGCTGGCTTTCATCACTGACAACTCTCTATCTATCTGAGCGCCTTTTACTTCCTTCCATTTTTTTAGAGCCCCGCTGGCTTTTTCTGGGCTGCAAAGTGCATCCTAAGCTGCTTTAAGACTCTTCCTTCAGATTCCTCTTTGGCCACTTTAGATAATGAAACTTATGAAAGGTATTGTCTCTAAACTGATCTATCATCCGGCTACCCCATCTCAGCTTAAGCAGACATCACCCAGAGGGTCATGACCTGAGTGTTAAATTATGTATGGGGAGATAGATTTATTTTCCAATAATCCTCAGTGCTATGTGCTCAGGTTTTAGAATATATTTCCATGGTGGAAGTCTTTTGTCTCCAATGTGATCACTGGCAGCCTGAGCCACGCTGTTGTCGTAAATAATGGACAATTAAAGCCCTTGCTTCGCAATAAATAATTTGCAGAGTGTTTCTTTCAATATAGGCAAAAGCCACCACAAATGTGGAAGCAGTTCAACTCCCAGAGTTCTCCGGTTGATAAACTCGCTGACTCAGACGTCATGGGGTATCAGCTTCCTGCTATTACAAAACCAATTTGGCACTGTGAGAATAGTCAGGAAAACCTTACATCACTGCAGTGAGGCGCCACAGAGGAAATTGAATGGGTTCCCATTTTCTATATGAATCCATAGCACTGACTTGCTCTGGGGACAGATTATGTAACCCTAATTTTGGTCCAGGTTTGAAGTAAATGTGCCTAAGCCCTCGAAAACATCAAGCCCTCAAGCCAATAGAGGGAGAGACAGCCCAACAGACCTTAAATCCCGATTTGAACTGTGTAGACTTTTCCCTGACCGATTCAGAGATTAAGCCAGCAGACACCAACGAGTTTGGGAAAGGCTTGTTTTGATTCCAGCAGATTAAACTGTGTTGTCTTTTTTTTTTTTTTTTCCCATTCCAATCTTTGATTGTTTGGGGAAGCAAAGACATTGTGTGTTTACAGTGTTGAAAAGGTTCCTGTTGTCTGAACCACCCCTGCCCTGTTTTCTTTTCAAATTCAATATCAGAAGACATGTAAGTGGAAGGATAAAAAGTGCTCAAAATATTAAGAGTTAAAGTCACAAATGATTGAAATCATTTCATGGACAATATATGAAAACAAGCAAAGGCAAAAAGCTTTTCCTGAGGACTGAACTATAACAGCTTTAAAGGTTTTTTTATAGTCATCAGCCTTTGACAACCTTACAGTTGTATTTTATTTTATTTGACAAACAAAAAGTTTAATAAGTGACCAAATTGTATTTTAAGGTCGAAAAATTGAATTGTAATCAAAGTAAACATTTGTGTCTTTTTTTTCTTTAAATGTAGCACCGTAGAAAAGAGAGGAATACGATTTTTAAAACATCTTCAACAGTTTTGAAACAAATTCAACAGAAACCTGATTTAAAAGCCCCAAAGGAAAACTTTACTAACGGTGCAGTGTTTCTTCTGAACTGTAGGGGGAGATGTTTGGCAATGGCTCTAGGAACAATCTGAATGACTAAGTATTGGGTTCTTAATCCTCCGTTTGTTATTTGAAGATCATTCAAAACCCTAAACATAAAACCCAAGGAGCTGGGACACTACAGAGCTTCTTCAATAATCAGGTTAGCTTTAAAAGCAAAACTCAATCAGTAACTGAGTAGTAATTAGAAATTTGGAGCTTGACACAAACTCCAACCGTAAAGATCTGTCAAAATATCAGCATAATCAATAAGGATTTTGTCAAATGAATGAGACATTTTTCATGTTTTCATGCTACATTGGCTTTATTCTAACAGTTATTTAAATAAAATGTAATTTTTTTAAATGATCAGATTTCAGTTTAACACACTTTATTTCTGAATGCCAGAATTCATGTTGTGAGGATGACAAATGAAACAGTGAACCTGTGTAAAGGTGATAGTGAAATTGAATATGGTTTGCATTTGGTTTAGTCAATAAAAATACAAAAATGAGAAGATGCAGATTTCAAAATGTTAAGATTTTATTTGGAAATGACCAAATGTACAGGCAGCATGCAGGCATACAGGTAGTGCTGGTGGCTGTATACTGCACCAGCACCAGCACAAACATGAGATCTACTGTTACTTTAACTAGAACAGTGTACTTTGGACAGATGAAACTCATGGCAGAGAGAGACTTTGCAAAGATTAACACAAGGATCCTTCTCTCTGTATGAAAATACATGGTAAAATGCTACTGAACATGGATAAAACTATCATATATGGGAAAAATAGAGTTGAACAAAGTAATGACAGAAGGGGTGCCAAAAATGGTGGCACCATTAATTTGATCTAAAAGGAAATGATATATGTTAGGCATCTTGTTTTAATTTGCAGACGTGCTTAAATTCTAGGTTGGATTAATCTACACTTTTAGAGTGATATTATGCCTCTGCAACAGAAGATTATTTTATTATATTTCTTTTAGATTTATACCAGTCTCAAGTAATATATAATGGCTTACTCCAAGTATTTACAAATGACTTCAGGATTGAATCCAGCTGGGACATCTGGGCATATAATAAGTCTGCATGTGCAGAGCCTTGACTGCAGACTCTCTGAATGTTTGCAGCATGATCTAGAATTATCAACGGGCCCAGTCTGAAACTGGATGCAAAACCAAGTCATTCATGATTCCTCTTGTCTAATCTCTTTACATGGAATGGTTGCTGGGCATCTGCGATATCTGTGAGATACATGTGTGCATTTATATGCACACATGTATTATAATGTTTAAGGGATCAGTATTTATTTTTAATCAGCCACAGAAACTCCCAGCAGCCCTTTTCATAAACACAAGCTGGGAGCACACATTCATAATTTTTTCAGTGGTTTATCTGTCACATGCTGATGGGTCTCCACATTTGCTCTTTGGAGATTAGCAGCAGCGTTAGATTTTAAAGTGCTGCCATGCTCTGTGCCTCTTTCTTTTAATTGTTAAAAGATTTGAATTGAGGTTTGGAGAGAAATTGCTGATGTGCAAAATGAGCTCATGAAATGAGCTTAAGGCTTGTAGCAGCACACTCTTTAATGCAGTGCCGATAATACAAGCCATCAGCACCATGAGTGTAACCCTGGATTCTCATTAGAGCAAGCAACAGCTGGGATCTCAGCGTGTACTTAAAAGCTAAATGATCTGACTGTGCTTGGTTTCACGAATGGCTTTAAAGGGAGCAAAGAAAGAGAGGTTTGCTGCACAGAAATGGTTGTAGTTATTTAGTTAATACTTAACAGAGCCTAAGTTATTGAATTCCTGCAACAACTACAGTATCATTTAGTGTGGGACTTTTGTAACAACTTCTCATTTTCACTCAAACACCAATGGTAGAGTATTAAAAAAAATAAGTAAAATAAAATAAATATGTTTTCTTGTGGTATTACTCTATTTGGTGCCAAACAAATTGAAATAGATCAAATTTTGGGACAATTAGAGATATATCAAAGTAAATAACATAAGAAGATGCTGAGAGAAATGGCTCATGGTCTTTTGCCATAGACGAAAGAGAAATCCTACAACAGCAAAAATCTGAGGCCACTCCATTTGTTTACGTTTCATGAAGAATGAAGTTGTGCTTAGTGTATTTTTCATGTTGTATTCCTCAGTGGGTCTTGATGTAGGGTGGAATGTGGACACTCAAAAAATAAATAGACTAATGAACTATTTAATATTATTTAAATATGAACTGAAATATAAAAATTGTCAACTATTACAGGCATAATATTAACTGTTGACTTTTTTTTGCAACCGTAAACAAACAAGACCACCATCTTCATTATTGCAGAACAAGAAGCAGTACCAGCCAACAAAAGCCTGATAAGAAATTATTTCAGAATTTATGTAGTTATTTATTTTAAGCTGTGGCTTTTAACAGCTGTTATTACAACATAAATGCTGAACCCAAAGGAAGCTGGATTTATTAGATATATTTTCTACTCCTGCAAACTTTACTTTCATTCAACCTATCAAAGCATTTTCAGTTATTTTCTGATGTTTACGACAAACAAGAAGAGAATAGACATTAAACACAAAAGAAAATTATTAACCAAATCAGATTCATTTTCTTTTTTTTTGTATGTTCTCAAACAAAATTTAACATCGGAAAACTCTCCATCTGTTGATCATCTGCTCACATCTCTTCAATAGCATAAAAGCTATCCACAATACATAAAACGGAAATTAAATCTTCTGAGGAGGGGAACACAAAGGGCTTATTTAATGCCAGGCAAGAAGCAGTGCACAGCTGATGTGCTCTTAAAAATATCACAGAGTTATGAAGGCAGTGCAGAAGTAACTAACCTTCTTCTTTTCTACATCAGCACTGCTGTTAGCTCTGGGATTTTGAGTAGGAGCTAATTCTGGTAACCAAAGTTAAAGTTTCATGATGTCTCTTTCCTAATGAGCTTCACTCAGCTTTTGATAAACTCAACTCAGCTTTTGATATAATTAAACCCTTGGGTAAAAGTGATACATCGATGTATTTTCAAATGACAACCTCAGTGTACCTTTGGGCAAGACTGTCACTTCTGCACACACTCATTGATGACGGGTTTCTCAGGCTGTTTCCATTTAATTATTAAATTTCATATTAATATTAATTGTGATACTTGATTGCCTTTGTTTTTTCTTTTTAAGTAATGTACACTATGTCTGGAGCCATTTTGACCTGCCTCACAGATCTTTATGGTGACTTTTGTTTTACTAAGCAGCTTGCCTCCTCCAAAGCCATAGTGTGCAGCCTCCTGCCAGCTGATCTAAACCCCTTGAGCGGCGGAAATGAAGATGCGCATGGCTGTCTTTCAGAACGCAGCGAACCAGAAGCAACAGGGATTAATTAAAATGAAAAGTGAGGTTTAGCCTCAGACCACCATCACCTACTGGGAACCAAATGGAAAAGTCCAAGCATCCTGAAAATCTGCTTGTGGTCTGAGAAAACAATTAAAATTTTGGGTGAAATCTTTGATTATATACAACTTTTTTATACTCCTGACTTTTCAATATATTACTAAAGCAAAGGCATTTAATTTATCCTGTGTGATATGAAAATAGTAAAAGGAATACTCAAGTTCAAAAGAATTGTATTTAGATCATAGTAGTGTTGGCTTTTTTACATTAATTTGAATGTCTTTTGTGTTTCGCTTCATCACCATTTGTGTTTCTGTGTTGTCACCGTCTCTTCTCAAACGTATCCCTATAAAAGGATTCGCATTCCCAGATTATGTTCCCCTGGTCTATGGTATAACCTCCTTGCTTTCATTGTCCTCTTCTGTTTTCTTATATTTTGTTGTGTAAGTTTAATAACCATTAAATTCTTCAAACTCACTATGTTGCTCCTAATTTCTTGCCTGCTTTGGGTCTACCTTAAGCACACTTTGGATGCAAATGTATTTGCAGTTTATTATTTCTTGCCATATACAATTCAGTTTGTTGAGTTGTATTAAAACAAAGACATCTGCCAGTCTGAACAAGTATAATTTGTAACAATGTTTGGAACAAATGTAATTCATTCTTTTTAGTTTTAAAAACTGACAAACTATCGCTGATCCCAATTATCAGTGTGCTGTAATCTTCTGGCAGTTCTTTTCCCACCCCTCAACATTTTCTCACAAGGTGAGGCTGAACCAAAACTATAACATGGTACTGTGTAATTAAAGGTTCAATTTGTCATTAAAGTGATGATTCAACACTCTTTGTCTGCTAGAAGAAAACACAGTTTTCTTGTTTAAAAACACAACATCTCTGGGTTGTTTCTATGTTATTTAAGAGTGAATTTCTTGTGACTTAATTGGCACTATTTAAATCAAGTATTGATCTGAACTGATTTGTAATTTGCATGTGAAAAATAAAATTGTGCAGGCAGGGCATTAAAACTTGTTCCATCCCACCGTCCTCTCCTCCTAAATCCAACTGTAGGCTTTAGGTTAGTCAGTTAACTTCAACACTTTTTTATATTGAAACCTTAATTCTGGGTCAAATCCAGAACCCAACTCTTTTGCATTTACCTATATAAGGTTGGACCCTTTTTTCAGCTGAGGACTAGGTCAAGAAAATAAACCAAATTGTGTTTTAACCCCAGCATCTTTTGAATGCTGCTGCACATTTAGAGAATGTTGTTTTTTATTCTAAAGAGCAATAAATTAAAATTCAGCATTGTAAATCTGATTTTTGGTGTTGTTTCTGAAGGATTTACAGCATTACAGCCAGACACGCGGCGCTTATCCATCCTTTAAATCTGCAGGACTTTTGTTATTGTACCAGACTGGCAGCTGAGTGGAGAGATGCGGAGCGGCACCAGCAGCAGCAGCGCGTCAGAGTGAAGCCGCTTCTCCACCTCATCACACAACAAGGCAGACAGAGCCGACCTAAATTATTTTAGTGCCATAATTATCCAAGAACTCCCCAAGGTATTCTACAGTCGAAAAAGGATTTAATGAAATAAGGAGGGCGGAGCGAACTGCTGCCACTGTGGTGCGACAGATGTTGGGAAAGTCTTGTTGAACGTGGAGAAAAGGAGGAAGAGGAGGGAGAGGGAGACTGTCCTGAACTTGGATGAGCATGTGAGCGTTAAAGCCATGAAGGATTTGGGATGATTCCTTCCCTGAAAACATCCGCTGGTGAGTTTCATTCATGAAATAATTGCTTTTCTGCAGAAATTTAATGCAATTTTCCATCACTGTGGTTTGTTCTTAACTTAGAAACATCATCTTACAATCTGATACCTTTTCAATAATAACAAATGTGAAGATAAATTTTACTAACATTATGATCTGATAGCCTTTTTTCTTTGTACTGACTACAACAAATTTGATGAAAATATTCCCTTTTATTTTAACTGCTTACGCACAAAACAATTTAAACATTCTTACCTGACATCCAAAACCTATTTTTCTGTGAAGATGATATGTAGTATAGAGGATTGAAGCAAACAATAAGACCAAGAAAAGCGAAGTTTAACCGTAAATATCTTTTGGTTGCATTTCTGCCTGTTGTGGTAGTGTAATGGTGTCTATTCATTTTGGTATTCAGAAATATTTATCACATTTCCTAATTTTAAAAAAGCCCAGCTCAGTCAATGCAGCAACAAACTATTACATTAATGTCCTTAGCAGCTTTATGTTCATGATTTATAATATTGCGACTGAGTGAATTTCCAGAAGGATGCCAAATTCATCTTTACTCACAATTATCTTCTTTTCAAATTATTTATATGCATGTGTAAAAGGGCTTTAATATTATTTTATCATGAGTAGCCTGCTTGTGCAGATCTGTTGCTGTTTTTTGTGGAACAGTAATCCTCTCCATAGTTTGTTCCATAAACCTAAAAAGGGCTGCAGCAGACTGTGTTTTAACTGCCTTTGACCAGGATTACAGACAGCAACAACTGCAGCCTCATTTCCTCATGGTCAGCGCTTACTACTGCGTGTTTACATCAAAGTCCTTTATAAGTCTATTTAAACCGTTTTTTGTCAGAGAAAATGCCGCATTATTAGTACAGCTTGTTAGAATGTCACTTGCCCCGTGAACAAGGTTTAGCCTTTGTCCAAAAAAAAAAAAAAAAAGTGGCAGAACTGAACTTAGAGAAGAAGCTAACTATTAGTCCTGTCTGCCCATCATAATCAGGACACACATCACATCAGTTGGAGCTCAGGAGAAGCAGATCCCCATCAAGGGAAAACCAAGGATTTGCACCTGGGATTCAGCCAAATGGGCAATTTAATCAGAAGCCATTTTATGCACAGGAAGTATATCATTCTCCTTAGCGAATGATTTACCTGAACTACTATATTCAGAGGGAAATTTTGACTGCAACTGACTTCAGCTTCAGGAGAGCTTTCTCACCTTCAGGTGATTCTGGGGGTATTTGTCTTTAATGGGTCAGTTCATGGGCTCATTGACCTTCATTGTTTTGATAGTCTTAGGAATTTAATGTAGTTAAATATTCTCAGACTTTGCAGGCTAAATTTATTTTGAATTAACTATATTCTATACTCAGATGGACCATTTTTAGTTCTTGCTTGGTAGGATATAGAATCTGACAGATTTTATTTATTTTTTTTATGTTTCTTCATTAGCAATATGGCGCATGGAATAAGGAACAGAAGAAAACTTTGTCATAGTTGGGAAACAGAAGAATCCAGCAATGAACAGTGACAAATCAAAAGCTTTGACATGGAAAGTGACAAATGAACCAGATGAAACATGGTCCAGCTGTTGCAGGAAGAAAGCAGGGAACTGAGGAGAGAGACTGTTGAGTAGAGATGGAGCTGAAGTAGCTCCATCTCATGGAGCTTTTGGACAATACCTTATTACCTTATTACTAAGAAAAGTTATTACTTTTCTTAGTAAAAGTAAGAAAAAGGGCAATACCTTATGACCTTATTACTAAGAAAAGTTATTACTTTTCTTAGTAATAAGAAAAGTAAATTAAATTGGAAAATAATGTCGCTCCTGGCCTGGCTAATGGCTGCTTTGCAAATGCCAGCAATGTAATTTATAAATGTAATTCATTTCAGTAATTTGATCCATAAAGTGAAACTTGCATATTAAAAAGATGTAACGGAAAAGGCTTACAATAATCAAGATAAGTAAATTAAATTGCACAAGGAACAGAACTCATGAATGAATTGAAAACTGAGAAATAAACCCATATGGCAATACCTTAGTAATAATAATGGACACAGGGAAATGAACTGAATATGGCAAGACCTAAAAAGTATAAGTAAATTGCAACAAAATTATCAAAACTCACAATCAACACATTCAAGGCATATAACAAGCTTTAAAAATCCTGGAAGAGTTAAAAAAAATCATGTTCAAACAGTATTTTATCATTTTACTATGGACCTTTTTTGTGTCTGAAACAAAGATATGATAATGATGATGATGAAGATGTTGATATTGTTTTTGTTTTGCAATTTATCATAAAATAAACAATAATATTTCTAAGAGAAAACTGTGGTTTATGATTGGAAGTGTTGATCCTAATTTTATCTCTTGGGCAATCACATGTTAATAATTTATTGACCATAATCCAATCATTGGTGTTTTTGCTTGTTAAGTCTAGCGGAGCACTCTTAATATTTCGACATCCAGATGTGCTGAAAATATTTTGCAAAAGTACAAACTGAGCATCAGATCAGAAAGAAGAAGATAAAGAGTTTAAAAGACTTTAGCTGTTGGTGTTAACAACCAACATGTGTTTTCATGCATAACCATTTGTTGGAATAAGGGTTAAGAAAAAGAAAAGTTGTGTGCCAAAAAATTGTTCTGCCACACATTGTGGCTTTTGATGTGTCCTTCACACTATATCTCAATTGAATAGAGCACCTTTAGGATTTGGTAGAACAGAAGAAATTCAAACAAGGAGCACATAAGGAAGCATACTTTTCGAAATGCACAGACTTTGGCTCAGCAGCTGCTCACTTTACTGACCATAATGTATCCTGTGCTGTCCTCAATACTGTCAGACTCTGGTTGGCGAAACTGTGTCAAACTGTCATTTGACATGATACAATCCGAAGATGTTTTCTTTTTTTTTTTGTATTTTCTAGTTGTGGAACTCACTATCCTCAAACACTCCTAGCAAATATTAATCTTTATTCAAACCACTAGCGTTAACAGCTTTAAGCCTTAAAACATCTGTCGACAAAAAGCCACGTGCATATGTTGATAAACTCATTGTCTGACTGTGTCTTTGACCTTTTTGCCAGAGCTTTAATGCCAGGGTCAGGTCAAGATGGTTCTGTCAGGGAAGGTGCATCAGAGCTCAGAACAAAGCATCCTCACATCCAGCCTTCATGTTTTTTCAGTCATGTTTTTACAGCCAGGAGATTATCTTCAGCACTTTACTTTTTTTTACTAAAGCTGCAAAGGACAAATCTCTCTATTTTCACATGAGGTCTGTACCATGTGCAGTTGTTTGTCTTTTCATCCTAGTCTTAACCGCTTTTGGAGCTTTTGGACATGAAAACATCTTTCCAGGGAGGAATCAATAATGCACAGCACTTTTGAACCTGCTGTTCAAGATTTAGGCCACATCATGATTTGAAGTTCCCTCATAGATGAATAGAAGGACAGGATGTTTTCTGCTTTTGGAGGAATACAGTTGGCATAAGAATAATAAATGAATATTTGCCCGGGGCTGATGTTTTTGGACTGTAGATAAAAAGCATCTATACATTAGATGGTTTCTTTCATCATGTCTTACTTTTAAAAGAGCCATCCCTTCCTTTCCTCTTTATTCACTCATGTGTGAAGTATGAAAGGAAACTGGGCTACTCCACACAAATGTGGCTGTTTTGTTTTGGACATAACAGAAAAGCTTTCATGGGCAATTACTTTTTTAACGTCATGATTGTTAGTAGAAAGAAATACGAGTTTAAGCATTTTTGATGAACAGGGTCATTTCAATTTATTACACAATTATTAAAAATGTAATATTTTTCAGTAATTTGATCCATAAAGTGAAACTTGCATATTAACAAGATGTATTTTACTTACTGTTAACTATTGCAATTGTAAAACTACTTTTTATTTCAGCTATTTTGGTTTACAGCCCATGAAAATTCAAAAGGAAAAAGTCTGGAAGAGAAAGGCTACACTAAAAAAAAAAGATAGTGAAGCTCCAACTTAAAAAATAAAAATAATAATTGGTTATGTGTAATCAAATTGTTTGTCAAACTTACTTTACTGACATATTTTTAACAAGGCAACTTAATATTCTTATATTTACTTGAATAAGCTCAGTTTGATTACATATAACAAATTAACTATTTTTCATAAGTTTTATGATCTCTTTTATTGTTTTCAATGTAAAGCACCAGGAATAAACCACACCCTTGAAAGAAGTCCCAAGCATTTAATAATTTGGAGATTCACAAGATGTGGATTTTTCTTGTAGTCAGTGCTTCAAGTAGTCAGTGCTTCAAGAACCACCAAGAGCTAACACTAACATATCAATTGGCTACAGCTGTCGGATTGTAAATGTACTGTTCTTATCAATCAATTAATGCAATTTTATTTGGATAGCACATTTCAGCAGCAAAGCATTTCAAAGTGATTTACATTATAACAAATACAAAAACACAAAGTCATCAAGTGAGGGGTTCTTACCTTTGCATCCACAAAAGGTTTGCTGGTTACACCACTATTGTGTTATATGGAACAAAATATATCTATCGGTATTTTTATTCCCACTCATGCTCACAATCACGCAGTTTTCAACAGTGTTAACAGCCTTTCAATGGGCTTCCGGGATGAGGCTATGGTACCTGTTAGTGTCTAGAATTTACAGGGTTTTTGTTACGCACAATGACCCACAGTTTACAACGATGTTAATAGCCCTAAGTAGCATCAAAAGTAGCTCCAGCCATCTAAACCTTTAAACCATGTTATGCTTTCTTCTGTTGACAAGCTTAATGAAAATGCTGTTTTCATTACTGAACAGGACTTGGCACGTGTTCACACTGCCAAAAATAGCAAAACCTTTTTTAACAAATCAGGTTTTATTACCCCGGCATTTTGGAATTGCTCATATGTATGGATTATCTGTCAGGAAGCGAGGGTGCATATGTCGCGTTTTTTGACATTTTCTTTTAAGCTAATGAGGTCCGGGTTCGAGCAGCACTCAACCTGGAGGTGTAAAAATCTGCCAGGGACTGACCTTTTTGCCAAAATCATCACTTTCTTCAACTTCAAAGTGTTGCAGTTTTATATCAGCTGCACAAAAATGCGGCCTCTTTTTTTAATTTATTGAAATAAGACCACAGAAGCAGGCTAATGCAATATTCGAAAAGCTGAGGAAAAGTCAGGAACTTTTATGCATCCAACTTCTCAGATTTTTGTGTCACTTTTGATGGCAGACAATGTCAACTGTAAAGCGTCTGCTAAAGCACCATCTCTGTATCTTCTTTCTTTCTTCAACTGAACTAATCTATCTCTTTGCTTTTACTAACATGAACAGGACTTGTCCTGCAGACAGTTTGAGGAAAGGAAGAGCTACTATACAGTCAGCACTGACAATTTTAAAAGTAAAACCATTAAATTGGTCCATCTTCCTCCTAATGTGCCTTTTGTTCCCATTCAGGCAAAAATATGACTCTTGGGGGCTGTTAGGTTACAAAATGCCATTTGTCAAAAAGCAGATTTCTTGAACAGATCTGCACTTTCCTCAAATAAATAATTTTAATGATTTCTTCCCACAGCTATTGTGCAACGTTCCCATCCACCTGCTTGCTCATGTTGTCAATTTCTCAGAATGAATAAATCTGGGGATGAGCAATTGAATATTTTAGTTCATTTCTGTTCCTGTAGCAGAAGTGGACACAGTAATTTTCCTAGTTTAGCTCACTTAAATGAAATAATGGGTCATTATCAAGTCTCTGCAGTAGTTTTCTGCTCCCTTCTTTGTGGCTTGGACCAATACCATATGTTATTGATTTTTTGGAATGTGACTCATTTGATGAGAAAAAAAAATGGTTTCCATTGCAGTTCAGTTAAATTAAGCTATTTTGACATGGCCAAAAATGCCACCTCATCTTAACGTCAAAACCTTCGATCAAAAGTTGAGAGTTCTTCCAAATTGGCCTGTTTCTGTTGAGCAAATTTATTTTCAAAATGTCAAATTGTGTCAAATTGCAATTATTTTGTTAATGGAAATGCAGCTATTGTCATGATATGAGTGCATGGCTATAAAATCCAAACTTAATGGAATAAAATGGTAGCCCCCGAGATCTGGATCTGAGAATGAATTAGTATCTGTTTGCTGTTGTTAAATCATGTTTGGGTAACTTTTCCTTGTGTGTTGACTTTACTCTAACAGACATTAACGTTTGTCTTTAGGGTTTTTAATTTGCCTGGAATTTCTTAGTTGTTCACTCTGCTCGGTGTACTTGAAGTTTCTTTAGTAGTTCTGGTTTTAGATTTTTGTAATAGCACAATTTTTGATATTATAACATGATTTATGCCATCATGTTATAAATGTAAATCATCTTTAAACATGTCTTTATTCTACAGAACTGGAGTTCACAATGTTTGGAATAGTTTTTTGCAAGTCTTTTTCTATCTTATGATTCATTTTACATGATTTAAAGGAGAGGACGAGCAGAATTTTTAATATGCATATAGGCATTCAGAAGTTCACACACCTCATTTAAATGCAAGCTTTTTAATTTAAAAATATATATTGACATTTTATACCAACTTTAAAAAGATTTTTCTACATGTAGTATGGCATATTTTGTAAAGTTATTGTGAAATATGAATTTATCAGAGAAAAAACAAAATAAATGGGTGCAAAAGATTGTGTTTCTGGCGCCTTTAAACCAACAATTAAATGAAGCAACCTTTGATTTAGTGTCAGCACTTATTTAGTTCATATAACATTTGAATCTCATAGCATGTGAATATTTTTCCAGGTGAAGCTGAGGGATGACTCAAGATGATTCCTACTAAAGTAGACTTAAGTGTTGAAACTGAATCAAATGATGCTTCATGAAAGAATTGACTTAGAGGTGTGCATACAGATTTGTTTGTGTTTCCATTGAGCTGTTCATGTTATATTTATGGAAAAGATTTGACATTATTTGTCATAGTTTGTTTTGCTTTTTTTATGTCACAATTCAGATGTGCAAACATTAGTGAACCAACATTCTGACTGCAGACATAATTTTCAAAGCAAAATTTTAAACATGCAACATATTTGATCTCTCTGTTGCTGACACCCCTGCCTGTAAATGCCAGAGTAGGAGCATTATTCCTCAATTATGTTCTCACAAATACTGATGTTTATGTCAGTGAATAATGGTAAACCTGTATGTCTGTTTTTTTGTTGGAATGTATGCTTTTGAGATTTTAATCTCATAAAGCCCCATTATGTCACAAATGCAGCAATCCACACCACCAAACCTCTTGCTTGCTGTTGTAACTTAAGCAAATGCTCCACAAGACAAAAAAGTCTGGATCTAAAAATCTACAGCATAAAATATATCTTCTTGGAGTGTCGGTTCAGCACTTCTGTCAGTCTTCTTGCCTTTTTTCCCTTCCAGTCTGTGCTGTCATACCTGGTTCTGACTCAGATGGAAATCAGGTGGGATTATAGAGAGGTCCTGTGAGATTAGCATGCCGGCAGTCACAGAGGAAAACCTCCACCTACACAATGAAGACAGATTATGGATATGATTGATTTTCCTTGAAAATGATGCCACAATACTAACTGAATGCTGTAATAGAAAGAAATATATATTTTTGTATAAATATATACCTTAGGTAGGGGATATACATAAGTCCTGTAAAAAAGTTCATAATGTCCTATTTTTATTGTTCAAATATCAAATATACCAAGACACGCACAGTGGAAAATGTCTTTACGTCACTGCAGAAGTTGACATCTTTATTTTCACTCCAGGCTGTTTAGCCAATCAACATTCAGGAAAATAATGGCACTCCTGGCCTGGCTATCGGCTGATTTGCAAATGCCAGCAAATAGTGTGCAAAATATCATTGCACCTAAGTATTTCTACCTCCCAAGCTGCATTTAAAAAAAAATATATATATATATATATATTTGTTAAAAAAAATTGTGAATAGGCAGATTTTTGTAAATTATGTAAATTATAATTAGATTATTATTATCGTATGTATCACAGAAAATCTCTATTTTTATTTTTCTATATCTAGAATGGAAAAACAATCATAGGATAATTAAAGCATGTACATGCAACTTAGGGAAACATTAAAATTAAAAAATTAAAAAGACTACAGAGAGAAATGTACAAAATAGAAACAATAATTCTGTGCATTTGTTAAAAACGGCAGGCCTAAATTAAAATAAATAACTTAGAAAATACACATATGTGTATATTCCTGTGATGAAACATGGCAACAAACAAATTTACAATAATCAAATGCATTTCTTTCTTTTTATAGGGTCATTGCTTCCAAATTCACATTTGTTTCACAGATTTCAATCTTTTCACTTTTCTCAGCCATTTCTGCCTCATTGTGCTCTGATTCTCACTGATATGTGAACAAAAGGGAAATCTCTGGGTGCTTGCTCCCTGGTCTTGATTTTTTTTTACTCAGAAGAACTTCTTTAGTTAAAAGGTGAGGGTCATAGATGTAATAAATATTACCAGGCAGTAAGCAGGTTTTATAAAGAGATGAGTGCAACTATGATCACTAAGTGCATTGCCCTGAATTACAATCTGTATATGACAAACGACCCGGTTCAGGTTTGGAGTCCTCAGTCCCCCATCAGTCAGCTGGCCTTTAACGCATGACCTCCTGATGCCTCTCCGATGTACAATGATGCATACGGCGCATCATTTCTGTCAGCAGAGATGGCCTAATTTGTCACGTACATAGGTGCTGTGCTGAGACTAATTCCCTTCCCTCATTTATTTCAGCTATTATTAATATTGCAGCCGCTGCACTTTACGTGATGTCAGAATGTGGAATGACAGTAAATTGGTGAACCAACCAACACACAGTGTGGAGTTAAAGTGCTGTGAATGGAACCACTTTAACTAAACATTTATGATGCAAATTCTCAAGCTTGTCGTAATGTGTTACTTTCTTTATCATTATTTTCCCTAAAAAGCAACAGCATCCATAAAAGTAAGACAATTAGCATCCACTTTATGTAATTTCCATATTATCTAATGATCACATACACTTGGGGATTTTGTCCATATCACAGCTGTTTGAAACAGTAATGAAATTGAAAGTGGCTTTACCTTCACATTGTCCATAAATATTACATAATTTCGACCTGAATTACCAAAAGACATGGCTCTGTACCACCACAAAGGGGATTATACGATAGCAACAGATGCCCAATTTTGTACCTATGATGTCATTGGTCAAATGTCGGATCATAACGTAAAGCCAGTGACAATAGAAATCCGTAAAGGAAAAAAAAAGAAAAAGAAAAAAAATGGCATCGATTGTTTGAGATATTTCAGCAAGTTTGAGATTGATTCAACGTGGCAGTGCTTATACTGTGAGTCACTGTCCATTCATGTTTCACTTGGAACATGTTGTGTAGTTAGGGAAAAATTGATCAGTGATCAATTTGAAGCTCAGTTGACTTGAACCATAATAAAAACAGTTTTAAAAGCGGTGTGAACATCAAACCACATGAACTTTGCTTCAATAAAACAAGTTCTGCATGGCTTATTTTGGAGATCTTGTCTGTTTGGCATACAGTAATTGTGACTCATGACTGGATGTTGTTTATACGTCTTTTTCCTCCCAGACAAATCCAAGGGAGAACCCCCGAGACCTTTGTTTGCCTGCTTTGCACCCAACAGCTGTTCTGCTGGCAAACAGTTCAATATTTGCAGTTTGAATTTAGAAGATCCCAAGGGCTGTCACACTGTAGCAGCTGCCAGAGCCCCTAAAGGAAAAATGAAAAACTCACAAACACTCCCCATCCAGACTTTAGATAAGCACACAATTCAAACAGACACTTAAAAACAGGCACTAAGTGCAAAGACACGGCTGTCTGTTTTGTTCCAGCCATTTTAATTGGGGATTTGGGACAGGCTCTTGTCTTTCTCACTGTGATGAACTAAAAATAGTCTCTGACAAGTGTCAGAAAGCCCCGTCGGGTTTAGACTGTTCATTCTCAGTCAGGACAGAGCAGCTCGGCACAGGGAGTCATGCTCAGGGCATATCAAGTCAAAGGAAACAAAGCAGTTTGAAAGTGGGGCTCCAGTAAGGTCATGTTCCTATTTAATGGACCTGTTGCAAAGGAAGCTTTTGCCTCAAGAATTCATCTCAGTAATTGCACTCTTGAACATTTGTCACAGTTTTTCACATTTCGCTACAAGTGACTTAGTAACAAGGAGCACCGGGGAATGACACATTAGGCAGCACTTAAAGAAGGAATACTCAGAGAGAGTCTTTTTTTTCTCAAAACTAATGAGGCCATAATGCTGGCAATAAGAACAGACCGATTTAACAAGCACCTTGCTTCCTCCTGGCAGTACCACGGCAGAAAACATGAACTCTGAGAAATGAGCAGCAAAAGTGTTTAATCCGTTTCATTTATTTTAACAGTTTTAAATGCATTTTTTAAGTTTGCTAAATGTTGAACTCTTAATGACTCATCTAAAAAAAAAAGTAAGAAATACTAATTAATTTCACCATTATTCTCTATTACACAAAGATGAAGAGTGTCATAATATAAAAAGATGCACAAAGAACTGTTGTAAACCGTGGTCAGTGATCAGGCCCTGAAGACAGGATAGACATTTGGTGGCGAATGGCCAGAGGCTGATGTAATGCGATAACTGGCCCGAGCTGAGAGGCTTAATGAGTTTTGTCTGATGAAAGAGCAGAGAGAACAAATTGGAAAAGTCAATTGGAGAATGTCCCACATATAAGCAACAAAAAAAGTTAAACTAAAATAGTTTTTAGTGGTCTCTTGAGATTCTCCCCTGCAGTAAAACACGATTTTTACTATCAAGTGGTTAGCAGTTGTTTTTCTTTTTTTGTTTTCAGGAATAAAGATTTGCATTTTTATTTCAAGGACATCCAATGTTATTGTGCAAAAGTCTTGCCAAACATGGAATTAAAAGTGATCTGTATTTACTACAGCACCCTAATGGACCTGAGATGTAAAAAGGGACAAAAAAAAAAAAAAAAAAAAATCTTATTTTTAAACTTTGGGGCAGTACTGACATATATTCTAAATATTGAGATAGAAAATTGGTTGAGAGAAGAGAGGAAGACCTGCAGCAAAAGTCTTCAGGTCAGAAATTACACTTCAACTAAATAATCCCATCCAGTAATCTCATGTTATACAGGGTCCCCTGTCTGCCACTATAGCTGGTACCAACCTAAGGCACTGATTCTTGTCTTATGACATTCTATAAAGATGCAGCAAATAGATAAAGCAATCTTTGCCTGTCTAGCTGTTTGTCTCAACACATTCTGAATGTCTTGTCAAATCGGTCCTTTCCCTCGTTTGCTTCTCTTCAGGTGATCCTACAGCTTCTATGTTGGGTTCAGCTCTGGGCACTCAGATGAGAGAGGGTTAATTATGTGTCCACATAAACATTTCTGTGATAATTGGCCCAATGTTGTGGATAAATGTCCTTTTGAAATACAGAGAGATTACAATTTTTTTAACCTTTCTATCAGAAATTTTTTAAAATATTCTGGTATTTCTAAACCTGATTTAATACCAGTGTAGATGTCATGGTAAATATGAAGAATTAGGGATGCAAAGATATCAGCTTTATCACAGTTTTCTGACAGTCTTTTACTAGACTCCATACTGTGTGTGGACAAAATAAACGTCTGTCCATCCACACATAAGTGACATGTGCTCCCATCTTTCCCATATTTAAAATGGGTTGATAAAAGTGTTGTTTTGTGCTTAAATCCAATTTAAACACAAGGGGTTTCATACAAACAAGTTTTATTAAATTTATAAGGATTTCTCAGGATGCCTCAAATTGTGGTACTTAAAAAAGGAAAAAACAACAAAAAGATATATGTAACTCTTCAGATTTCTGCTACTGTTTGGCCGGGCAACTGCAATAAGAAAAATCTCTCTAAATTTTTTCAGAAAATGTATTCATTTCTAAATTCGAAAAATGTTTTCATGTCACATTATTAGACATTAGTTAGAGCTTCTTTTGCAACCTCCCCATTTTCAATCTCAATCAGCAATGGAAACAGCAAAGGACTATATGTAATAAGAAATAGTTAAAATAATCAACACCGTAACGTGAAACTCCTGACTTTGCTCCTTGCAGGGTGAGAAATAAATGACAAAATTCCAAATGCATTTCTCTCGCCCATCCTGTCCCCCTTTTGATTTGATGGAAGGGGCCGGTCCCTGCTGTGGCTCAATGTGGTGACCTTTGTGTGGACTGCAGCTTTATAATGCAATGTAAAAAACACTTGAGAGGAGCGGTACTGATCCAAGTTGAGTTGAAAGGACTCCGCAACTGGCCCAGTCTGAGATTTCACACACCTGCCAGGCTCCGTCTCTGACAACTTAGTTAGAAAAGGCATTTTAAGCTTCTTTAAACCCACTGGTTTTAAAGAGCTGCTCTTTGTAATGGACAAAAAGTATTGTAGCTATCCAAAGAGTACTGATTTTTAAGGAGATGTTTTTGTTTTGTTTTTTTCGTTTATTTTTAAATGAGGCATGAGCAGCACTCTGTCTCCTCATATTAGATAAGGTCATACCTAATAATACAAACATATTTTTATGAGCCTGAATTGACAGATAAGTAAAGCTGTTGTCAATGTGGACCAGCTGTAAATGGCTACTTGTCACCATCTTTGGGGACAGTTGTATAAAAGCCCTTTGAGTTTGCCAGCACTTTGATGTATAACTCAACCACAAGTGCAGTGAGCTTAAAAGTGCAAGTATTGGCTCGTGAGTCAGCACTCCCTCCCAGTTGGTATAAAAAGTGTTTGCTTGGAGAACAGCGATGAGACAAAGCCTGCACAGCCCTGGGAGTGTTGGTAGCTGTCACTAAAAGGAAAGGCTGCAACAAAGCTGGGGCAACACTCTGGGAATGGTCTGATGTCTGATGTTGAAGTTTAAGAAGCTTCGGCTGCTCCAGGTTAGTTTGAAACTGCTTCTAGAATATGTTATTTTATAATTTTTGGACTTTGGAGGGTTTTTTTGGAAGATATATGTCCATTCTTTATAATTCCACATATTGGTGAATAAGTGTTGCTTATGTTTGGTGTTCAAATTGTGAGATTTTGTTTCACTTTACTGATAAAATTCAATTCATGAAGCTTTGTTGCATTTCAGGCAGTCATTGCAGTGGTTGTTTTAAGGGAAGTTCACATTTGAAATATTTTTTCTCATGACATCTTTATGCTGCTGACAAGGTCAGACACTTCAAGAAACAATACAACAAAATGTCCATGTGAATGTGATTATTTACTGTTCAAGCATTTTTCACACTTCATTGTTATTGGTTTTGTTTTATGTTGCTTTTTGCATGAAATTCTGTAAATACTTTGGAGTGTATCAAAACTTTGGTCTGCATTTGTTTTCTGTATTTATCAAATATGATTTATTTTATGCATCATATGTCTCTCAGTTGCCTTTGTGTACTTGCAATTGGAATTATGATCTTTTTTTTTCAGCCAAGAAAAAAAAAATCATAATTGTGCACAGAATAACCTAAAAACCAACGAGAGCAGATTATGTCATCATGAGCAATTTTTTAATTTATTTTTGTCATACCAAAAGAGAGAAGTCATTCTATTTTATCTAGCTACAATGAAGAATGTCCATCTCTGTTATATTTTTTTTTCTTCTTCTTCTTGGGATTAGAAAGTTAGAATCCTTGCCAACTGATCTGTGAAATGTTTGGCTACCCTTAATTTAAGCTGCGCTTGTGGTTGTACCTCAACCTTTCATGTAGTGCAGTGCTGCAAAATGAATCATTTAGCACTTAAGGGAAAACAAAATGCTTAGAAGGCTGCTTTTTTTCAAGCTTTTAACTTATCTTATTTGTCACAGTTTTAATTTAGAAACCTAATGAGATGTACAGGGTTCATACTTTTTTTTGTTCATTCTAAGAATGTTTGCAGCTTTTTTACTGAAAGATTAGACTTGTGTGTCCAAAAAAATTATAAATTCTGTTTCTAAGTGACTAATCATTTTGCTCTTTACTTAAGCTTGTTTTTCTTCTGTCTTTAATCTAGGACACATCAGAAGAAATGCTTTTGAACCAGAGAACTTCCTGACCGAGGACCTAAATTAACCATGGTTCCTGCATAACTGGTTATGAAAATCTGTACTGAACATCTAAAACGGTTTGTATTTACACTTTGTTCATTTTTTTCTATATATAAGCATCATCTGATCATGCAGTGACATTGTGTTTGTCTCTCTTCAGGCAGGGTGTAAGATGTTTGTGGAGTCAGTTGTCCGATGGTGGGTGTGGAGCATCCTGCTACAGTTCGGTCTGGGTGTGTCTGCAGGAGGCTGCCCTTCACGGTGTACGTGCCGACCTGAGGCAAGAGAAGCTGTCTGCTCTGGGAAATATTTGACTTCTGTGCCAGAGGGTGTATCCAACGACGCCAGACGTTTGGATTTATCCCGCAATAGGATTAAAACTGTGGGACGTCGTCAGTTCTCTGGCCTCCTGCAACTTCAGGAGTTGGACCTCAGTGAAAATGTAATCTCCATGATTGAAGTAGAGGCTTTTTTGGGCCTTAGGAATCTTAGGACACTTCGAATTAAAAACAACCGTCTCAAGATCCTCCCAGTGGGAGTGTTTTCTGGCTTGTCTAATCTGCGCTATGTGGACTTGAGCCAGAATGAGATTCTTGTTTTTCTGGACTATACTTTCAAAGAAATGGTCAACCTGCAAACTCTGGAAACTGGGGAGAATGACCTTGTCTTTATCTCACAAAGAGCTTTTTTTGGTCTACAGAATCTGCAAGAGCTCAACTTAGATCGCAGCAACCTGACCTCCATTCCCTCCGAAGCCTTGTCTCAACTCCAGAGCCTGGCCCAACTTCGCATGATACGGCTAACTATTTCTACACTCCCCAACAATGCTTTCCGACGACTCCACCGTTTGCGAAGTCTAGTGATCTCAAACTGGCCAGCATTAGACTCAATTGCTACAAACAGTCTAATCGGTCTTAATTTGACCTCACTTGTCATCAGTAGCTGCAACCTAAGCTCAATTCCTTATGCAGCCCTTCGTCATCTAGTGTACCTACGCTTTCTAGACTTGTCCTATAACCCCATCACTATCATCCAAGGTAACCTGCTGGGGGATCTTCTGAGACTCCAGGAGTTGCATCTTGCCGGGTCAAATCTGCTACAAATAGAGCCAGGAGCCTTCAGGGGACTGTCCTTCTTTCGCATGCTTAATGTGACATCAAATCAGCTCACTACTTTGGAGGAGAGTGCTTTCCATTCTGTGGGGAACCTTCAGGTGTTGCGGTTGGATGGGAATCCCCTTGCATGTGATTGCCGTCTTCTGTGGGTGGTCCGTCGCAGGCTGCGCTTGAACTTTGATGGACATCAGCCCACTTGCTCTTCTCCTGATACAGTGAAACATCGAGAATTCAGAGAGTTCTCAGAAAAAGAACTCCCAAAGCTTTTCACCTGTCGCCCTGCTCGTGTCTTGGACCGCAGGCCGCAGGAGGTGAGAGTGGAAGAGGGTACCACCGTTCTGTTTTCCTGCAAGGTCGACGGGGATCCATTACCAGTTATCACATGGCTTTCCTCCCAGAAGACTGTGATCTCTCCTTCAGGAAGAATCAGAGTTTTACAGAATGGTACTCTTGAGGTGCGATTTGCTCAGGTTCAGGACAGTGGTACATACCAGTGCCTGGCAGGCAATGCAGCTGGCAATGACAGCCTGACTGTGGGTCTATATGTGAAGGGGCTTCCACGTAACAGATCCATCCCTTTGTTCACAGAAGAAGGTTGGGTTGAGCCTTCAACTGCCCAAGCTGCCAACTCCTCATCTCAATTGGCCAAGCCATATCCCTTTGACGCAAAGACCCTGATAATTGCAACTACCATGGGATTTCTGTCATTCCTCAGTTCTGTGGCCATCTGTTTCGTCTTCATGTTTTTCTGGAGTCAGAGCAAAGGTCAGATCAAGCACACAGCAACTATTGACTTTGTTCCTCGCTCTTCTGTTGGTGGAGGAGGAGGGGATGGAGGTGACGGGGGCAGGTTTACTATGAAACTTATTTAAAGAGATATAAGGTGATGAGACCAGTCTCTGAATGAAGTATTTCCACTATCTGGCTCAAAGACATCAACCAGAGTTGAAATGGTTCTTGAGAAAGCAGTTAGGTTTTATGTTCTATCATGCTAGTTCCTCTGTGAGTTTTAGAGCTGGAAATTATGTCAGTGGCTTCTTTTCTGTCATTTCAGAAAATAAAATGCATTTGATCTGCATTTGTTTTATCAAATCATACTTTTAATCAGCATGTGCTTACCACATATTTCTTTTTTTTAATAAATAAAAAAAGTCATAAGCTTAACTCCTCTTTTATTAAGTAAATTTGAAACATCTACTGCTTTAAGAATATAAACCAGACCTGATGCTGTTTAATCATTCATGTTTTATTAATGTACTCAATCTTTTCTTCACATGCCAGAACTAACTTATCAATGTTATACTGGCTTTAATTCTCAAACAAAAAAAAAATCATATATGTAAAGCTTTTATATACAACTATGGTGTATAGATAAGCAAAAATAATTTCTTCCTTTAAACCAAACTTTTTGTGACTTTATGGATTTATTTTACTTATAAGGTTGCAGAAAAAAAACAAGTATCCAGCTATATATATTTCTTTATAGCACAACTGTTAAATCATGATGTAGGCGTGTCAAACCACTGATAGCAAGCCATAATGTACATAGGGAATGTATTCTTCCTGTTTCAGATTTTAGACTCTTTTTTTAAAATCTGCCTTTCCTTTTGTTTCATAAATTCACATTATTACAATATTAGGGGACTGTTTATTCTATCACAGCATGCTAACATTTCTTTTTTATATTCATGAAATGTTTTTATATATATGTATATATATAATGTAACTACACAAAACAGAGAAATATGTGCCTGAGCAACATTCTCACCATCGACAGAGAGAATGCTCACCTGAACAATATTGTCTTGTTGTTATTTGGGTCAGGGACAATGTGTGTCCTCTGTTTATTGCATCACTTATCTAGTTTTGGGGATTAGTGTCATTCAAATATGCCACTCTTGGTGCATGTGTGCTTAATTTAGTTGATGCATAATGTTATATACAAAAACAGTGCTTAACCACACCCAGAAGAAAGATTTAATGTGGCACACATGCACTAAAAATGTTTAGTTACTGTAAATTACTTTTTTTCAGCCTGTTATTAAATGCTGGTTTCAATCTTCACTGTCTGTGTCCTTTTACTTTTTATAAAGAAATTTTTATGAGGGTTTTGAACCTAAAAGAAGTTTAATCAGAGTTGGATTTGTTGAGAATTTGTCAAAATGGCACATTTTCTTGCATAAAGGAGAAGCTTTATCCTCACCATATGACTCCATTCTGATGAATATAAGTTTTAGATTGAAAAAGAAAACTGGTTATGTTGTCCTTTTGCAACATTAAACAACAAAACCACCCAACAAATATGTGATTTCTTTTTTTTTTCTAAAAAGATGAAGGATTATGTGTACACAGTAATACTGTATTTGCTGCTCGTTCTCTACTGGCCCCACGTGTGTTCCAACTGAAATACCATTAATCTCTTTGGACATTTACGGACATTTTCTGCCACTTTTGCTCCAAGTGCTTAAATGCTGACTGAAATAAAAATGAAATATGGGAGAAAGTAGTGGAAAATAATCATTAAGGTAGGAACTGCCCATGTTTGCAGGGTTAAGAGACTTTCCGTGCTCTTAGCAAAACCCCTGAGCAGCAAATAATTTTGTTCATCTCATGCAGTCGCCCAGAATAACCCAGAAAAAAAATAATCACGTGTATGAGCGGAGATTTAAACCCTTTAGGATTACCTCTCCCTGTCTCAATCTGTTATATAGGTCTGTCTGGCGGGTGCTATCCTTTGGCCTAGCTTTGCCTGTAATATTATCTATTTTAACACAACTATTTGCTCCCATTGGACATAAAGCCAAAGAAACAGATTAAAGTTGTGTTTATAAACCACACCCCAACACTTTGACAGACATGAACAACCCCCAGGAATATTATGGTCTCTATCCTTCTGCTGAAGACTCGGATGAAGAGTCTTTTAGAAATAAAATGTATTTATGACATTTATGCTAAAAACTTTTAGCTGGGATATTAGTAATCAATTGAAGCAGATTAAAACATATTTGATAGAAAGTCATCAATGAACCAAATATTCACAAACACTGTGTACAGCAAACAGATTCATTATTTCATTCTTTAGGGGTTGATGTTAAGTCAGTCCAATTTTTTTTCTGTTTCAGGACAGTAAAAGTTTTCCAAATCATCTTCATTTCCTAAATGCCAGAAGAACGAGTGATAATTGTTGTCTTTCTTCTAATTCAAAATCGCATGAACAATAGATGGACTGTTTAAAATATATATTTATCTCACAGTTTTACAGCAAGGTTGCATCAGACTTGGAGGAAAATCTGAAAATAACTAAACTTCTAAACTGTCACCTTTTTGAGCAGTTTAGAAGTGCAGTAAACTTTGTTTTTCTATGACTATGCTTGATAAATCAGAGAAAATTGCATATATAGCCTTTTACTTGTATTCAAATTTAGTATTCAAACTATAAAATGTGATATTTTGTTATATAACTTTACATCATCTTCATCAGGCTCGTCAGCTCGGGAGCCCACTGAATGTTCAGCTTTGACTTTAGTTATTTTTAGATTTTCCTCCAAGTCTGATGCAACGTAGCTGTAAAACTGTGAGAGAAATATATATTTTAAACAGTCCATGTAAAGAAATCACCAGAGACTTGGCTTTAATCATACTGAGTGCTTTCAACGTTATTCAAATTTCATAGACAGTTTTGGCTGAAAATGCAAGATGTAAGTAAGCAACGGTCTTATTCTGTTGCTCACTTTGGATGATGATCACAATCATGCTGATTATTTTGAGTAAATTTTTTTGTTTGTCTGTTCATCTGCCATGTTAATGTAATAACACTACAAATATCTGAAGTATTGTAATTATTAGCTTATCTTTTTGCCTATTACCAGTCTGACCCTGCAGTGTGTGATGTTTCTTGACTTAATACTGCAGTCTGTGCTGAAAGCACAATTAAGAATCCTCATTAGAATTAACAAGCCAGAAGTAAATCACCTCAATTTGCTTCATGGTTTAAGTAAAACACGGCAAACCCCTAAGCCTGAATCACTTTAGATTAAAGAGGATCTACTGAAGTTAATTACAATGAACATAAGATCTTCCACAATTTCATTTTGTTTTACCTAAGACAAACTAATGTATGATTTCAATCTTTTTTCATTGAACTGCACCACTTTCCATTGTAATTTTGTATTGTCTGAAGATTAATATATCACTAGGTGTTTTCTCTATTTCTTTCTTTTTTATTATTATTATTTTTATTTGTTCCAAATGATTTTGCAAAAAAAAAAAAAAATAGTTATTTGAAATTTAACTCCTAACAAATCAACTTTAGCAAAGTGGCTGATGAGCATAATACCAATTCACTGCAATAAACAATTATTCAGGCAATTTAATAAATGAAAAGCCCTATTTACAATTATCACACTATAACAGATCGCTGCATTAGCCTTATTTTCACTCAGGTGCTGCATTGAGAGTTTGATTAATAAAATATGCAAAACTCTTTTTTTTTTTTTTAATTGGAATATTTATGTGACCCTCATGTAGTCAGCTCTCATTAAACAAAAAACAAATGCATATTTTAGTAGTGGTTAATGTTTAAAGCCAATGATTGCCTTGTTCTAAATGTAAAAAAAATGGTAAAATATTACAAATACAAATCAGTGCACTAAGCTTCAGAATGTAACGAATCATATCCTCACAAATTATTCATCAAGCAACATCAAAAGATTAAGTATCCATTTAATTCCTGAAATACTTTTTTAAAACTCTGCTTCTGCTGCCACCTAGTGGTCAGAACCTAGATTTCATCATTGCCTTGACGAGCTGTGAAAGAATCCTCTCATTTAAGCAAAGACGGATGGATAAGCAGATGAACAGGTTGAGATTGTTCAGTAGACTTTGCAGGGAGAGAAAAAAAAAATCTCACATGACAAAAATGAATCATCACTGTGAACATGGACTGTTCTTCTAGCACACCTGCCTCATACATAAGCTCAGTACTGACACATAGCTCTCTCTCTCTCACACACACACACACACACACACCTACACACACACATTTCCTTCTGATACAAAACATTCCTTAATCCAAAGTAGCCAAATAACATAACTATTAATAAATAACTTAATTTCTCCACAATAGATGGAGCGATAGACAAGAATAAGAAATAAAATAGGGGAGAGATTTAGCAAAAATTATTTATGTGAAAGAGCTTCAGAGGAAGCTTTCTATTTACCAAAAAAATTATCTCAATTCAAGTTTGCCAAATGTTGTTTATCCCCAAGACTTTTGAGAAAATAACCATTACCTTTTGCCATGAAACCACAGTTTCAGAAAATGAAAGAATAAAACTGAAGCTGATCTGAAACATTTGAGTGACAAAAAGCAAAAAATAAAAGTGTAAAGGGGAAATACCTTTTCTCGGTCGTATAGATCAGTAAGATAACTGAATATGAGTGAAATTTACTCTTGATTAAAAGCCAAAAAGTTGCTTCTTTAGAGTGTGCTCAAAAGTGTTAATTTCAGTGGCAACATGTGGAGACAATTAAAGCCTTTGAATAAGATGTTTAATAACAGATTTAGGCTGGAGTAGTTGGGAAATTTCAATCTTTGAAAGACATGTAGCGCTCTCTGACTAAAAGGGAAAATGAAAATCCCTCTGCTCCGTTTCCATTGGAAACAAGGCAGAGGGCATGTGCTCTGTCAAACTTCTCATAACAGTCAGATTATTCTCTGAATGGCACTTAGGAGATCAGTTTCACTAAATTGAAGGAATACATTTTATTAGTACCATCAACAGAGATTCATTGTTTATAGCTGTTTAGGTTCATACGTTTCAGTCAGCTTTGCTCACAAAAGCAAGCACAGCAGAATGAAACTGCTGATCTACTTCAAATCAGGCACTTGGGCACTATTGGCACATATTGATTGGACATTACAGTGGAGGATGTTGACAAGGCAAAAATCAAACTTAGCCATAGGTGTGGGGGTCTTACTATCTATGAAATATCACTAAAGAGATCACATTAATTTTGAAGTTTTATATTTCAATATTTCAGAAACTGTTCTGCCGAGATTTTTCTGCATGATCAGATTTGCATAAAATCATCAAAAAAAGAAGAAAATACCCTATGGGCAGTTGAGAGAGCAAAAAAACACCTTGTTGATGTCAAAGGAAAATGAGTAGAGTGGTTTGAAATGACAGACAACAGCAGCTCAGGCAACTCATTACAACACATTAAACCTTGAAGCACATGGACTCCAGCAGAAAAAGTGCACACCGAATACCTCTCCTGTTAGCTAAGAACAGAAAAGTGAGGCAACAATTTGCACAGCTCACCAAAATTAGGCACCAAAAGAAAAACACGCTACCTGTTCTACTGAGTTTTTATTTTACCTTCAAAGCAAACTTGGTTGTGTCAGAATATCTCAGCATTAAAGCATGGGTCTATCCGGCCTTGTTGCAAAAGTTCAGACTGTTGGTCGTTGCATAATGGTGTGGGGAATCATTTCTTTGCACTGTTGGACCCATTAGTGCCAACAGAGGATCATTCCCCGCCTGAGTTGTGTTGCTGACAGGTGGGTGGATTCTCCAAACCTTATACTCAAGTAAGACTGGAACTAATACAACATATATTGGTGGGATAAAAAAAAAGTAGGCATCCAAGGAATTACTCAATTAAGTATCCCCCTGTCCTTTCCCCCTTTCTGACAGGAAAGGGGGAAATGACAGGACAGAAAAGGGGGAAGACATGCAGCAAATATCATCAGGTCCGGGAATCGACCCCAGGATGGCCGCTTCAAGGACTCAAGGCTTCCAAACGTGGGTCGCGCTATCCCACGTTTAGAGGGATAGCATGCCCCATGTTTATTCCTTTATAACCACAGCATGCCCACCTTCTAATGCCTACTTCCAGTTGAAAGTATGCATTAGAAGATGCATACCTGATTGTGCAGAACTAGCCAGTTGGGTAAGTTGATATCTTACCCAACTGGTTTTTTCAATCAATCAAATCATTAATTTATATGTTTAAGTGATGCTTTTATAATAAAACATGGGCATACAATCAGTTTAAAAAAAAAAAAAAAATTGACAACACATGAAAAGCAAATAAAATGCATGCACAATACAGACAAACATGTAGAAATGTGTGACACTATCAATGATTCCTAAAACTTCAAATTTCCCAAGGGATCTGAAAACAATGGTTAGTTTCTCTTTGTCACTCTTCAAACTGGTGAAGACAAGACAACATGCCAATCAATTAATAATACTTGGAGTATTCTTAACTGATTAATTAATTAATTGATTAATACCTCAAATACCTCTTACTCCAAAAAATGTATCTTGGTTATCATCCAACCTAATTTATCACAGTTCCAGCAGTATAAAATTGTGCAGTTATAACTCTGTGTCGATATTGGTAATTTAATTTACTTCCCTAAGAGAGCGGGACATTTCAGATAGAAATCTGAAGGAGTCCATCAGAAAATTACATTATCACTGGGTATTTGAAAAAGGGAATTATTCACGATATATGTGGTTCATCAAAGACAAATCAACATTAACATTTTAAATTGAAATCCATCCATCCATCCATCCATCCATCCATCCATCCATCCATCCATCCATCCATCCATCCATCCATCCATCCATCCATCCATCCATCCATCCATAACAACAGTCAACCCATATTCTCTTTTCAGGGAAATTTAGAGAGACTACTGTATACCTAACATGTGCATTTTGGGACTGTGGGACAAAGTCAGAGTACCAGGAGAAAAGTCACAGATGCACTGGACCTTTTTGTAACCCCTTCCTCCCTCATGCCTTCTGCTTCTCCATCCTCTGACTAATTCTTTAAAAACATTTTAGAACATAGTGCAGTGACTCAATGTGTCCAACTCTGAAATGCCATACTGGCTAAAGGAGTTTATATAAAGTATGCAAAATATTGGTGACAATAATTTGTCAATATGATTTTGGAGAAAGGAAATAAATATTTTATTTTGGGATTTCCTTTCTTCCAAATAAATATGCCCAAATCAAAGATGCGAGATCAAATGTGAGAAGATAACATCAGAAAATGAGATCACTGTCAAAAACAAACTTATCAGTGTAAATCATCTTTATAAGCAACAGGTATGACGTTACTCCACACATCAGTGACCAAACCAAAAGATTTACAGTGACTTCCAATCCTCCCGGCTGTGATTTTCTCTCCTACGCTGACAAGCGACACTCCCCCCGCTTTTTTGCCTTTTGTTCCGAGGTGGAGCCTGACACCCCGACTTTACCGAACCTGACTGCTGGTGAGGGAGAAGGAGGAGAGAGAACCGGGACCAGCGAACATTGGCGCGCCTCTGGAACGCAGATCGAACAGGGAGTCTGACCAGACGTCTTCAGGGAAGGAACCAGCTTACAAATCGTTCAAACAGATCCGCACGAAAAGATGAATTATTTTATCCTCCTGTCGGTTCTGGCCACGGTGGTTACCGGAAAGTCACCTCGCCTGAAATTTATTGTTCACGGTAAGACATTCATTTGTGGACCGTTTCGGAGACTCAGCCTGATGATCCATCTTAATATTAATATCTGCAAGCTTATTCTTTCATGTCGTGTTCATTAGGAGTTGGATGTGTCATGGATGCATGAATGGCTGAATGGTTGGATGGAGAGATGAGTGAATGAATTAACGGAGCATACATCATTAGCTGATGCTCTCAAATATTTCTGTTCCCTCAATTCGACAGTGTTTCTTTTTCTAAGATAAAAGTGCAAACAGGAAATGAATAATCGGAGCACTTCATCATTTTCTCCATCAGCCAACCGGGGTGTAAATTGCGCGTTCCAGCATTCAGGCCCCGCACAAAGCATCTAATTGCATTTGCTCCTTAAGAAAAACAATTATACAAAATCAAATTCACATATTAACCTTGTGTTAGAAAATACTTATTATGAGATTGATGTTTTTTATTTCAATTTGTTTGCATTTGTAGTTGTGGAGTGCCATAAAATTGGGGGATATTCATGCAACTTGTGGATTTTCTGTCATTAATTTTGACAAACTCCGAGTTTCTTTAAATCCACATCTTTTTGCAATGCCCAGGACAACAATGCATTTATTCGTCCTCCCACACTGTCACATCCTGCAGACGCACAGCGAGAGATTAGGAGCAGAGGCACTAATAAAGCAACTCTTCAGTGCCAAAGGGGGGTTCATGGCGCCTCTTTGCTCCAGAAAGGCTGTCTTTTTAAGAGCGGCCGGTCATAGCTGGAAAGCGTCATTATTATGATATACGAGTCTATGGAGGTTGACACGTTCATTGTAGCCGCCGTGTCCTTGCGGAGCTGCAATGCGGGACGCGGCAGCTGCTTCACACTGCAGCAGATGAATCAGGCTCGTAGAAGAAAAGGCTGCTTTACAGTAAAAACAGGAGGGGAAACATACATAGCTGCATATATACCAGCTCAGAAAGGGAACTTAAACGGACAACAGAGCAAGGAGTGGAAAATCTCCCCGTTATTCATTCCACTCACGCACTTTTACGCCGCACACAGACCTCTAATATATTCAGCAATCAATAGCGATGTGGCTGTGTGTCAAGTTATCTGGATCTGGATCGCTCGCCTCCCTCTGGATGGGGCAGCACATACACACACACACACAAAAAAAAAAAAAATACACCACCAGATGACGTCTCTGAACGTGCGTGTCATTTCAATCAAACTCGTTGTAATGCAGGGACACACAGGCGCAGGGACACATTGTGAAGTACAGGCAGAGAATGTCAGAATAAATCCACGAAAGCCTCAGTCTGCTCCAAGGAACTCTCTGGTGTTCTCATTTGACACCCTTGAGCCAAATGAGGACATTAAGGAGGTTCTCATATCTTTCAGACACCGTGGGTTAAGGCTGGTTTGGGATCTTGAGAGATAGAGGACACACTGCACTGCATTCACTCAGGTCTATTACTGTAAGTGCATTAAACCTCAGGAGAAGCAAGATATCTCAGAAAGCTCTAAGTGGAACAAACAATTATGAAAGTGCAGGAGAAATAAATTCAACTCTTAATGAAAAGCGTGCTTTATAATAGGGTAACTTCATTAATAGATACAAATGAACTTGTCTGCATGTGATGCAAAAAGGGCACCATGAACAAACATCAGAAACAAAAGTGATACTGATAGCAACATAAATACCAGATTTATGGACTGCATAACGTGTTTTTATTAATCAGTTATCCTAATCATAAAGTGTGAATATGACGAGTCTCACACAAAAATAGAATCGTTTGGCATGTCTAAAACGTTGAAATATATTAATATATTTCATACTAAGAAATTTGAGGTACCTTTTGTCAGCCAAATTATTGGAAATTGAATCATTTTCACCTCTTCAACTTACTGTGTCATCAGCATATCTCTGACAAAGGGCAGAGAGCCCAGAATTTACTTTTCAGGGAATTCTGTCTTGCTTGTTTATCATTGGTCTCAATTTGTTCACCACAATAGTGTTTTCTTTATGTGGCCAGGTTGGGATCATTACTTTTGCTCTTTCAGTTGTTTATGCTTTAGAAGAGCATTAACTGTTGTCACTGTGTAAAGGTTAGCTGAAATAGTGTTTTACTTTCAGAGCTACAATGTATATAGTGAAGCATTGCCTCAATATTTATTTTAAGTTGTAATTAGAATCAGATTGCTAAGAGCAACTTAACTGAAGCAGCTGAGCATCCTTAAATAACTTACTTCTAATTGGAAATAGCTAAATTTGACAAGATCACACCAGTTTTAATTAGAAAATGGTTATCTGGTAAGGAATGTTTCTCCATGGTTGCTACGTATTGCGTTGTTTGCTTAGTTGGAAATTAAACACATCGTACTCATCATTTAGTTAAAGTATTAGAATAGCTGGTGACCTGAAGAGATAGTTCAGCTAATCGATCAGCTAGCAGCTTTTCAAACTGTCAGTGTTACTGTACAAATAGAAGAACAGCAAAACCGTCTGTGTAAAAATGTTTGCTGCCAAATTATTTGGCTGTTTATACTTAGCCAAACTATAATTAGGTAAAAATAGAACAAAACTAATATTTTGATGTCTTATTTTGGCATAACAGGAATATTTATTTCTTCTGTCAAAACCAAATAAAAAATGGTGCATTTTGGTGCAAAATTTTGGTTGATCTTGTTAATCTCACTTTGTCTGGATCTCTTTTAGTGATGGGCATAATAGGTTTAGCTACTCTGAGTTTTTTCTTGTCTGGTGAAAATGGAGTGAGCGGCATATCTAGAGGAGTAAAACTAAAAGCAATGCAAGCAAAACAACTCACTGGTGTATTTTAAAAAGCCTTGAGGGTCTAAAGGGAACTGTAGAATTGCAGGATAAACATCTGAGGCAGCTGCTTCTATGAGTACCATGTCTCACTTTATGCATACACATAAAATCCAGCTACTGTCAATATAAATTTGTGCAGCTTGAATCACAGTAAAACTAAACCACAGTTTTTCTGTTTGATGTTTATTTGACCCATTTCTAGACTTTTTTTTTACTTTGCTTTTGTTGAACCTGCTCTAGGATTAGGATCTGGATTAGGCAGGCAGTAGATTAAAAATGAAAAACAGTCTTGCTTTGCTGTGCACAACTACCTCTGGAAGAGAGAAAAACAGGAAAAACCCAAAACACAGGCAAAAAGGAAATTAATGAGACTAAAATGTCCTCAGAAAAAAAATGTGTAAAATAAAACAGAGAAATTGCTTTTTTTTTGCGTTGACCTTTTCACAAAAATATATTTCTTGGCTTTAAATGAGTTTTACAGATTTACCTGTCAAAAGAAAACTTGGAGGTCGATCTAAAAAACATTGCAATTTTAGAATGAGGAGCCAACACTGAAGCTTGTTTCTCCAGCAGAAACGACATTTTCACTCTTTTTCATGTTTCTTTGAGCAATTATGATTTAGTTTCTTCAACAGTGACTCATTAATTTAAAAATGTCTTAACTTCAAGAAACACATTGTCCATTGAGAGTTAAACAAGTCTTAATTTGCTGCCTTTATAGACAGCTGTTCAAGCTAAGCAAAAATTGAGTCTCAATTTGGGAAAAGCCTTTTGAGAATTTAAGGTTTTTACACAGTAAGAATAAAACAAGGAAGAAGACGAGAACAAAATATTTAAAACCACTGGAAACAGAAATAAATATTCATGAGTCCAGACTAATGCCAGGTATTATCTTGACTGGTTTCAAATATACTTTGTTTTAAAGTATATTTGACATATTTTTATACTATTAAGTAGAGAGAATTTTCATTAGCTGTTAATTTTATTGTTTGTGTTTTCTAACTGCATGACATTTCTTTTTTGCACCCCAGAGAACATAAAATCCCTAACAAGCAGGTTTCCACAGGGCTTAGTGAATCTCTTTGCATGTTTTAAGAATACATTTCGCCAAGTTTTTAGAATCAGTATTTTAGCATTAATGTCCAGGCCCTAAACTGATCTATCCTAGGCAGTTCATGACCTCTTAGAACTGCATATACTAAATAAATACTCCTGATTTCTACATTATATTTCACATCCTGCATTTTATGCTGCTCTACAAAAGTTCAAAGGCAAGAAGCAGGGAAATTGGAAAAGGCTGATTTTGAAGCAGTGACAGTGAAAAGCACACAAGTAGTTAAATACAAGTGGCAGATTATTCACTAGTAGTCGTTACCTGTTTTTATAAAGCACTTTTATTGGGGTGGCTGCTTGGTTAAGTATTGTTTTACACAATAGTCCCATTTACTGTGTGAAATAAAGAGTTGCTAAAATTGGTAAATGCAAAGAAATATATTTACTGGAGAGCCTGGCCTTCATCTCCAAAAACCTTTAGCTTCAATCTTGTTTTCAAACTCACAACAGCAAATATACTGATGCTATGATGTGTTTTCATCTCAATACATTGAACACACAAAATCATTAAACAGTGCAAACCTTGGCTTTCAAAGTGCAAGTTGTCCAAACCTTGTGTTTTGGTGGGGATCTGATGTGGTTGGAAGCATTAAGCTAACAGATTTAGCTTTATAGCTGGCAGCAACAGGAGAGTTTGGGAAATTACTTTATGAAATTGGTTAGATTACTAAGATGTTTTACTAACAACTACTGAGCATAATGAACTGACCACTGATTATGTGCACAAAGGTTTGGAAGTTCAACTGGCTATTAAACAGGTCTCTCATTCTGATAGAGGAAGTGAGGAAACAGGAAGTGATATGATTTGCTGTCACTCTTTAAATACACAGGAGAGCAATAACAATGCAATTTGGTGACCAGGTGCAGCTGCTGAACCCTGGATTACACCAATCTAACTCTAAACTTCAGAGTGCATTTTCCCCAATACTCTCCATTTAGTGTGATTCAGCTTGTACTGTTTTTCAAAGAATGATTGACAGACATGTTCTTCTGTCAATAGAGAGATATTTTTTAAAAGACTGTAACCGCGTAAAAAGGTAGTTCTAAAAAGTACTGAGTCAGAGAGGCTAGATATAAATGCAAAGCAATTTCTCTTTGCATAAAACCATGTATTTTTTGTTTCCCTCTGACTTCACAATTATGCACCGATTTATGTTGGCCAATTACAAAAAAGTAAAATAAAATGCATTGGCATTTGTGGTTGTAATGTGACAAGACTGCAAATGTCATATGAAAACTTGTGCAAGGCACTTAACTTTTATCTTCTAGAGTAAGATATGTTTTTGTAAATCTTCTTGGCTTTCCCAGTTGGTAACATGGAGGTTAAAATACACAATTCAAAATGTTTGTGTCATTTAATCGAGAAGATTTAAACTTTGTTTGTGTAAATACAATGGTAAGGTGAATTTGAATATATGTATATATAATTTAAATAAATAAATAAAAAGAAAAATAAATATCCCATGCATTTCTGATGAGGATATTCACATTTACTAAACTGTAAATTGCTAAAAAGATTATACATATTTAGGTTTTCTCCAAGCGCATGGAGAATTATTTACGTTCACCATCTGGATTCTATTAAACAATTAAACAATTTTACTAATGTTCTGGGTTACATTATTAAAGCTCACTAACAGGCTTACAATTAGTTGGATAAACATATGACATATACTGTATATCTTCATAGAATTCAACCAATTTTCACTACAATTCTTCAGTTTCTTGTGTAGGTTTATTACCAGAAAATTTAGTGTAACAAAGCTTTTTAATTATGTCTTGTGTAGCTTTATTGCATTAAGTCTGGCCTCCTAGGGCTAAACTCTGTTCAAGAAAATTAGTAATTAAAAAGATTTAGACATTATATGTCAAATAATTGATTTCTAAACATGTTTGTAAAATATTGTCAGGATGTGAGCAATGGAAATGTCGTTTGAAATCTGCTATGGGAACATCTGAAAGCAGATCAAACTATACTGTAATTAAACTAATGCATTACTTGAACACAAAAATGTTCGGCTTTCCATAAATTGGTCAATCTGTGTTCTACAGTACATTTTTTAAGTGGTTTGCCTTTCTCAAGGAGAAATGTTCTGGCTTTTAATGTCTGCTGTAGTTGTCACCTCTAGTCCATCCAGACAGTATGGAGCGGACATTTTGGAAAACTGTGAAGCAACAGAACCCCTTCAGCTTCAAATTATATGTCGATGTCCTCTGGCTCACAAGTTTTATTTTTTAGTGACAGTTAATTTCCTTTGAATCTTTGGAAAACAAAAACAGTGGTCAGTTTAAGAAAACACTAACTTTGAGTGTTCTTTCAAGCATGGTTGGTTCAAAACAAGTACATTTATACCATTCAGAAATTAATTGTGAATGTTTTTCCTTTATGATTTAAAATGACTGGAGAGGACAGATAGATCTGGAAAGCTAAGTCAGAAGAAGAATGTAATTATTTCTAGAAGTGTTGTGGTTAAATGGACTAAACAACTGAACAAAAACCAGCATCAGCTGCCAGTTCCAGGTTCTTCTGGTAAATTTGATTGTATAGCATGTTTGTAAGGCTCTGACATATTACTGGTCTTATACCTAATTGGCAACACGACTGCACCTCATTAGACCATACCATAACAGAACAGGTCAAACCAAACAACAAAATCTAAACAGAGACTAATTTACAAACCCATGTATAAAAATTGACTGAGGCTTAAAATCATAATTTTGGCAAAAATATTAATTGAAGCAATTTCATATGTTCTTGTCCTTTAGGGTTATTTAGTTATTGGTTTTACCTCTTAGGGAATGACTTCACTTAAAAACATTCATGCTTGTTTTCAAAATGTGCCTTGAGGTTATTGTGAATTTGTCTCAGACATTAATTTTGGTTGAAGTAACGTTGAGTCAACAAAGACATGATCAGGAAGCTGTGTCAGCTGCCAAAGTAAATATTGCTCTAAATCTGTTTGTTTGATTGCCTCGTGATTTCCCCCACAGCCAAACGCCACACTGGGTATCCTTCGGTATTTCTCATTTTGTCTGAACAACAAGTTTCATCAATTAGATTCCTGTCAACGAAGGAGGCCGTTGTTTCCATAGAAACATAGTCTGTTGGCTAGCAGCCTACAGTGCCTCCTCTCTCTTCATTCTGGTGTTGCTGTCAGACTGAATGTCCTTTTCATTACAAGAGTGCACAGAAATTTTATGGAAGTAATCATTTATCTGATATGCAAGTTGAAGGAAAGAGAAACAGAGAAATTAATTTCTGGTTGATAAACTTGAATAAAGTCTTGAAAGTTTAAGGTAATCATTTTTAGATTTTCCTCCTTTTGTTGCAGAGCATTTATTATTCTATGTGGCAAAATCTCTCTGAAGTTACAATTATTTACATAGCTGCTCACATAGTTCATACAGCAGCAGTGATTTCAATCTATCGCTAACTGAAGGCACAGTTGCAGTGTAGGTAAGTGTGAGTCAGAGATGCTCAAATGTACGTTGTAGCCTTCTGGAGGTGTCTTCGGTGACAGAGAATATGTGATGGGATTTGCCCACATAATTTTTTCAGTGATATTTATGCTCCCACCACATGCCCTTTTCCTCTAGCACCCGACTTCTCTAGTTGACTGGGTTGTTGCTTAATGAGAAACCAGAAAGGGCAGTGATGTTGGAGCTTATGTTCCTGTAAATGTGGCTGGTTTGTTGCCAGAAAATACTCAGCTGGTTCCATATATTGATGGGAGATTAAATATAAAACAAAAAATAAACAAAACAACAACAACAACAACAACAAAAACTGGGGGTTGAGGGTTTTGCAATGAGTACTTCAGGACTCTGATTTACCTGCAAGAGCAGCTTAGGCAGGATAAATCTCAATAATCTTTTATTTTATTATTATTTTTTTTGCGCTTAATGCAGTAATCTTTTGTTATTGTGTTGAAAATCTATTCTGTGGTCAATGATTCATTTCCTGTGATTTGAAAGTTCTTTTTTTACTTTCAAAAAAAGAACAGAAGCCAACATTGTGACCTCTTCCTAGTTCCTGTATTATTGTACTTGTAATTACAATGCAGGTCAGAAGTTTTCAATGTAATAACCATAAACACTCTTTTAAAGGTTAGACTCATGGACAGGACATGAGGCCCAACCTTGACCAAAATTTGACACCCACGTCTGACATGCCACTTGGAATTACAGTCCTTAGCCAGATCAAATGTTCAGGGCAGAAGTCACAACTAGATTAGATATGGGCCATGAAGTTTTAAAATGATAATGTCTCAGTACCAACTATAGTGATGCACTGCCAGTAGTTCTACAATCTTGCCTAAAATTTGTGAAATACATTAAAAATGATCACAATTACTAAACTGACAAACCAAACATAAAAAATGTGTGTTCCTATGAAGACCATGTCTGTATATTTCTGGACTTATCTGCTAACAGCATGATCTGTTATTTTATTAAAACATGTTCAGTTGATGCATCATGTTTTACTCTCATCACTTAAGATTTCTCACAACATTGCATATCTGACTAAAATGAAGTTCATTGTCCCACTCAGAACCCCCCAGGTTCCACTTCGGCAAGCCTGAGAACTACATCAGCATGTACCACCAGGAAGGAAGTGACACGCTTTATGTCGGCGGCCAGGCAATGATCTACGTGTTCACATTCAGTGATAAAGGGGTTGTTGACATGAAGGTAAATTCAACTAAACTGATTTTCCTGTTTGTTTGCAGTCATTCTTTATTGTTATGGTCAGTCGCATGTATGATGAGGAAATTATTGCTGTAGTAGTTGAAGCTGTGTGCTGACTCTGGATCAATCCTCTTTAGGTCCAAAAGTAATTAGTTTCTATTCAACTGAACAAAGTTGTGGCACACACCCACCTTGATTTGTTTTATACATTTGTTCAGTACTTTAATGGCTTTAGACGTGTTTGAATGTGTTTTCAGAGCCATTAGATACATTTAAAGCATAGTAGCAAATATTTGAATTTGAAGCATATTCATAGAGGATGATATCATGTGTGATCAAATGACTCGCCCAGGTACCCACTAAGCCCAAACTGCCACTGATAGCACAAGTTCCTAAATCAAGATGAAAATCTTGGTGCATGCAAAAATTGACTGTTAAAGATCCCCCCCCAGGAGTCATGGTGGCAGCTACACTAAACTGTGAAATTGGGTGTAGCACAAAAACTAGTCATTATCACAATCTGAACTGTTATCTCAAGGAAACATTGGTGGTTTTCTCAAGCTACCATGACTTTTATCTTGACAGAACAAGAGACCAGATACAAGATAAAAGAAGTTTGCTTTCCTCAAAATAATATTTCAGTCATGATTCTGGCAAAATTCTGTTCAAAATAATTGGTCATTGTCACAGCAAGTGTTCTTTATTTTATTTAATTTATTTATTTTCTGTTTGTATCGTATGTATAAATGCACTGTGAACAAGTGGTCAATATTCAAAGGTAAAGTGTCTTTAAGTCAAACAACACTCAGTTTTACTTTCTGGGCAGCTGTCAAACATAAATAATTGAGTTCATTTCCAACTCATTTTTGGTAGCAGAGCTAAATTAATATTTCTTTCCAGTTGTTAGTTTGATTTTTCTGCCGCATTATGAGAAGGTTGATGCCTCCCCTATTAGTGTTTTTCCCTGCTTGCTGTTGTCTTAGCACGGTGAGTGCAAGCTAAAGTAACAAAGGGAGTCCTCCATTCTTTGTTTAGTATTCAAATAGACAGCTGTTAGTTTTTAATTGTTGAAGGTGGAGTAATGTTCAATCATTATCCAGCACTTAACTTTTTTTTAATAAGATATAATGCAAAAATCATATCAGAGATGTGATATTTGCTCTTTATTTAAAGCAGTGAGAATCAATAAAATTTGAATGACTCTCATTTTTTACTTCATTGTGTAGTTTTCAGCTCTTATTTATTTGCATTTCATCCCTCTCAGAACTTTTAAATCTGATCACTTTCAGAGGAAGTGCAGTTTGTCAGTAGTGCTGAAGTTCATGCATATAGTTTCATTAATGTTTCTTCATTCCCCTAAAATCTTTCTACTGTTGACTTTTGGAGTTTGCTTTCTGATTAATCTAAGTGTGGTTGCCATTTTGTTCCAACTATGTGACGTGGTGAACCTTGTATGCCAAGGGAGATGTAATGGTTGACCCACTGCTGACCCTGAGCAGCAGCTGTGATCCTGAGAAGACTGTGGAAATTAGGTCATGCATACAATAATGAAGCTGCAGCTATTTGTCAGCTTCATTATTCATTAGCTATTTAACTGAGCTAATGTTGCCTTAAGAATCTTACAGCACTATACTAGCTGGCCAAAAGAATGAAGAGATCTTTTCTAATATGTTTGCAGTCTGAGTGTGCTGGATTGTCCTTCAACATAATGAAAAGGAATAAAAAGATCTGTAAAGATTGCTTCATTTTTCTAAATGACACAAATGTCTGGAAAGTGAAAACACCAGTAAATATCAGGTTTAATGGTGATAAAAATGTTTTTATTAATCATTTCTAAGACTTTTCATATAAATTGTGACATTTATTCTGTAAAATTGAACCAAAAATATTTTGGAGGATGATAAAAACAGCAGCTAAAAACTCGCTGCATCAACATGAACACCATTAAAGTAAGACTTTCTTGAATCATCTTTTGACTCAGTTTCAACATTTAGTTCACAAATGTTACCAATTAAGCTGAAATATAGTCTTTTCTTCATTTGTTTATTTGCATAATTCAGCTAAAGCTGAAATATTCAGAAGGATTTAAACTGACATAAGTTCTTCAAACTTCTTTCAGTTTGAAGAAGGGACAGACAACTTTTAATCTTAAGTCCAAAAGGAAAGTTTGGCACAAATTGGTCAGCATTTCACCAAAGGAACACCATACCCAAAGTGAATTATGGTTGTGGTAGAATCATGGTCTGCTTTCTTTAGATGATACTCAATGAGTTGTCATTTTAGGTGAAATCATGAAAACCACCAATCAGTGTTGACACAAAACATGTCACATATTCTGACTGTCCTTTAAAGGACAGTCAGAATAATTTTCAGCTTCACTCTGAGTACAAGTATACATCAAAAGTCAAGAACAGAATACTTTCACCAGAATAAAATTAAAAGTTTTCAAAATTCAGAGCAAAATCTGACAGAACATCTTTGTGGTCACTTAAGGAAGGAAAGGAGGTGATCTCCAACAAGTTGGGCAATTTTTCTAGGTCAACATGTGAGGTAGTAAAAGACTAGACGCTGAAATTAAATGAAAATGTGTTTCTACAAAGTACTAGTAGATGAGTGCACTTGTCTCAACTTATGGGTGGTATCTGTTGTATTTTTTAAAATATTTTTTCATCAAACTGATTTGTTTTGTAGCTGAATTGTCCAGAATAAATCTCACACTGTATCTGGAAATGATTTATCTTAATCTTATTCTGTACCTCACAAAATTTTGCCATTTTAACAGGGATGTTTAAACTTTTCAAAACCTTGATATCTGTCGTAAAAAAAAGTTAAATTACACGTTGCCTGTTATTTCTGATAAAGAGTGATTTAATGAAACACAGTGGGATGAAAGTTAGTATTTTATTACATGGAAGCATCAAAAGCAAAGACCAATTTATTTTATGTAAAAATGAAAGAACCAAAACATGAAAGGCTTAGAAACAATCCTCAGATTTTCATTGATGAACCAATTACATCAAAAGATTGTCTTTGTAATGTCATATGAATAATGTGCTGCAGATTTGCTTAGAGGAGTTGGAAATGTCAAGGCAGGCTGAGGAAAAGCACACATTTAATGAGAAGTATAAAAAAATAGAGAGAGAATGAAATATCTCAGATCCTGAGAAAAAGCAAGCAATATGAATGTCATCTGTGAGGACTGTGTTCTAGAGGCTGTTGCGAGACTGAAAGAGTTTAGTGTGAAATAACTTGGCACAAAATAAGCCGCCCTTCCTCCCACAGATCCCAGCGGCATCGGATCAGACTGCAATTGATACCTGCAAGGCAAAAGCTTCTCCAGATGAGGTAAAAACTCATCCTCACTGTCAGAACCTCCATCGCTTCTGCACAGCCCTAACCAGCTCAATCAGTGCATTTGTCTCACTAGCATGCTGTTTCTCATCACCATTATATTCAGCACAATAAGACTTCTTTTCCAACACCGTATGACTGCAAAAGAACTATATTTCTAGACTTGGATGAACCAGATAAACATACAATGATACATAAAGACATCAACAAGTGGTAATTTATGTAGATGGAAAACAATTACACATGAGATGGTCCCACCTCAAAACAAACACTGCACACTTGACTGAGCATTTAATTGCACTGAATAATTTACATCAAGTTCTCAGATAGAAAAAGAGATATTATATTTTACAAAACATGCAAACTTGTCTCAGAAAATACTTTATTTTTAAAGTAAAGCCTTTTCACAGGATTCCCAACGACTGAAAGCTTGTGGTAAATCCACTTCAGTGTAGGATGTAAGAAGCTTCTGGAAAGGACAGTGAGAGGAGCTGAAAGAATCATTAAAGTGTCACAACTGTCTTCATGAACCTATTGAATTCCTACCATTAGGTCAACAGTATGACAACTTTAAAAGTAAAAAACAATTTACCAGTTTGTTTTTTTCAAAATGCATATATTTTTCTTTTAATTTAGACTCAAGTTAGAATCCTTACTAGAAACCTGAAAACATATTGAAAAAATATTTTTTTTCTGAGAAAAAAGGCATTCAACATCATGTTTATGGTCTCAGTCCTTGGTGGGAGAAGTAGCTGGACCTTCTACATGATAGTGCCTGAAGGTGCATTGTTTTATTATTCATGTTAGTGACTCCTCTCACAATAGCTTCTGCATTCCCCTGAATAAATACATATATTACCAGAGAATACAGCTTCTAGTTCAGTCCTGGAATTTATTTTGTAACAGTCTAAAGATTCTTATGTCTCCTGATATGACTGCTTGGTGCATCAACCTTACTCATGTTTGGAAATTAATCTCTAACAGTATCCTGTGGCTGATTGTTCTGTTGTTTTATGTGGGGCGAGGATTTAGCAGGACATGTTTCATTGTTTTTGCTTTGGTTTAATCTTCTTGTTACAGTTTGAACCTGCTCTGCTTCTGACACCGGTATGCCACCGACGTCACAGGAGCGCAGGGAAACAAAAGCTTTAATGCAATTTTTCAGTCAACACACACAGTACTGCATGTTTTCGGCTTGCAGCTTTAATAAACCACCGTCTCAGTCTGACAGCTGTGTCATCCCGAGGCTGCGGTGTTACTCACAGCTACACAGTGTCAGTGGTGACTACCGCGAGCTGATCTGCCACTGATTATGTTCTGAAGCCCCCTCTCCAACTTATGCCACATTATAAATAAATCCATAGCAGACTAGCCCTATGCCTTTAGGAAAATGTAACAGTTGTTTCAGGTGTAATTCTTAAAAAGCATTTGCATTGATGTTTACTACTGAAATTGAAGAATTTAAAGTCTATACAGAAATAGAAAAATAAACATTTATTACAGTTCATAAAGTTGATAATCCATACCACTCTGTGTTATGTTTCTTAACTAATGCCTCTTTTTACACACATCACTGTAGTCTGGTGTCTTCAAAAGCAAAGGTAAACTCACTAGTATGTGTTGGTTTATGTTTAATAGGTTTATCGCTGCCCTATCTTTGATTTCCAATAATCTGTGCTCTGCCCAACACATTATGGTCAATGTTCCCACAATTAAATCAAAATATGGAGAAATAATACAAAGGTACTCAGTAAAGACCTTACAATATTTTCTCAGATGATTCAACAACAAGACTCCACAGCATAACATAAGATGAACCAGGACTAGTGAATTTGGTCTGACATCGATAGTTTTTTTTTTGTGAGAGTTTGATTGACTTCACCCTTTACTCTGACATTCACACTGCATCCTGCCTGTCTCAGTGTTTGATGTGATGTGTTCAGTCTGCACTCATCTCTGGCTCGGCCCAACAGATTCATGAGAGAGACTCAAGTTCAGTGTTTTAACACTTCTGTTGTATGTTTATATTAAACTATTCATCTTTTACAGCAAATAGATAGTTAGAATGCATGTACTTGTGAAACTTGGAATTCAGATAAAACGTGAGCAAAAGAAGCATGTTTCAACTTCTGTGTTGCAAGCAACACAGAAGGTTAGATGGGGATGAATCAAACATTCTGCATGTGGGAACTCTGTCTACCTCTGCATAAGTTTATCAGGAGCACATACACTGTGTCTTGGGGCTGAACATGACAGTTCTTCCTGAACACAGAAGGAGTAAAAAAAAAAAACACCTACAAAAAAACGTACAAAGTCTGAATGACTCAATCAAATCTCACCTGGGGCTTTTCAGACTGATACAAAAACACTCCCACTCTTGAAGATAGGTTTATTAATTCCAGGTGGTATTAATCAGTGTGTAAAACCATCTCTGTAATGTGTTTTTCACTCTTGGTGAGCGATCTTTGGTGATCATGCTGTGGACATGGAAACTACTGTGTGTTTAGAGAAGGTGTATGGGGACCTCATTATAGTTCCCAGTCAATTTCTCTGTTATCAGGGGATTAAAGCCAAACTTTGTCACAGGTAATTGAAATGTCAAATAGTTGTTTAAGTAAATGTGACATACACTGTTTAAATCCACACAACTACAGTGGCTTGCTATCACTCACAGTTCTTTCAATATATCATAACCACAAGCTGCAATTTATCAACTAGAAACATATTTTTTTCAAGAGATATGTTTATATTTTAATAGTTCCTCGTTTGAATTTCTTAAAGTGGTTGCACAAGTGCTCAAAAACAACATAAAACATAAACATCATGTGAAATGAACAGAAATGTCAAAGGATTTGGTTAAGGGGTGACATGTACCAGCAACTATGTCTTTCAAAAACTGAAATGCGCTTGGACACAAAATAAACGAAGCTAAGTAAAATAAAATCTCATCCCACTCTACCACCTATCCAACCACCTACATACCCACCTACACACGTCCAATCCTCGTTCTGAATTTTAGCAATGCTTCTCTATCATCACTGGATATGTATCTAAACTGATGTTCTCAATATTTTCAACATGAGAAGAAAAAAAAACACCTCTTCAGACACACTTGAAAAATCTTAAACAAAAGTTCCTAAAAAATATCATTTATTAAGAATATTTCTGTAACCATATTCATTCTGGATCCATTTGTGTACAGTTCAGTCCATTATTTGTCCCTATTGATGAAGTGATGCATATGCAGCATTGCAGTATTGTACTGCAGGTCTAAGCCTTTTTTGTCTGCTAAATGTGCCAAGCCTGGATAGCTTCCAATCTTTTCTCAGCAGCCCATTTTTCTCCAGTAATCTGTTTATTTTCTGTTGCACTTCTGCTTTGTTTCTCCATCCCTCTATTCTACCTTCCACTGCTTGAGTCCCGTGGTACACTTTCTGTTGTCTTTCATTTTCTTCTCTTTTTCCTTTAATCCCCCTTTCTCCCTTTTCCATTTCTCTCCCGTCCTCTTTAATCCTTAGACCCTGAAAGAAACGGCATATTTTACTCCTCTATCCTCTGCATCCTTCCATGATGTCTTCCCCTTTTCTGTCTCACTCACTTTCTTTTTCTCCAACAGATGGAGTGCGACAATTTCATCACCGTCCTTCAGAAAGTTAATGACACATTCATAGTTTGTGGGACGAATGCTGGAAGCCCTAGATGCTGGATGCTGGTAAATATCTACAGATAAATTCTTTTGAGTTTCCCTGCCTCTGTTTCTGCTGCCATAATTGCTTTCTGCAATAAATCGAGCCATCTGTAGAGCAAACAGGATTTATCTATTTCCTGACTTATTTCTTCTGTTCATAAAATGAAGGCTAACAGCTATTTACACTCAAAGAGAATGTTCTTACTTCGATATGATACTTCACAGATAAATTGAAGTTTACCCAGTGAGTGAAGGGTAAAACATGTAATGAGACAGACCTCAAGGAGACCTCCACTTGTCTGTAATATCTTGCACCTTCCCGCTGCAGGTAAACGACACAGTGCTGACAGACGTCCAAGGCGGTGGGATGATAGCGCCAGCCTCTCACATCTCACCTCCCTACCCTTCGCAGAAGTCAATCAACTTGCCTGCAGGTAATGAACTCCAAACACAAAAACCCTTTTCCTTTCAAAAATTCAGGCTTAGATGAAAAGAGAGGAACATCAAAGATTTCATTTGCAATTTAATATCTGAGGAAGCAACTGCTGCAAAACATCAGACTCTGGGTGGTGGTCATTTAACAGTTGGTGGAAAATCTGAGTGATTTGGAGAACTGGTTCTAAATTAGAAATACTTACTGAATCCATTTTACACCCAATGAGTTACATTTGCAGGGAAGAGAATGAAAACATGGAAGTAAGATAAAAGGCAGCCAAGGGATAGTGTATGTGGAAATGATGTATATTTTTATGCATGTTCTTTGCATGTCAAGTCAAGTTCAAGTTTATTTGTAAGGCACTTTTCAGCAATAAGGCAGTTCAAAGGGCCTTACCCCATTTTGTCAAATGTCATCATTAAAATCATCATGCAAATACATCAAATATACAGTCAACATGTCTAACAAGAAGAGTGCAATGTTATTTCTCTAAGCCATGCTTAGGATCTCCACGGTGCCTTAAAATTATTAAATGTTATTTTCAAAATAAAATAAGCAGACATGTCATGGTGTTGGAGATTACTTTTTGCAAATAGCTTTGGCAGTGACTGAACTTCATTCATTCACTCTTAGTTTTTTACCACTCATGTACTGTAAAGCATAAAGTTTTGCTACCCCTTGCATATTTAGTTTAAAGTGATTTTTGAAATTCACCAACATATTTTTTTTGACTTGAAATAATATTAATGGTTCGCCCATACTTGTATCTGATGCAGAATCTCTTTCTATGTATTTTCTTTTTCTGTACATTAAATCTAAATCTAACTTCCATGCATTTGTTTGAGGCATAGAGATGAGCAAGATAAATATTATTTGGGGAGTGAGTGTTTTAATGCAGTAGAAATTAGAAATGAATGAGTAGATCGATTTTCTTTAGCATTTAGTTCTCTAAAAGTGTTTCAATCTATTTCTAAAACTGTCTCCTTGGCTCCTGTCTTACTCTGGAGTACAGCCACCTTCAGCTCTTCATATTAAATCGGCCTCTTTGTGTCAGGAGCAACAACGTGACACTTGTGAATCCTGGGCTGCCAAGAGCAATCTTACTCTCATGATCATCTTCTATTTATGTCATGAAGATGACTAAAGATTTCTTTTCTCTGAAGCCCCTCGTAATATTAGGTGTAAAATGCTTTTTGATGGTTATACAGAGTCACCCTAAAAGTTCTTATGTTGCCTGGGACTGAAAGCTCTGATTTATTTAGACTCATAATCAAACTATAGTTTGCATCTTTATTATTAAGTTATATTTGGTCATAGTTGGAACTTAATCACATAAAAGGTTTATTAATGTTGACTAAGAAAATATTTGTTCTAAAATCCACTGTGGGCTGAATAACTTGAGTCATTTTGCAATATAAATAAAGTAACTCATTTTGGCAGATTACTAATCCTAACATAAGAATAAATTACTTATTTGTATCAAAGGATTTCTTAAGCAACAGCTGAAGACAAGAATTGAAAATCACGACCAGTAAATCCAAATGAAATATTGAGTTCCAGTTGAACACAAAGTTTGCTACTATATCATCTCATATGTGCTCCAAATTCATAGTAGAAAACCAGTAGGATTTAGTCATTATTGCGCTCAGTGACCAGGGAAGAATTCTGGTAAGAATAAATTGAGTTGCACTTGCATGTATTCAGACTCTGTACCAGAACGTTTATTCATAAAGGAAGTGACATGGTACAATATACAAGACAGATTTATTGAGTTAAAACTAAACCAGTAGAAATCCAATTTTTTTCTTATAGATTGAATGCAGTTTTATCATTAGGGCAGACATGTTTTATGTTGAGGTCAATTTAGTAAAGACACTGTACTAAATTGTGCTATAGTAAGTTTTTGAGACCAGTTTCATTTTCTTTTTGCTTCATCCAAGGATACAAATCCTATCATAAATTTTAAAAAGAAAAACTTACCAGCTTTGCTACCCAGCTTTTGTTTGGTCCCCAGTTAAGACTTAGATAATGCATACATTAATCTTAGTAAACTTAGTATTTTGTTATTACTCGGCATCAAAGATCGTCGAACCTGATGTGAATGGTATAACAACATCTGACCTATTTCTGTAAAGATTTTTACTTAATATTTTTTCAAATCTACCTTAGATTTCTTTTTTATGTAATGACAGTTTATATATAAGGCTGGATTTTCTTGCGTTTCACAATTATAAAGCTTCACAACACAAAAAATAAGGCTCTTAAATGAAACTTCTAAATGTGTAGGTATAAAGTCTTGCATAACATTGCCTAAATAGAGCTGTATCTAATTAAACTGACCTTCAGGAGTCATTCTGCATGAAGAGGGACTTGCAAATGGTGTGTTTCTTCAACCATCTCATGCAGATGAGCTGTTTGAAGAGGCACTTAAATCAGTGAGGGTTTGGCTGTGCTGCGGGATGCTCCTCCACATGGGGGGGTTGATTGTGCAATGAGTCGACCCCTTTGCTTGAGCTCAGTGGCATCTACATACTGATCAGTCCTGATTAAGATGTTACAGCCATGATTTCAAATGCTTCCCCCTCTGCATTGCTATGGAGACAGAGCTCTCTATTGGATAGCAATAATATGGTCATTTGTAGCTCTTGGAAGCAAAGGCTGCTCTGTTTTGTAATGTTATCTTGACTTTGCGCTTGTCTCCCTGTTCTCTGCCCTGCTTTTTTTAATATTTTGTCTTCATCTTCCAGGCCTGACTTTTCCCCTCTAAACTCTGTATTTAATGTTCTCTCCTCTTTGTCTTTCCCTTTTTTCACCATATTTAATTCTCTTCTTGTGTCACTCCAGGCACTCCTCTCCTTCATTTCAACCTTGTACTGATTCGTCAAGTGTGCCTCGTTTTTTTATTACCTGCCACTCACCATTTCTTCTCCTGTGCGTCTTTTGTTTTTTCTGCCTGTCTAAGATGGGAATCTGTACTCGGCCATGTCATCAGTGGGAGGTTTTCCCGGCTCGATCCGTCGTACATTTGGCTCCAACAAACTCCTGAAGACGGAAAATGTTTGGCTGCTGAGTGAGTAGGTCGGGGGTGTGGGGAGTCACGCAGAAGGTGTACACGTTTAGCTAATTGCATATGGAGATGGTGGGTGGTGCTCTCTGTAAATCATCTACAGTCGTTCCCATAGGGATAAAACCATGTAGGTGTATTCACGACTGCTGTCAAACTGTCTTTCCACTCAGATCCTCCTGTAGAATCTCACATGGTTCTCTTTTAAGATAGGAAATAACTGCAAAAAATTGAAGTAATAATTTTAGCTTAAACATTGATGTATTTGATCTCTGTGGATATATTTAAATCTCACCGTAGATCCTCAGTTTGCTGGAGCAACAATAATCCCTGCCTCGGAAAAATACAAAGAGGAGATCTATTTCTTCTTCACGGAGTTCAACAAGACAGCCCGAGTGGATGAGGAGCCATACAGGGCCCGCATAGGTCGAATCTGCACGGTAAAGAGTCTGCATACAGTTTTTACCAAATTTATATACACCATGTATAAATAAGCATAAAATCCAATATTTTCTGTGTCAGATAAGCTAGAATTACCTAAATTAATATTTGCCAAGCATCAGCCCAACATACAGCATATACAAACTTCTAAATTCATGTGTCTATGCTTTTCAGTAAATTTGGCAGTATCAGTAGCTCCAAATCCTGTTGGAAATCTTCCCACTCTTCCATTTTTAGTCCTGTTCACAGATGTTCAGACTCTAGCTGGGTCACAGCAAGAGATCTACAGAAGCCACTTGTGTCCTTTATTGGTGGTGCACTCATGGTTGATTGAGAAAATGTAAATCTTCACTCTGACTTAAAGAAACACTCCCCCATTCCCAGTAATAATTAAAAAATCTTACAATATCTCATTCATTACCAGCGTAATTTTATTTCGACATAAAAATTAAAATCTAGGTTGCCAACATGCTCCTTTTCTAAACTTGCAAATACATTGCCAATTTGGCAATGTATTTGCAAGAAAACTCCAGGCTTGTACTGAATAACAGGTATGAACACTATTCATCTGTGTACCTCAACATCTAACACAATTATTCAAAATCACATTACAAATTATATCATCATATGTGGAGTTAGAAAAGACCCAAATTCAGAGAAAAACTGTGGTTTAGCATTTAACATTCAAAGCTACTAAGACTTTGTTAATAGCTTTGAATATTGTTCATCTGTGAACAAGCAATAATGTGGGAGAGCCTCTCTGGATGAAGTGATTTGATTGAAAATAACATGAGTAGATAAGTAAAAAAAAAAAAAAAAAAAACATTAGAGGTTGCTAGCTCTACTTCTGCACCACGTTAGTTGTTTTACTGAATGAATTATTAAACCAAAAAAACACAAAATGGTGAGGCACTTGAAGATGCAGCGGCTCTCCAGGTGTGAACTACGATGCATTTCCTATAAAATTGTTTTAATGTTTTACAGTCGCTCAGAAGACTGAATCTGACATTGTAGAATGAAAAAGTAATGCTGCTTTGGTTGGAGGATGCTTTTAATCAAACGTTGCAATCAGCAGCATCAAATTGGGTGTTTTTCTAATTAGTTCTCAAAGGCAAAACACCTGCAGCTCTGTATGAGTCATGACTAAATTCAAATCAAGAACCTTAAATGTAATGAGGAAATGTTGAAGAGGTATATTTTCATATTTACGGATCAATAACAAGTCTCAGCTCTTTATGAAATGTCTTAATTTCTTAAATGATTTTATTTTAGTTAGCATTTCTTGGCTTTGAACATGAATGAGTCCACCTGTAGTAGCTCTGTCTCTAAGCAAAAGGGAAAATATAATTAAAGTTCAACAGTTTCCTTCAAACTGCAAAACCACTGATATGACTGAGATCAGTCTGGAAGGAAAACATGAAACAGGTTTTCTCCCTTTTCACCAAAGTCCCTCAGTAGAAACTGTTATTATTTCAGAGACCGCTTATTGCAATAAGTATAACTGCATTTTTAATCACTGAGCTCTAAATGAAGTAAGTTGATAATAAACATCTTGGACTTAATATCCAAAGCTTTCTAAAATAAATAGTGAAATAATTCTTTTCAGAGGGAAATGAGGTTCTGCCGCTCTGTGTTGTGGGACAGAACTGTGTCACGGGCAATAAACACAAAGCGATCAGAAACACAATCAGCCTACAGACCTGGCTGCGCCTTTGTGTCATTGTTAATAAGAGCCCTTCTGTGTTATTTCCAGGTGGATGAAGGGGGCATCAAAGCCCTCCTGCCAGAGTCTTGGACCACCTTTATGAAGGCTCGGGTGATGTGTGGTGCAGGCAACACACAGCAGCAGTACAACAACATGAAGCAGGCTGTGGTCCTGACAGCTCAGGACAAGAGGGCTGGGGTCATGTATGGCCTTTTTTCCAACGCATGGTAGGTGCAAACATGGCAACCTTTTAATTCTACCCAAAAGTATGATTGGCTCTGCAAGAAAACTAAACACATATGTACCATTTTGGAATACTGCTCCTTCGGACATGTTAAACCAATTTGAAGCGAGTGAATTCCCCAGCATAATGCTCATTGGAGTGAAGATATAATGTTGGGGTTGGATCTGGAAAACAATAAGACATACAGTGAGTGGATAGCAAGATGAATTTAATAAGACCTGGTCAAAATTCATTATTTATGCTAAGGGTATGTCAGTTATTTGCAGCTTACTGTGAGGTTTGTTTTTGTTTTTATGTGTAGATTGATATGATTTTTTTTAATTGTATGAATCAAACTATATTTTAAACAAATAAATAACTTAAATAAAATAGAACAGGTTAAACCATTCAGCCAACTTTGTGATGACTGATGTTTTATAATTTACTGATTCTGATTGCTTGAAGCTAAGCATCTGAAATGAATTTATACCTGACTGTGTTGGACTGAGCTCTAACTGACGAATTACAATGAACTCCAGCTGATGAAATAATAAAAAATAAACAAGGTTTGTACTAACTAGACCTTTCACTTTTTAAATAGCGCACCGAAATTACCTTGATTATCATCAAAGTGGTGTTAAGAGACAAATATTTTCATAAAAAATATATGATTATGCTTTGCTTTTGCCATATTACAACCACAGAGTTTAATATAATTTGAGATGTTTTGTAGTAAGTCAACAAAAGTTCAGTTCAAAATTTCTTTACAAATATAAATTTAAAACATGTGAGCTGCATTTTATTGCAGCCCTCTTTACCCTGACACTTCTAAATGAAATCAAATGCAATCAACTTTAAGAAATAAATTCCAGTTTTATGGTTTAGTCAAAGCAGACGTCTAGCAGTAATTTCTACTTCCCTCTGTTGACAAGCCTTGTGGAGATTCAAATTACTTTTGGCAGCAGGACTTGTCACCTGCCCACACTGCTAAAAGCACCATTGCTCTAAAAGCCATGACCAGAAAACTAGTCTGAACTGAATCTCATAGAGAATCTGTGGAGTGTTGTCAATAAGAAGACAAGAGGCATCAAAGCCAAGAATGGAGAGAAGCTGAAGTCCACCATTAAAGCAATCTGGACTTCCTTAACCTTAGTGCAGCGCCACCTCTGCAGTTTCTCATACTGCAAACTGAGTTTCACTTTTTGAATTGAATTACCAACAGAAATGTAGTTTTCAATGATTTTTAATTTAATAAGATGCACTTTTAGGAAACAGAAGAAGACATTTCATATGTCAAAAAGGAAGGAGTAAATGACCATGAGCAGTGACTAATCCTCGGTGCACCACAAACTAACCATTTTTTATTTATTTTTTCCCCTCCAGGAGGTTTTTGTGGGCTCTAGTGTCCCTTAGGAAATTAGGCTGACAGGAAGGGGGGAAGTAGAGGGGAGAAAACATGACGCAAATATTGTCGGGTTTGGGAATCGAACCCGTGACAAGGACTCAAGGCCTCCAAACGTGGGCCGTGCTATCTCCTACGCTACAACCAATCTAATCTGCACAGAAATTAAAAGATGTTAAATATTGGGATAACAAAGAAATGCTTCCAATTTCTTGTTTCAAGGTGAAAGGTTGAATAAATAACATAACAACCTAAATACCTTTTTGGTGATTAATTAACTTTTTCCTCCCTTTAGGGGAAGAACGGTGGTCTGTGCCTATTCCATCGAAGATATTGATCGAGCCTTCTATAATTCTAAACTGAAAGGCTACAGCACCCCATTTGGTGGCAGTCGACCAGGGACGGTAAGAAAATTTGCCTTTTTGTTCCCCTTCATTTATCACAGTGCAGAGACAATATGTGTAAAAGCAGGAGTCAGTCTGTAATTTAGTGACTAAAGTACTATTAAAAAAAAAAAAAGGCAGAAACAATTTTGTGCTCTTTATCCAGGATGTTTTGCTCTTTGTACAACCCAGTCTAATGTAAATTGGTTATTCTGCTTTTCTCTGCAGTGTGTACGTAAAAGTTCATCAGCAGAAACTCAGAACAACATCAAAAACCTTGGCGTGATCAGATACTACCCTGAAATTGAGGATGTAATTCGGCCGGTTGGTGTGAATCCACTCGACCTCCCCACAGATGATCAAATCACCCATGCTGTCGCAGATATTGTCCTGGCAGTCAATGAGGAGCATTACACTGTCCTGTACCTTGGAACAGGTACGTGTGCACATCTGTGTGTCAAAATGTTAAGAGTGGCTACATGTGTAACATTTTGTTTAGAGCTTTCATTTGTTGAAAAAATTCCATGTTTGCGCCACAAAATTTCAAAGTCTGACTGTTTTAATTCATTTTATTTATGTTCTTTCTGGAAAATCGCTTGCTCTGAACCCAGGTCTTTCATCTCCTCTCAGATCTGATTGATTCCTGACTGAATAAACTGCTACTAAAACAGGAGATCTTTTTTACTCACTATTGGTGCAGTGTTACAGTGTCAAGAATTTAATTTTTGTAACTGTTTTGTTAAACAAACAGTTTTAGAAAGTCTTACTTCAGTTAGAGTAGAGGAGAATTTATGGGATGTTTGTTTTAGTATTCATTTAATGGCAGTATTTGTGAGCTACAGTGAACTAAACTAATGTTGACACTATTGATCATTGTCATCAGCAGACACAAATAGGTCAATAGAAAAATTATATATATATATAACTTATAAAAGTTTTTTATAAGTTGATTCACTTGCTCTCGGTTCAGTTTTAGTGCAGGTCAAAAGCATATGAATACAACCAAAGTAAAATGTCTAGTGCTAGCGGGTTAAATGGCTCTTTGCCATTTTACAAAGACAACAGAAAAACCTTATAACTGCTAATATTTAACACCACTTCATTTTTGTTTACATTTTGTGAAGAAGCAATTTGCAGTTTAGTATTTTCTTCAGTGGGTTTTGGCACAGCATCACCACAGGTGAGGGGGTAAACAAGTTACTCAAAGCTTTTGGTTTGTTTGACACAGTGCAATGTGGAAATAAACTGCACTGTTTGAAATTGTAGTAAATGTTGCCATTTTCGTCTCCAGTTGAACCAGATTATCAGGTGTGGCGACACCTTTAGTGCGTGTTGACAAGAGCAAGAGAGATAACGTATGAAGGACTAAACAGAATTAGAGATGTCTAAAAATACGTATTGCACTACATGACTACTGAGCTAAAACTGCAGAATTTTCAAAAAATATTTTTTTTCAAAATTGTGTCCACATACATTCGAAGAGTTGCCATCTGCCACCTCTCTTCGGTCAAAGCAGTGACTCTGAGGCACAGCTGTTGCTTGTAGCAGTTCATCTAAAAATTGTGTTGCGCTTCAAGAGCACTGCTATGGCAACCATCACAACTTGCATCCTCGTGCTCTGTATGATCTGAATGTGTCATAACTCTGAAGTTCACCAAAAAGATGTTTGTCGGTTCTCTCATTTCTACAGTGACTGTGTTCCTGTCACTCGTCAGGCCTTTCTGGGTTGGGTGTATTTTTAGCAGACAGAAACGAATGTAAAATAAAAAAAAAAAAAGAAAAGAAAAGATTGATGGCCGCTCACTGTGGGCTTTACTAACTGTGTCAGTTATAGCTGTGGAAGGAGACAGTAATGAACAGCTGTGGATTTCTATGCTGGCCTAAAAAGAAAGTAGAACAGTTTGGCCTCTTCCAACTGAGGCCAAGGAAAACATTGCATTAGAAATGTATTTTTTTTTTATCCTTTTAAAAAAAATTTTTTATGTATTTATTTTCTGCACCAATAGATGTGGGCAGTGTCATTTGTGGATAAACTTTTGCCATGAAAGGTTCTCACTTTGAACACCTTTGATGTCACCTTGCCTTCACTCAGTGTGCAGGGTGTTAATATTCATCATGCACCAAGTGAAGCTCATCAGTCATCATAATTACTTTCAAAGAGCCTTTTATATTTGTGCAAATCATGGAGAGAAGTTACCTCTATGAAATTATTCAGCGTCAAATAAGGGAAACAGGATTAGATTCTAAAAGTCAAAGCCAATCATATGAGCAGCTGTGGGTTTGCATTGAGTCCAGTGATGGTAAAACAAAAAGACATTTTGGCAGACTGGGCTTATAACTCCTCACTGCTGAGGAAGAGTCCCAAAAATATGTTTCATAAATATAAATGAGGCACAAGCCATAACTTTAGTAATTCTTGCTTACAAAGTGAAACAAGACAACTACATACAGTTCTAACCAGAAGGGTACATACACTGTATAAACAAACACGTTTTTCAATGTCAGATATTAAATTAGACTAATCTTCCACTGTCAGTAGGTGAGTTTCAATTTCCAAAATAATTTCTGTTTTCTAAATACCTGAAAAATAAAATACATTTTGTTTTTTCCCCCTTTGAATTACGTAAAATGCGTCTATAAAAATTTCTAATTTGAAGATCCTTTCGAAAACTTTGCATCATAGTTTGAAGGAATTTTGACCTTTTGCTCCTGTCTGACCTAAATTGAGACAAGATGACCAGTTCAAACCATTTACATTTTGCTTAAAGATATTTTTTAAACGTTGGTGTTATGACTGGCATCATTGTTCTTTTTGTGTCAGAGCTTCAACCCTTTCTGGCTGAAGTCTAGAGAGTAACTGCTCCTTCCTCGCTGATGCCTTTTCAGCCCATGTTGGTACTGGAAACCCTTTTACTGGTGGACTCAGTTTTAGTTTATTCACATAGTAATTTTAAATATTAATAATTGTCGACGTGAAACAAAATAAAATGAAGAAAAAACATTGCAAGAAATTTGTCAATGTGTAACAAAACACATCTTTGACAATATTGGTAAAAAATATTTATATCAGAATGGTGTGTTTTTTATTATTTGTTTTTATCTAGGTTTTGCCTGAGAAAACAACATCATTTGAACATCATGTTCAAATCATAAAACAAATTACACAAGTTTAATGTCACTGAGAAGAAGCTTCTGGTTTCAATTATAAGTCTGTCTGAAGTTGCATTTCAGATATATCAATATATGTCAGATATGAAATGTCTATTGGACAGGGACCACAGAATATGTTTAAATCTATACATTTTAAATTGGATCTTAAAATCGGATGACATTTGATTCTTTGAAAATAAGTTTTCCAAGTTATTTTCAAATTAATTGCCATAAAGTAGAAAAAACAGTTATTATTCAGTTTTCAGTTTTAATAATGCGGCTAGATACAAATCTTGTTTATAACCAGAAAGTCTCCTGGGTTTGGAAGCTAAAATAAATTATGTAAGAGCCCTTCCTTTGAACAAACTAACAAAGTGTTGCCATGCTCCTAATAAGTAAAAGCACAGTTTACTATGATTTAAACACCTTGTACTCGTCCTACTGGTATACAGTGAACGAAGCCAGCAGGGTGAAGCAGTATTTCACTAAATTCATTTCTTCAGCTTTTGATCATGACCCAGGAAACATTTAAAAGGATTAAATTGATTTTTAATATACCAGTTCATGTTTTTTTTTTTTTTTATCTGTAGCCACCAAAACAAAACAAGGACATATTGTGTTTTCCTTGAATAATCCTGTGAAAGGTAAATAATTGGTGCAAAGGCTTTATTTTTCCACATAAAGTTAACTTTATTCATTTTAAACCACAATGAAATGAGATTGGAATTAAAACTGTTGGTATCTTGTTACGGATACTAATTTCACTGAAGCTATATTTTATCACGAGTATCATAAAGAGGTGAGTCACAGAACTTCACCAAAGGGCTAACTTGCATCTGTGTATTCATGAAAAATAAATGTATAAAGTTGACGCAATTCCACAGGGATTTGTGTGGGAGCTCAGAAGAACGCTTAAGTGATGCCTCTTAAACTTTGAGAGCAATATGAAAACAAAATCACAGGGGTGGATGTGAGGAAATATTCACATGAGACCTCTGCCAAACTCCAAGTGTCTACTTGTCTATTATAACTAAGGGAAAACACGGACTTAAAAAAGTAGCATTAGTTTAGAGATTCACTTGCTCCTTGGTATGGCAATGCAATACGATGGAAAGCTCACAGATAATCCTTTTTTAAAAGAAGCTCTCAGAGCTTTTGCTGCACTTCAGGCTGAGCCAAGAGAAGTGCAAATGGATTCTGAAAAGCAATGCAGATGAACCCTTTCAGAAGTACTTAGGCCAAACAAATAAGCTGCTTTTATTTAACTTATATTTTCTTAACTATGGGATCTTGATTTCTTTTTAAAAAAAGTTATTTTCATCAGGATAATATGATTGTAAAACCAGTAGTACAAACCTGTAATTTAGAGATGCAACAATCAGACATTTTGTATTAACTTTACTCTTTTAGAGGATATATTGTTTATTTTTGTTTTTGTTTTTTTTTACATATTACAGGTTTCAAATGTGGCATAGCCTAAGCACTTCCCCTACAAATACAAATCAGTCTTTTCTACTGACAAATATATTAAATTACTAAAGTAACTTTGTGATCAACCATTAATTATTTCCATAAAAAGCAGAAGCTGCACTGAAGTTTATAAAACTAGTTTATGTCATAAAACTAACTTTTTGGCTCACAATCACAAGCTGATACATTATTGAGCAAACTGGTCTCAGTCTAAAATTACCATGTATAAATCTACTATTGTTTATATTTTTCATCTTAAGTCAATTAGGCTGTAAACAAAATGTTATGCAAATAATTTTGGCAGTGATTTGATCTGAAATTAAGGGGATTTATTTTCTTCTGAAAATTGACTTTATTTAGGTCCCCTGTTAATGACCTTGAACATGTGATAAAACTGACTTTTCTGTTTTTATTTCAATATTGTTTCTTTAGAAGACAGGATATAGCATGCAATATTTTTATACCCACTAAAAACTAGAAGTGCACCATATTATTAGGCTACCGTTTTATCACATGATCTATTTGAAATAAACATCTTCGACAACATTTTCTGCTTCATCATATTGTGTGACAGAGAATTGGATTCTTCTAGCTTTATTAAAGAAAATGGAAAGAACTGCATCAAATACGCATAAGAGCAGCAATATTGTAGTTCGATGTCTGAAAGGTGCTGTGAGCCCTAAGAAGTTCCTACGAAGGTCTACTATTGAAGTAACAATAGTAGACCCGTAAAAGCTTACAGAGTAACTGAAACAGTCAATATATCCATCAGTAGACTGTAACGTGTGAAAAAAGTAAGGACCCATACTAAAAAGATTTATTTTACCTCAGTGAGTCAGTGACAGATTGACGATCACAGGCATAACGTGGTTTTGAGTGTTTTGGCCATTGAGGTTATACAGAAGCTTTCCTCAGGGCTGAAGAAATGTTCAAGATATTTATCTGTTTCAGCCTGACTTCATGTTCCAGATTAGAAGTTATATTTCTTTATTTGCTGCTGTGCTTGGAAAGTCACACAAGAGAGGCCCATGTAGTTCATCAAAATTTCAGTCAGGAAAGAGTATCAAAATTGGAAGAAGTAAAACAGATTATTTTTGTGAAATAAGGGGATGTTTGAGTCAAAGCTGTAAAAAATCTTCCCTAGTTTTTTGTCTTCTTCTAATTAAAAATAAACTTGTGTAATTGTGGAGATTTAAAGTGTGAAGCTTTTTACCTTTGAGCAAATGTCCCCTCAGCAGCTTCTGCCTGGATAAATATAGCTAAAAACAGATTTACCAAGCAGATGTCACAGGAGTTCAGTAACGTCACCCTTTCCCCTTCAGCTATTTCTTTTTGTGCTGATACGCTGGTTTGATAAAAGAGCTGAAAATAGCTGCAGACTGGATTAAAGAATCGTGAGAATAAACAGGAAAGAATGGAGAAAATTATCTTTGACAACACAGTAGGATTTGAAGTCCATGAAAAGAGAGACAAAAGAAAACCAAGTGACAGCAAGAACCTGATTGTCTGATAATAAATGAGAAATTGCCTGACAGGCAGAGTATTCAGGAAATGAAAATGTGCAATAAAAGGCAATCCAGTTTGCCCTTTTTTTATAGTGGAGAAGGTAAAACAATCTTTTATGTGACCAAAGACCCAAAAAAAAAAAAAGATATGTGGGACTAATTTTTACATCAATCTGACAGGTTATCTGGACAAGAAGAAGTTGTTTGTAGATTGTTAAGATAAATGTTGAGAAGACAAATGAACTAATAGAAATAAAACTCTGCAGGGAAATAGCAACCTAAGGTGGCAAGAATGAGATACTGTAAACAATGTAAGCTGTGGCAGCTCAGATGGTAGGGCACAGCCTGTTGGGCAAAAAAGTGATTGCTCATTGCTGAAAATAATGACTCATCGTCTTTCAAACTGTGAGGGCATGCACTATTGACTAACAGAGTAAAGCTGTACAGTCATGTCTGGAATTTCAGCTGCATCTTTTTATCTGTTGGAACTTTGCGCACTTTTATTCATAGAACAGACAAAACACCATTTTCCATTTTAAATTCCAAAGCTTCAGACATAATTTGTGTAGTGTTAAAAGACAATGCTTGTTGATGAAAACAAAAACACAAATGGACACAAATGGTGAAATTGGTGAATCGAAACAATTTAGTCATTTAACGTAGCAACATGAATACATTTCATTAAGTCAGAGGTTTATCTTGCTTTTTCCCTCAGCCTGCTGCGCATTAGAGCAGAACTTTGAATCCAGACAGCAGACCAATAAATGAGTTTCTTGGTAATCAGCTCCCTTGTCATTCTGTTAGAGCAGTGACATGCTACATCCACAAGCGTATTTACATATTCAAAAGATGCATTGACTTAAACAGCCATGGGACAAAAGAAACTTTCAATGAGTGTCACTTTGTTCTTGGAAAAAATTAAGCACGTAAAATCCCAGTGAAGGCAGTAAACCTCCAACTGAGAATAAATCTTTCATGAGTTATGTGAAACAGTCATCTGCCCCATCTAAATGTATTAGACCAACAGTAATTGTTAATTAAACATCAAGACTGTTTTCATATATACACTCAAAAAATTGACCCCAAAAATAGCAGAAGGAAAAAATGAATACATAAAAAAGACAGCTTTTCACTTGTTTGAAATGAAAACATTATCTGACACATGCACATTAATGCGTTAAATTGAAATTACCAGTTGAAAATCTGTCACATTGCATAATAATGACTGCCACTTAAGCTAAGCAAAGAAAAGTGAAATCCATCAAATTTTAAAGTTTGAGTGGCACCAAAGGGTTTTCTTTTGATGTGATTAAATAACTTCACAGCTAACCTCCTCAATCTATATCAAGTGTGTTCTCCTTTTTCATTTCTGCAGATCAAGGCAAAGTTCTCAAGGTTCTTCACACCATCCAGGATGTCTTCATCATATCTCAGTATTCTCTGTTCCACAACGAAGGGCCTGTTCTGAATATGGCCATCGACTCACAAAAGGTACAAGTGATGCTTCAATAAAACATAGTAAAGGCTTATTTAGGTGAATTTATGCTTTTAATAACTCTTTTTCTTAAAGAAATAAAAGAACAGCTGCAGAAACCTCTTTAAAAAACATAGCAAAGAAAATCTTTTCTGTATCGATGTCTCCTGCATGTGACCCGATTCTGTCAGTGAAAAGGGAGAAATTCAGCTTTCATTTATACCACTGATAAAGCTTAAACATCCACATACACATAATTTATTGATTGAATACGCCAGATGTGATAAACTCACAACAAGCAGCTCATTCAAAGCTTGTCTTTAGAAGATGCAATTGTTTACGCTCAGGTTCAAACAAAATGGCTACATAAAAACTTTTTAAAATAATGTATTGGTGAAAATGTGTAGAAAACTTCACAATACTTATTTTGTTTCAGTATTGACATAAGTGTCTCGCTCCAGTCTTCGTGGGCTGGTGTCCTGGCAGTTTTAATTGTGTCTGCTCCAAAAGTGCTGATTCAAATGGTCCATTTATCTCCTTCTGTATGCCACAGTTTACAGAGGCCTGTTAATGAACCAGGCCTCTGATTCAGGTTGATGAACCAGGGAAAGAACTAAAACATGCATAATACTTGAGTCCTGAGTTTGGACACCACTGATCTAGCACAACAAAGATTGGTGGCATTCAGTGGTAAATGTATAATAAATCAATTAATCTTTTTCTCTCTAGGGTCACTTGTATGTTGGTACCGCCATGGAAGTCCAGCGTCTGCCATTGGCTGACTGCAAGCGCTATGGCCACACGTGCAGAGAGTGCATTCTTTCCAGGGATCCATACTGTGGCTGGGACAAGGCCAGGAGGAAGTGCATCGCCATCCCGCCCGGATACAACGTCACAACTGGGTAAGTTTAGATGTGATGTCATCACTGCTACACTATTGGCTGATCTAATTTGCTACCAAGATACTTTATCAGTTAAGTTTCTTAAACACCTTTCAAGACTCTCAGGAGAAATGCCTATATGGTTGAGTAATAAGCTCCTGTTCTAGAATATTAAAACTGGCTTCAAATAACAAGACAGATAAAAAATAAATAAAGAATGAGATTATCAAATGTAAAGCAATGTTACATTATGACTGTGAAGCTTTTCTCTACCGTATTTCCAATATAAAAACAATAGCAACAACCTAGCATATGAATAATTTCTCTTTTTTCTCCTTATTTTTGCGGTTATGGCTTTGCTTATGTTAATTTATGAGTAATGTCAGCTTTATGAAAAAAAGAGATTCATTAGCCCCTTTGTGAAATAATTGCCTGCTTCTAATTCTCTCTCTCTCTCATTTTTTTTTTATTTACAGAACTCTTATTCAGAATCTGGATAGTTCCAACTCCTCCATTTGTGAGGAAGCTGCTGGTGAGCTCTTATCTGCACTCTTCCACTCTCCCTGTCTTAATTAAACCAAAGTGGTAGCGTTTCTGTGCAACTACAGCAAAAATCAAAAGATGACTATCATATAATTGAGCAGTGTCCAAATTCCCAAAAAGGGACAGTATCGTTCTATTTCATGACTTGCCCTGTCTCAAATCTCACACCCCATTGCAACCTTGACTGTGCAAAGCAACTGAGGGCACTTAGTTATTCTATTTGATATCTGTTTCAAGTTGTATTACTGGTTCCGGTTCCTGAAAACCAATATAGTCTTATTCAATTCAATGAAAGAACACTTTGTTTATCCCAAAGAAAAATTAAACATAATCTTAACTCAGATCAACCAGGAATCATCAAATAATCATTGCAGACTGTAATTTTTTTTCGTTGTTATTACCTCATCAAAAACATACCTCGGGTGTTGCTTTTGATTCTTTCATTTTTGAATTTCCTGTGGCAGACATTTAGAGTTCATAAAAAGCAACTATTTCCATAAAGCCACAGTCTCCAAGCCCAGCTTTTGCCTCACAGATCATCCCTCACAAACTACTTAGCTCCTCCATATTAGCAGCAGTAACAATTACCAAACACCTGGTGGAACTTCATGTCTGCTGAACTTGTCGTACAAACTACGTATTAGTCTGATGCTCCTAAAACTGACTGTCAACGGCATAATGGAGAAACATTGTTGTGATGATGTGTTGAAGGTGCCGGAGCTTCTTAAAAATACCGTGGCCAATTTGAATGTGTCAAATTGCACAAGAAAATTAAGTAGTTACATACAGCACTTTTATAATAACTGACGGCAACATAGTTACTTGATTGTGCTATAAATTTGCACTATATGCCTGGAAAATATATAGTATCCCCCTTTAAAGACAAAATTCTGAGGCAGTCAAAAAATATCAGTAATTATTTGATTAAAATTATATCATTTCATCATCAAGGCAAATTATATCAGTTTTTGTGGTCATTTTCTCTCTGCTACCACTTTGAAAGGGAGGTGGAAGCAACATGTTCTTTAGCAAACAGTATCAGTCAATAGGTGCCAGATCTTCAGAAACTGAAAATCAAACATTTGGACAGATGTGATGTAGTTAAATGAAAACAAATTGATTACCATGTCCTAGATATAGAACACAAAGTTTAAAAGAAATCTTACACTGAGCATCACCTTGGTGACACCATCCCCCTCTAGGAAGAAGGGATGAATCAAAGCCTGTCAGGGGCTGCAAAAGACTTGAGACTTGAGAGGGCAATGACTCTGACATAGTGTCAGTCTGGAATTGCAATTGCTGTGTATTATGGTTGTGCAACGTGGACAGGGCGGCATGAAATAAAAAATAAAACAAACATGTCTCATATTTCAGATTCCTTCAATTTTTTCTTTTTTGTCAAGTTAAATGTTTAAATCAAACATTTTAATATTAAAAACAACCAGATGGACTACAATGAGTAGTTTTCAAATGACGTCTTACTTATTTAAAGGAAGAGCTGTTTAATCTAATTTGCATCTATTTGAAAAAGTTATTGCCCCCCTACAGCTAAAATCTGGCTGTGCTTTCCTTTATGGCTGCAATTTGTAAAATTAGACAATGAGTCTTTTTCAGCATGGATATTTCAGCATGAACAGTCTGTTTTGGGCTAAGCACAACATCTTGACATACTGGAGTGCTTTGTGTCATTGTAAAGCTGCATTACTGCATCTTACTTTAGCTTAACAAATTGTTAGCAATTCATTTGCCTTCATTTTGGTGAATCTTGTAAGAGGCTCAAAAGAGTTGTCCATCTCTTGCCAGCCCAAAGATATTACCTTGTTTTGGCATATGAGAGACAGCATCAGTGGTTTTCGCCTCACATCCTTTTTGATGATGTTGCTTTTGCCCAGTGCTATGGGCCTTTTTGTGACCTTGTCAATACATTCTTGACTTTCATTAGTACCTTTTGGTTGGCTTAGTTTTTCTTTTTTTCTTTCATAAAAAACACAGCAGTGTTTATTTTTAAATCTATGGTGGAAAAATGTATTGAACATCGATTTATTCACTTCTTGCTTATGTCAGATATTTCACAATGAGATAATAACATACATGGGAAAAACTTTATGAAAACCTTATACAATAGCAGAAAGTGTGATGGACACCGTAAGAAAAGTTACAGTACTCAATTCTGCCACATGAACTAATCAGTACATTATTGCAAGACAACGCAAAATCTATTGGGAGGTAACGCAAAATACTGGAAGAGAATGCAAAAGTTTTTCCCTAAAGGGCTCTAATAAATAGAGTCATAATTTTAAAGCTTATTATCTCTGCGTAATATTAACATTCAATGGATGATATAAAACTTTTATTCATTGTAAAATAGAACAAATCTGTAAGGGGGGAAAATACTTTTTAATGGAGTATAAAATCTTCAAAATAGTACAATAACATTAAGCTGACAAGATGGAAAAAAGCTTAAGAGGTGTAAATACTTGAGAGATTTTTAAAAACCTTTTTTGACCTTGTATTAATTGAGTTGCTGAACTATTAATAGAATAACTTACTTGTGTTTCTACGCAGCACTTAAGCTGCGGCAAACTTCGCCCAGAGAGATTGTGGTGAAAGGAAGAAACACCACCGTGTTTCTGCCCTGCCCCGTTCACTCCTTTCATGCCACCTATCGCTGGGAGAAGGACAACTGCAAAAGGAACTACCCGTGCTTGTTCTCCGGAGACTTCTGCGTACTGGGCCCGGTTGTTAACACTCCCTTGAAGGAAGGTGTCTTCCGTTGCATGGCCACTGAGGACGGATTCAAGGTGGAAGTTGTTTCCTTCAGGCTGGTGAATGATGGCAGGCTCATATCTGCTTCATTTGCCTCCACCTTGGGCCTTTCAGCCCTGCTTGCTGTGTTGACCTTATGGCTTCATTAACTATAGCTAATACTGATGCTATCTTCTCTTTTGTAGTGGCTCCAACTGACAGGATAAACAAGGAGCCATTGTGGGAGTTAGGTTCGCATTGCACCGGCACTCATGGTTGAGTTGTGCACTGACAACTGAACCTTATTTTTTATTTAGGTTTTTATCAAGAACATATTATTTAAAAAAAAAAAAAACCTATCCTATCCACCTTATTTTTGAACGTGGAACTAAATGTAGGTCCAGCTTCTGGTTTTTCTGTGACCCTTTCATTTCTCCACTTTTCCTGGGCTGACTAAACAGCAGCTTAGCTAAACTAGTGAACGTTTTCGTGGGTACATTTCCTAAAATTGTTGAACAATCGAAATGTCAGGTTAGCACCCTCAAATGTTTCACAAGTGGGATGATGATATGAAGAAGTGACCTCATTTAGCATATGAGGACATTTTTAACAATTTAGTGTTGTCACTTGGTGCGGAGATGGCCAGGTGCTCCTGTGTCGCGGGTGAGAGGAAGTCCTGCAGTCATACATTGGTGATATTATGGAAGGTAGCCTAATAAATTGTCACTTCAGTGCATGCTGACTTACAAGATGTGTCTTTGTTGTAATTAGATTGCAAATCAGTTTAATTTTCTGCAAAACAAAAACCACATAAAACCATCATTTCTATCACTGCTCATTTAAATAATCATATTGCATTACCACTCTTAAGTAAAATTTTGATACGAATCTGATACGAGTAACTTCATTGAATAGAGAACAAGCATGTTTACCCAAAGATGAGGAAGACAATGAAACACACAGTTAAAATGAAAGCAAGTTTCATTTTGTTTGTAAGCTTCTTCTTCTTTTTCTTCCCATCTTACTGTTGAACTTGTGCCATTTACAGGTAGTGAATAGATAGTAAGGACAGTACTGTAAAGAGCACAGTCACGCATGTAATACACATACATACATACATACATACATACATACATACATACATACATACATACATACATACATACATACATACATACATACATACATACATACAGATCTAAATTTGTTTTGCAGTACTTTTTTGTGTATTTTCATATATTAAAATATAATATATTACATTTAAAATATATTACATTATATTGTGTTATGACCAGTTACTCAGTGTTTCAGAAGCTTTTTATCAGTATTTTTTAATTCTACCCAAGTCATTTCTTAGATCAGTACGTTTTACTTTTACTTAAATAAAAACATGTTGAAGTAGTGCTACTCTTACTTGAGTAAAATTTTTGAGAACACTACCCACCTCTGGTTAGGAAGAAAACATACATAACTAACAACTTCACATCAGCTTGAATAGCAGTTAAACATCCCTTAGCTTACCTGCTTGTGCTAACTTCTGTGAGATTTTATCTGAACTTCATTGCCTGGTGTTCTGTTGATCTTGTGTCCATAAAATGAAAAGAGCAAATCGACAGTTGCTCTCAAATTTAAAGCTTTTAACCACAGGCAAAGGGATTCCTCATCCTTTGGCAGGGGATGAAGGTCAGAGGGCACCAAACATCCACATACAGCTTTAGAAAGCAATTTGTGCTGCAGATATTTCTTTCCTTTGAACCAGTTACTCTCAAAGCCATAATGTTAAGTTAGTTATTATGAAGATGGTGAACAGTGAGTTAGCTAGCGAGCGACCGGAAGTGCCTGACCTGAAGTCGCACATAAAAAAAACACCATTCGTGTCCATATACCTGTTAAAAATAAGGTGGATATCTTGGTCAAAAATAACATATCTACAGCTGCAACTGATTGCATGAGAAAGAAACTATAAAGTACAGAACTGTGCTGAATAATAAGGTAATTCAACCATGATGTGGTGCTTTGCGAACCTTTTTTCTCTTACGAAAAAAGATTAACATATCCAGTGAGTTGGGCAAAAATACACCAATACCAGGCCAATTCTTTTAAACTTTTCTCTACATATTTTGAAAGTACCTTGATTGTGCTTATTTGTGGATATGTAAACCTTTAATAATGCTATTACATCTATTCATTCCTCTTGTTCAACTTTATTGTCTAAGCTCATTGGAACCCAAAATGTCTGGTATTAAGATTTTAAAAGCCTTAATACTTTTGGGACATGGACTCCTAAGCACAATTTTGCAGCTGAGGCTGAAAACTGCAGACTCAGTTGGATTTGGAGAAATGTTCAGTGCAGCTCAGTCTAACAATGTGGCTGGGAGGAAGTGACAGCTTTTAGATGGAAAGTAGGCGGATGGGCCTCGAACATCACTGTGTCTCAGCACTTCCTCCTCAGACTGGGCAGTTTCTGGCAATGTAACAGCAGATGGTTTCAAATATAACTTCGCCTTGTTCACAGCTTCGTGCATTGTTCTTTTCCTTTCATCATGCCATCGTCTCTCATTTATCCTGTCCTCATAATCTGTGGTATTCAATTAAATATCATTCTTATTTATAGTTAGGTCCACAGATAATGATCTTTTTAAGTAGATGATGGCATGTTACCACAATCCCTTAATGTGCGTCAAAATTGGGAAATTAGAAGAGATAGTTCCTGGTCAAAGAGGAGCAGTTTTCTTTTAAATGATTTTTTTTTCTTTATACAAGACCAGTGGCGGTTTTTGATATGGGTGAAATTGCTCTTTGCCCAGGTTGCCCTTTTGTCACGAGGAAGGTTGTCCTGTTCTCTTAGTTGCACCCAGATTGAGTTTTTGCTGTGTATCTGCATGTCAATGGGGATTGTTTGCCCTCCTATGTTGTGCACAGTTTAAGCACTGTGAGTAAACATGGCAATGTACCACAACCAGTTGATGATGTTCAGCTCCAAACTAAAGGGCTATATTGCTGTTTTTTCCTAATAACAGCTTTGTTGTCTCGTTCAAATCAGTTTTTACCTACTGATATTTAAAAAAATACTAACATAAGTACAGAGTGTTGAAAAGACTGACTTAATTGGTGAAACTTTACTTTTAAACAATAAAATATAGCAAAAAATGTAGGATTCATAGCTTTTTCAAAATCATAGTGAAATTCTGTTCCTGTGTCATGCAACATTTATGCAAAAACCGCCACTGTACCAGACAATGCCTAAAGTTGTGAGCACGATGTTATGCTGTAATTATTTCAGTAAAGATGCTTGGATAAACACAGAAACAGTTGAAACTAAGTGAAACCAAGTATTTCACGTACATTTTATATTTTTCCAGGAGAAAAAAAAAGGCTTACCTACTGACAATGTGTTTTGAATTTTCTTTTTCTCTGCAAATGCTGATTTCTACCATTGCTGCCTACATTTTTAAGCATTTGTTTTGATAATTTATCGATTTGAATGTGACACCTAACCACAGCAGCTGTATTTTTATATATTGATTTTAAATCTCTGAAACAAAAGGCTTCAATAATTCAAAGATAATTTCCTGGTCTGGTAATTTAAGACCATTTACTTTAATTGAGTGTAAGAAGTTCACAGTTGTGCTTACCAGGCCATCACAGATGTACAGGAGTATTTTTAATCGGTTTAAATCCAATCACTGCAGCATCGTATGTAATTTAATTTAATTTAATTTAATTTAATTTAATTTAATTTTTATGATTGTGGAAAAAAATTATGAAAGAGATGTATTGGAGTATATTGCTATTAAATACTAAAACATACTATTAATCATAAACCCTAAAACATTAAACACTGTGCTAAACCTTATACATACTGATTCTCTGACTAAATAAGTATTTTTTTAATGATGAATTATGCATTGGATAAACAGGGCCTCCATTGAGGCAATGGAGTACTGTCATTCACTAAAGGTACATGAATCGATCTGCGATCTGCCTTCCACAGTGGTAGAAATGTCATTAATTGTTAATCAGACAACAGAGCTAGCCCATCATGTTTTCTATTAAAGAATTTATTTTAGGCCATTAGAGATATGGGCTGCAATCTTCTTCTCCACTGTGAAAATGCATGTGTGTGACACAGCATTGTGTTCCTCATTTAGTTGCGTCCCCAGATGTGAGCCACTGACTGTGACATAAAAGGGTAAGAAATGAGAAAGCAAGGCATCTTCAAACACTGGTCACTTGGTGCTTTTTGCTTCATTTATGTTCATTTGAAAACTCCCTCCTTCCTTACGGCAAATAACATTTTGTCTGATAAAAGCCAAGCATTACCAGAACATTGGTCTTCCTTACAGGCAAACTCACGAATGACCACTTCAGGTTTAATGGTAATCCTGTGTGTTTTTCTTTGTCAGCACCATGGTGGGAAACTCACTCTAGCTTCCAGCCAAGTGCCACTCAACATTTAAAACAGGCTGTTTTACTCCAACCTTCCACAGAGTTTTGGCAAAAAATAAACAAAAATCATGGATTTGCTCGAGGCTTTTTTACAAACAACCTCTTTATGCTGCAATTTTAACTGCTGATTGCTGTATGTGTTTATGTGATTAGATTAGAGATGCTGTTATCACAAGATGCAGAGTAAAGTGGGATATGGGGTCCAACTTGGTGATTGAGCCTGGTGGAATAAATTTTCATGTATCCCAAAACTGACTATTAACATAAGCAAAACCTACTTGAAAGTAACCACTCTCTTCTATCATTATATGTAACTGTAGTTACAGTAAAAGCCCAAACAATATATGAATGACAATATGCGGTTGATCATTTGTTTGTGGTTACATTTGGGATAACCAAGCTTTCTTTTTCTTTTTTCTTTATAGAAACAATTGAATAGGACATAGGGGCATCAAATATCCAAATATGAACTATGTTATGCCAAGCTGAAATATTCCTAAAAATTATGTCCATTGACATTTAGCTTTTCAAGGGAGGCCATGCTTCAAATGGCTTTATGGCCTTTCAAATAAACCATATGAGATTAGATAACCTCATAATAAAAGCCAATACTTTTCCTCAGTTTTACCTCATCAGTATTACCTCTCTTTGTCACCAGTGACATACCCAGTACAGCAGTATCTGCTTTTTAGTTTAGGAATCAGGATACATAGTTTGTTTGCTCACATGAATGAAAGACATTATTTGAGGGTGGAATTGATTCCCCATTTTTATTCACCCAGAATATTTTTAGTACTTGTTTAAAGAGCCCTTCCTGGTAGGTTTAGAATATAAAGAATTTCCTGAACTTGGTGTCATCAATCAACCTAAGAAGATCATTTGAGTCATTCCTTCGATACGGATTTTGGCAGTTGCTACATTCAGATGACTTTATCACTTTTCTGGCATCTGTATTTGTCAGCCAGTTGGTTAAATGCTATTCTCCTTCAAAGCAGGCTTTTGATTTTTAATAAGGGCAGAATTGTGGTGGAACCCGTTATCTGTTGTAAATTAATCAGTCTTGTAGGCAGGTTGCTTTTTTGTTTGCTGTGGGGCTTTTGAGTGTCAAGTACTGTACATGATGTGTGCCCATGATTCTGTCTTGGTAGATTTACTTTTAATAGCAATGTGCCAAACTCTACTATATGAAAAAGAGATTTATACTGTCCTGGTGCCATCCCATTCTAATACCACTTCATGACATGTATTTTTAAATAACAGATATCTATAGTGCAATAGATATTCATGTAACAAATTCATATTGACATGTGTTTCCCTGAACATGTGCAGTGAAAATTAATAAAATTATAAGTAAAATGAAAATGATTTCTTATTTGTTTATTTTGGACTTTTTCCACACTTTGGGGCATTTGCAAGAATACAAGGTTTAAATGCTTTTTATGTGAACTTCTGCCTTGCATAGACTTTATTTGCCTACCAGGTTACATAAATGCATAATTCTGTAAATGCAAACCAATACATTTGTACTGATGATTGCTTCAAGCCAAATCTATGAACCAAAAGCCCATTTCTAACAGTAAAGATTTGGCATGTCTACACATGCCAAAATGCAAAATGGTGGAGGGAACTGATTGGACAAGCAGGTTGCACCATCTGCTGGTCAAAGATTGATGTCCTGATAAGACTTGCAAAATCTTGCTTGAGATATGTTTGGAATATGCTTAATCACAAAATCAAATTTTTGGAATCTTTATTTTTAATTATTCTATCCACCATTAAGCACAAACATGTTATGCTTAATTCAGGCCAGGGATTGGCCTGAATTTAGGGATTGAGATTATGTTTTTTAGACTATACTTATTGTCTTTATTCTTATTTTCCCCTGATTGTTCAACTGTTTACATGTAACTTTTTGCACCGATATTTAAATGTACAACTTTTGTCTCTCTTTGCATACATCTCAAAATGGATTCTGACACAGTAGAAAAAAGAACCTCAATCCTTTATGAGCTTTAATTACCTCCATAGATTTTTTAAGAAGAATCACATCCAAAAAGCAGCTTTGTCTCTCTTTTACTGTGCGTCACTCCTTTGTTGTCTTAGAGAAGGTTTGGGTTATTGCCATACTGAGAACCCTAAAATGACTCATCATCAGTGTTCTGACTAACAAAAAAGGTTGTTGTTCAGGATTTTATGGTAAAAAAAAAACCCTGCCCTGTCATTGACAACCCAATAAAGTAAAGTCGTTTACCGTGGCCAGAAAAATGTCTCCCCCTGAATGTCTTCTATAACTTCTGACCGGCTATCTTACCCCAGCCTTGCAGATATATAACCTTTTCACATTGTCATTTGACAGCTCTCTATGGCATTTTCTTACTTGCTGTCAAGGTAAATGGGGAGAAACAAACATCTAGTAATATGAGGAGTCTGAAAACAGTATTGATTACTGTTAGTGTTGACAAAGTGCTTAAATTAGCAAGTCAAATACTACTTTCACTAAAGGACATGCAAAATTGAAAAGCATTTTTTTTTTCCATTTCAATATTACTGTTTATAAAATTTAACTTGGAGCAATTTCTAAGGTAGAAAATGTTCAAAATTAATTTAATGTTCTAAACAATTTTATCGGTAAAAGTAGTAGACTTCCAGAAAAAAAAAAAATCTAAAACTTTTTCTTTTAAGCATGAGTCATTTTTCCAAAATTAACAGTGGAGGAGGAGAACCTTTGACTAAGTTTGAATAATCAGAGAAGTCAGAGCAGAATGAGAGTCCTCTCAAACTGTCATCATGAATGGATGCACGCTTGGAAGCAGTCTGGTTTCTAGTAAAAATTCTGCAGCCAAATGAGTCACAACATATGAAAAGTGATAAATGATGACTCAGCAGAGACCAATGACATTGTAAAAATAGCACATATTCCAAAAGCCACAAGATGAAGCTTAAAAAAAAAACAATGACAAGTTGTGCAAAGGTTGTTTTTAGTCATACAAGCAGCAATATGACTCCAGTGGACTTGAGTCAGCCATCTATTTCTCTCTGCTGACCGAAATATTAGAGAAACACTTGCTCGGACTTTCATAACATTTTTCAACTTCTCCAGTTGTTAAAAGAAGTTAGAAATTGGTAATCTTCCTTCCTATTTGACAATCCCCGGAAGGCAAAGGTTTTCACAATCAGATTCAGTCATTTAACTGAAAAGTGCTTGAGAAGTTGTCAAAAATAAGGAACGTGAAGTTGGATGTGTCTGAAAAAATTTTCCTTCTTCAACATGCACATCATAACATTACCCACACATGAAGATGATAGTATTGTGTACGTCGAACACGCCACCTGATGTTTGCCAATATGTCATTTTAAGACCTCCATTATGCTAACAGTGAGCGGTATCAGCCTGTAGCAATTTAAAGCTGTAAGATTATTCTTTTTTTAATAAAGCATTAGGACTCTCAACAGGTATAAGCTCAGGCTGAAAATGTGCTGTAAAACTTCACATAACTGGGTTTATTGACTGGTTCAACCTTCCTAAGCTATTAAATCCCTGTCTGCAGCTGAGGATCACTGGGCCGGAGTCGTGATTGGTCCGGAGATGGTCAGGTGAGATCGAGGCTGCAGGAGTTCACATTACAATGTTTACAATAGCTTCTTTCCTATAATCATTAGTTAGTCTTGTCTAAAACCTGTTTTTTTTTGTTGTTGTTGTTTGTTGTTTTTGTGATTAATATTCAGGGCCTTTCCAGGTGATGTAGCTGAAACAGAAATGTTACTTTTGGGCCTGTTAGGAGGGCTGAGAATCTTAATGATCTTGAAGTTCTGAGAGATTCAGAGACTGGTTATATTCAGTTATTAGACTTCATAATTTTACATGCACACAGAGGATCTGTAGCTCATTAAATGAGAGTCAGACTTTAAGCAAGTCAACTTTAAAACTTCATAGTGGATTATCCAAATGCAGCCGCTTTCCCTCTGACTTTTATTTCCTTCCTGCAATATTTAAATTCCTGGAGCCTTTACCCCAATTCGATAGCAGAGACAGATTTACTGTAAAAGCAAAGGAAGTTGAAAATTTTCCCATAGTCTCAGCCAATCTTAGGATAAAAACACTCTTACACCAGATCGATGAGCAGAACTGTTCTTAGCAATTTAAAGAGATGCAAAGTCTGTTTCATTTTGAAGTTAGATTGTGCAGGTTTTGTAGTACAAGGTTGCTCATTTTACCTTTAAAGGACTGAAAGAATAAACAAACATAATCTGGAACTGTGCCAAACACCACAGTACGGAGATCATCCTTTAGCCCAGGTTTCTCAACACATTTCTAAGTGTTGAGAAAAAGTCATGATAGAACGTAACAGCTGCCTTTACTTTTTGCCAGATGAAGTTCACTCTTAGAATCTGGAACAGTGGGAAGGAAGAAAAACAGTTCCTCCACTGGTACTTCCTACATTCTTGAGCAAGTCGCACACAGACTGAAATGGAAAAAAGACAGGCAGTGGGAGGGGGTGTGAGAAGGAGACATAAAAATTAAGTAAGCTGACAGAACAGAGCAGCTCCAGGCTAGCTCTTCCAGAGTGGAGTCACAAATAACCCAGCACTTTATGACAACACAGGTTAAAAACTGAAGAGAAGAGTCAGACTACCTGGTAAGTAGTATCTGATTTAGTTTGTTTGCATGGTTTAGAGAATCAATCTTAAAGTCTTAGAAAGTATCCCACAGCTAAGACAGATTTCATGCTAATGACGTTGATTTTTCTGCTTAGGGTGTCTTGCCTGTTATCATAACAAACAGAGAGATGTGAGACACTTTCTGAAGCGGAAGTTTACTACAAGGTAGATTTGTAATAGCACTGTAATACTCTATCTGAGCATGTTTTGTCAAAGCAGTGCATTGCTGCATGAAAATGCTTCCAAGAGTGTGCTGATCAAATCAAACTGAAGATTAAGTTTATTAATAGTTGGGGTCTAACCCTTGAGTGCTGACTCAAAAGAACTCAAAAACATGCGCTGACGTTGGATTGGCAACACACTTTGCATTTTTTCCTCCTAATCATTTATTTTCCACTGCTTCCTTTCAAAATGTAACATGCCCATATGATAACCAGCCATACATAAAAATCATTGATGTAATAGCTTTAATTAAATCATCTTTGACTATGTGATGATTTACAGGATTCTAAACTTCATAGCAACAGAATTCAATTTTTGTGTAACTTATGATCTGCTGAAAAATTGTGTAAGCATAAAAATAACAAAGCACAAATTCAATTAAACTTCGTTTGTGTTTAATTAAAATTATATTTACAGATAATAGGTACAATAATTTGTTGTGACCATATTCATCTGTTAATAGAAGTTATCACAGGTTCAGCTACCGGACATGTTACTTGCAATGGATCAGCTGGAAGTAATGTACAGCTACATGTGACAGAGCAGATGGTGATCAATTTATTGATTACATATTTGACTGTTAGTGTGTTCTGTTAGATTACAGTGTCACTTAGCTGCACTGACCCGCTTACAAGCATTATGGTCGATAAAACACTTCTTCACCTTTTATGGGCAGCTCATCTTGAGTAACTTGGGGTTACAGACTATGTTGCTCAATATTGCCTCAATCTTGCCAACAGAAGAGGTTTGCCTTTTTCACTTCTTCCATCCAAATCTGTTCTGCCCAGTCAAGAAAGACTGCAGATATTTATTTTTATGAAGACATGCTACTGATGACCTTTTTGGAGAAAAAACATTTTGGCTGATTGGATGCCTAATTCCTTGATAGGTGCATTTGGCACAAAGTTGGTACAAAGCATAAACCACCCAATAGAAACCAAAACCGAAAAATTCACAATATAAGGAAAAGTCAGAAAGACAAACACTTACTTTGATTTCACATTTGGGTACTGCTGAAAGATAGGCATTCTTTCTAAATGCTATTTCAAAAGCCAGCAAAAAAAAATGTCTAACATCCCATCACTTTAAATCCTTATCAGGGGACATTTATACTTCCTACATAATGTCAACAAAGTTTTAATTCATTCTAGCTAAAAATATTCTATTTTTTTTTCTACACCTCTATCTATAAATGTAGGTATAGATTTAATTTGGTAGGGGAAACTGGGCAGAGAGTACGCAGAATTATATAGATGTTTGACACAGAGATAAATAATAAAAGGTGACTTTATTGAGAGAACAAGGGTGATTTTATTGCACCACTCTGAAGTTTACTGGAAATGAAACTCAAACTTCCATGTTTGCTTAGACCAGAATCATTTCAATTCCAAGGCAGTTGCCTTAATAGGTTGAAAAAAAATTTAAACTGTTTTGTTTAGCCCTTTGCTCAGTCATTGGTTCATACATCCTGAGTTTACTCAGTGATTCATTGTTCATTGTTCAGCAACTTGTTAACACAAACACCATATCCCAAATACAATGGCCCATGATGAGTCAAATGAAATGGGAACTTTTTGTTTATTTTTATGGGGTGTAAACTTGAGTTTTATATTTTAACTTCACTTTTATTAGCTGTTTGAGTTTCCTAAATTTTTGCTGGGTAAGACTTTAAAAAACTGTCCAGAAACAAACCCTAAAATGTTGGCAGACATTTGTTCAGGGGGATTTTCCGCTGTCAAAATAGAATGAGCACAGGTGCAACAAATTGAACTGGCAATTTTCATTAAATCACTACTATCAGGCAGAACAATGAGCCAGACTGTGCAACTGCAGAACTCTGGCAGCTAAAGACAGAAATGGTATTAAGAGGTCTAGATATAGTTACCCCAATTTCACAAATTAATTGGTGTAATGAAAATTGATGACAAAATGTTACCTGAGAAGAGCTGCCATTTTGCCATAGCAACAATGAAGCAGTGAAACATTATATTTTGGAACAAAGCTGCTTTGGCTTATTGCACACAGTGATACTTTTCAAAAAGAGGCAATGAAACTTTAAACTATTTTCTGGCATACCAGACACTAAGTCTGCAATGTAAACTAGAGACATACACAGAATCTTGCAAAAGTTACCACATCACTTGTTTTTTTTACACTTTTTTCATTTACCCCTATAAAATCTGATAATCTTAAATGAAATGCAGTGCAGCTGACTGCTTTAAGAAGTCACTTTGATGATGACTTTATTGGAAAGAGAGTTCAGTTTATTTTCTGAAAATAAAATATAAAGACATAGCCTAAATCCATCCGAGAATCAACCAAGAGATCAATAGAAAGTAACCGAGCTGCAGACATTCATTGGTTAGGATGGAAAATATGTTGACAGGATAACTGCTAGCCATGCACACAGCAAACCTGGCTTTTGTTAAAAGAATAGCAAGATTAACGCTGTTGCTATGAGAAAGCAATAAGAAGTTGTATAACATTTGGCACAAACCATGCTGGGGACAACAAGCATGTGAAAGAAGATTCTCTGGCAACATGAAACTAAAATTTGGTGGAAAACTAACACTGGATATCACTCTGAGCATACTTATTCCGTAATCTGAAGGTGAAAGTCTAGCAATGAGAAGATGCTTTGCTACAGTACATCTGCAGACACCCATAAGAGTTGATAGAAGGATAGATAAACTGAATTCTGAAATAAATCCTGTTAAATATTTAAAAAGATTTGTAAATGGGTCAGAGGTTCAGAGTCAAGTAAGACATCAATGCCAAACAGAAAACCAGAACTGTAATTGAATGAGTCAATTAAAAGCTTATTTTGGTGTTAAAATGTCCGTGTAAAAATCTGTTTCATTAATCAACTTGATATGGAAGGAAGAACTTCAGCACATAAACATTTTGAGCTGTACAGGATGAACATCATTACCTGAAAGCTCAGTTTTCCAGTGTCTACCGGTGCAATGTAAGCGCAGCTGTGTTTGTGGATAGCATGTAAACACAGAACTTCAAGAAACCAGGATTCAGAACATCAGTGACATAAGTCTTCAGCCTTATTAAAGCTGGTCTGGCGCCATAATAGTGCAAAAACATGTCAACCCAAAAACTGTTTGCCACTGGCTTTTGACAACTAGATAACTGATGCATTAACAGAGATCTGGACTCTTTTAAGAATTCTTGAGAAATTCATCATTCTCATGTTAGATATATAAGAGTTTAATCATTGAAGCTTTTGTTTTTTATTCTTGCATAACCAGCAAATCCGTCGCTGGCATAACTATTTCAAATCTTAGACTTTATCCTCAGTGTAGTTTCAGAGTACTGTGTTTTATTTTAAAGTTTGGTTTATGCTGCTACAGGATTTGGTACTAAAATTTTCTCAAGCCACTCACTGGCACTTTATTAGGTACACACTGCCAGGTGGTCAATACGGGGTCAGAAACATTTCTGAGAATTTGTTCCACACTGACACGATGGCATCACATGTCAGTTGCACATTTGTCAACTCTACATCTATGATAAAATTCACTAATTAAGTTAACAAATATCAGATGTACCTAAAACAACAGCAGTGCAATAAAATGCAAATCAGATATTTAAAATTGTGCAATGTGATTTTCTCTCACAATTGATGATCTGTTATATGAAATGTTCATTCACCCTGTACATGTTAATTATTTTAATAAAAGGAAATAAAAAAACACTTGTACCAACATTCCCCTCACTCAATTCCTTAAGCTACTGGTTGAGTACATTTGCTCCAACAATTTATCCAAACTGTTTGCATTTGGACCAAACACTCAGCTCTGCTTGTCTCAAGTTTATAAATGCTAATGATTTTGGATGGAGGATGCAGAAAATATTTTTTTCAATAAAACAAAAAGTCCTGAGGTAATATTTTCTACATTAAGTTTTCAAGTTATCTTTGTGTATTCTTGGGTATTTTCTCCAGTAATCCATATTAAATTAAGGAACTTTTAAATTTTTTGAAAGGAACCTTAAATATAATTTTCCTGAAATCTTATAGCAATACTAACAAAAATAATACTTAGAAAAAGAAAGAAAGTCCTGTTTCAGTCTGGTAACCTGTCTAAAGTGTAACTTGCCTCTCGCCCAGTGACCCACACAGATAGGGACCAGGCCTTCTTTGACCTCACAAGGATTATATGGGTGTAGAAATGGCTTAATGAATGTTTCCCCTTTCATCAGCCAATCAAACTTCTATGTTATCGCCTTCTATTTAAGATGGATAAAGTTGTTCCGGGTCACTGGCAGTGTTACTCAACAAACTTATAAACATGACGTTCTCATCGCTATTTTTCAGTTCTCATCTCTATAAAAAAAGCTAATACATCTATTTGTCTCATGGAGTTTCCCTGTTATTCTGCTAGATAAGTTTGAAAATGAGAAAAACTGAACTTGGAAAAAAAATATCTTAATACAATCACATATGTTTTCTATGTTCATCACTATATAACTATATCTGCAACACCTGACCTATTTTAAACCTGAAATAAAGAGATATCTACTGCAGCATTCCTTTGCACATTCCTTTCGCAGATAGGCTTTGTTACGACCTGTCTAAGGGTGGCCAGATTACAACATGAAGGATCCAAAAATCCATAAAGCAGACCCAGACAAAAATAAATGTCGTGTCAGGTTAATGTCTAACCACTTGCAGAGCAAATCTTTTCCAAGAATTTTTTTTTTTTTTTTTTTTTATCATACCTAGAACTAAAACCATTGAGTTAAAAACTGAATACAACAGGAACAGAAAACATATTTGCCTTGAAACTGTTTGGCTTCTTATTTAGTGCAGTAAGCCAGTTAAGAGCACTGATGCCTTGTAGCAAGAAGGTCCTGGGTTCGATTTCTGCACAGAGTTTGCATGTTCTCGCTGTGCATGCGTGGGTTCTCTCCGGGTACCTCCCGCAATCCAAAAACATGACTGTTAGGTTAATTGGTCTCCTTAAATTCTCCCTGGGTGTGAGTGTGTGTGTGCATGGTTGTTTGTTCTGTCTGCCTCTGTGTTTCCCTGCGACAGACTGGCGACCTGTCCAGGGTGTTACCCGCTTTTCCCCTGGAACGTTAGCTGGAGAGAGCACCAGCACCTTCCGACCCCACTAGGGACAGGGGTGTACTTGTCTCAAGTTTCAAAATGCTAATGATTTTGGATGGAGGATGCAGAAAATATTTTTTTTCACAAAAACAAAAAGTCCTGAGGTAATATTTTCTATATTTTATATAAAAAAAAAAAAAAAAAAAAATCCCTTCTCACCCACCGCGGGTGGTTCTTATCATATATATATATATATATATATATATATATATATATATATATATATATATATATATATATATATATATATATATATATATATATATTCCCTTCTCACCCACCGCGGGTGGTTCTTATCATATATATATATATATATATATATATATATATATATATATATATATATATATATATATATATATATATATATATATATATATATATATATATATATATAAAAATTCCCTTCTCACCCACCGCGGGTGGTTCTTATCCTCTGAGCTCGGGTCCTCTACCAGAGGCCTGGGAGCTTGAGGGTCTGCAGTATCTTGGCTGTGCCAAGGACTGCACATTTCTGGACTGAGATGTCTGATGTTGTTCCTGGGATCTGTTGTAGCCACTGCTCCAGTTTGGGGGTTACTGCCCCGAGGGCCCCGATGACCACAGGCACCACTGTGGTCTTCAATTTCCAGGCCCTCTCCAGTTCTTCCCTGAGGCCCTGGTATTTCTCCAGTTTCTCGTTCTCCTTTTTCTTGATGTTGCAATCACTTGGTATTGCTACATCTACCACAACGGCTTTCCTCTGTTGTTTATCCACTACGACAATGTCTGGTTGGTTCGCCATTACTATTCTGTCTGTCTGGATCTGGAAGTCCCACAGGATCTTAGCTCTGGCATTCTCCACCACCTTTGGGGGTGTTTCCCACTTTGATCTTGGGGTTTCCAGTCCATATTTTGCACAGATGTTTCTGTATATATATATAAAATTTAGAGGAATTTACATTATTTTTTATTTTTTAAATGCTTGGGTATAAGTAATATCTACAATTTGCTCAACATTCCACAATATTTTTGGATTTTTCAATCATATTTTAGTGGACTCTTTATTGGAGTTACTAGTTTATCATATTTCTGTGTCTCTGTGTGGTCCAGCCAACAAAATGACTCACATTTTGATTATGGTTCCAGTTCTAGTCTACAACAACCCCATCCAGGCAGAAGTGTTTATTCAAGCTGTGTCAATCCTGGACCCAATAAAATGAGCACTGTTTGTTCAGGAGGTCATCACAAAGCTTTAGCTTTGTGATGACAAGTTCAATAATGTTCAATAATGTTCAAGTTCAAGAAAAAGGAGAACGAGAAACTGGAGAAATACCAGGGCCTCAGGGAAGAACTGGAGAGGGCCTGGAAATTGAAGACCACAGTGGTGCCTGTGGTCATCGGGGCCCTCGGGGCAGTAAAGAAAAACACCGAGGTGATAAAACAATTATTTAGTATCTCAGTGTCAGTACAGGTTTAGAACAGGATTAATTAAAAGTGAAAGCAATTGCATTCTTTGGTGATTTAAAGCATGTTTTAATTTTCTTTTTCAGATCTGTAACCATGATTGGTGAGTTGATCAGTGTCGGTGTTCTCCTTCTTGGAGCTGTGTCATCTCAATTTTCACCAGATCCATCTTCACCTTCCACATTGATCTCTGATGAACGACTATGTCGGATTTACAACTTTGGTCTGTCAGCAGACTGTCAAGGAAGACAGCTAGATTTTGTTCCATGGAGACAACTTCCAGTTACACTTGAAAGCATTGACCTCTCTTATAATGGGCTTCATGTTATCAGTGCAGCTGACTTCCAGAACTTCCCTCAGCTTCGCAACCTTCTGCTGCAGTACAACAACATTTCACACATTGCCAATGAGGCTTTTAAAAATAACCCATTACTGGAGTATCTCAATATTTTTAATAACTCATTACAGGAAATTCCTGCTTCACCTCTGACATCCCTCCCCAATCTGAAGGAGCTCTTCATGTCAAATAACCTTTATAGACATGCAACTTTAGCGGACAGTTTCTCTAAATTAGTCAGACTAAAAGTTCTGTCCTTGGGTGGCCCTTTGGTGTTGGGACTAAAAAAAAAAGATTTTCAGCCCCTGGAAAACATTCAGTTACAAAGTTTTGCCATCAAGTGCTCATCTAATTTAAGTTACTATGAGCCAGGAAGCTTAGCAGTCATCCACACAAAACAGATGGGCTTTGACATGGCGATCGATCAACGACCGGATGCTCTCCATCATATGCTACGTGATCTCGCCAACAAAACACTCAGTGCCATTCAATTCCGCAACCTGTTTGAATTCACATACTACAAGGGTGATGAAGACATTTTTCTGAACTTAAAAGACATTAGAGCATTTCAGCTCATCTTTCACAGAGGCAAGTTCAATGAAAATCTCCTGAAGATGGCATTATTGAACTTACAAGTGACTCCCATCAAACGGCTTAGACTTCAGTACATTGACTTTGCTCGTTCACCAACATTTGTCGACAGCGGAGCAGGTTCTAGCATAACCAAGCTGAGTCTGGATAACTTGGATCTTTGGTAAGTGTTTTCAAATACTATGTACAGATGTAATGTTAAAAAATTTTGGAAAATCTAAAACTAAGTTGGCAATATGAAGTGTTTTTTGATATATTGACTAAAACTAGTCAATATAATCTTTTGCTGACAGTCAAAAGCCCAACCTTTCATATCATCGCTGACATCTTCTTTACTATCATGGAGAAGTAAAAACTGTAGCCACATTAGTTACCAAAACATTTGCCCAATTGAATCACAAGCCCTAGCAAATTGTAATAAACTCAAACAGAAGACATTTTATGAAGATGTTACATAAGCACTAATACCTGAAGAAGCAAAATGGTTGGAGCATAATGAACTGAGTTTTCTTTTTTCAGAGAATGACAAAATGCTGGGATGCACAAATGCACACCACCGTACAAATTTCTTCTTCTTTGAGTTGGTCTATCATATAAAATGACATTAAAATACATATTTACATTCTTGTTCTTGATGTTGCAAAATTTGAGTTAGCTCAAGGGTGATGAATCTGTAGAAGGTACTAATAAAATTCTAAGTAAATCTGAATTTTTTACAGGTATATCAGCAATCCTGATGTGCTGCGATTTGACTGGCGCTTCACCTGGTTCAAGAGAATAAAGCAGCTCTCTATTCAGTATGTGTATTTCAACAGTGTGCCTTGTGACTCCTGGGCTGAGATGGAAGGTGTGGAGCTATTAGATGTTTCAAACAATCGATTGAATAATGATGTTCTCTACAACAAGCGGTGCAATTACAAAGGTTCCATGCCAAATCTTCTCACCTTCAACCTAAGCACCAATGAGTTGACCAGTCTAGGAGACCTATCATCTCTGACAAAGATGTTCAGGAAGCTGCAGGTACTGGATCTCAGCAACAACAAACTGGGAACTGCAAAAGAAAGTCGACACTGTGTTTGGACACAAAATATAACTCGTTTCATTGCACACCACAACTACTTTTCAAGCGAAGTATTTCATTGTCTTCCTACCACTGTTTCTTACTTGGATCTGTCCGACTGCAACATGGACCAGCTGGACTTGACCTACTTTAAGAAAGCCATAAACCTAAAAATTCTGTTACTGAGTGGGAATAAAATTAAGTTCATCCCATCTAAGTGGGAGTCCCCATCTCTTCAGTTTTTAGCTTTGGATGGAAATTCTTTTGGACTGATAAGTAAGGCATCCTTTCAACATATGCCTCAACTGTCTCAGCTCAGGGCAGGAAACAATCCTTACCATTGCACTTGTGAGCTTCACGCTTTTGTCCAGGAAACCATTGCAATTGGAAAGGTTAATCTCACTGACTGGCCATTGAATTACAGATGCTATCACCCAGAATCATTCCTCAATACCTCAATATCCAAATATTTTCCTGGTCAAGTAGCGTGTGACATCAGACTTGTTATCATCATTTCTGTTGCAACCACTGCCATTGTGATCTTGATATTTGTTCTTATTTGCTATATTTTTGACCTCCCCTGGTACACTAAAGCCACGTATCAGATCATACAAGCCAAATACAGAGCACACAAGGAAAATCTAGCAGGGGAGATTGGGAACTTCAACTACCATGCCTTCATATCCTACAGCCACTCAGATGCTGACTGGGTGAGGGACCAACTCTTACCCTGTTTGGAGAACAACAAGAACCCCTATCGTCTATGTATTCATGAACGGGACTTTATGCCAGGAAAATGGATCATTGACAACATAATTGAGAACATTGAAAGCAGTCGAAAGGTAAGAGAAAGTACGTTTGATTTCAGTTAAGAACAGTAAAGGAAAAAACAAAAACCCGTATCTGCTTCTTGATAGCTTTGCAAGAAAACAAAGTGACCAGGCAGATTTGTTCTTAGCAAAAATGCTTTGAATCAAGGAATGTGAAAATAATGTAGCAATATTACAAGCTAGTTTATTTTCTCATATTTTTAAAATTTTACTTCTTAAAATTATTGTTTCAGCCCTTCACAGTTTCAGACGTCAGGTAGTCAAAATCACATTTCATGAAATGGCAATGATTAGAGTTCAGTGTCCTGCACCAGCTAGATGTTTCTGAAAAAACACACATACACACACAAAAATACTCCCAAAAAAACTGGCAACCAATTGGTTCGTTACCAACTGGCAACACTTATTTTAAGATGATGCCAGAGAAAGTACTGGAGTGTCCACAGGACCACAGTGCTGTTCTTCTCTCCCCCTGTGACTGCATACTGCTGATAAGTTGGCTGAATGAAGGCTTCTACAAATACATCATTCAATCAGAACACATGTAAACAGAGTAATTTGTAATTATGTTCAGTCAAAAAAGAAATTGTCACAAATACTACAGAAACTAAAGAAGTATTAGCTATCACTCATATTAAGGTGACTATGTTTAAAAGTTACAGTTGGAAAAATGTAATCTTTATGCTTGTTCAGAGGCTTTCTCAGAGCTATCCAAGCACTTAGCCTATGTTGCATTTTATTTATATTCAGATTTGTCAAATTTCAAGTCAGAAAAAACAAATATCTTAGGCCAAGAAGTCAGAACATGTATTTTTATTTGCTACATTATTTTTGTAGGTTTCTTAAACCACATTTATTTTAACCAAAAGTTTATTACATTTAATGTTGTCTTTTCCAGGTTATTTTTGTCCTTTCCCGGCACTTTGTGAACAGTGAATGGTGCAACTACGAGCTGTACTTTGCTCAGCAGAGAGCAATGGGAAAGACCTTCAGTGATGTCATTCTAGTGGTGAAGGAACCCATTGATCCAAGTTCCTTGCCCAGCAAATATTGCAAGCTCAAAAAGATGCTGAGTACCAAAACATACCTTGAGTGGCCCCAGCAGGTCAACCAGCAGCCATTTTTCTGGGCACAGCTGAGGAGTGTTTTGGGTAAACCTACAATGACTCGTGAGGGGACTAACAGCATCAGGAGTAGAGACTCATCTGGACGATTCTCAGGAGCTTATTAAAACTCTTGAGAGTTTGGGCCCATTGTTGAAGAAAGGACATCAGGACTAGACAAACCTCTTGAACTCAACAAAAAAGAAATTAAAAAATTAATTATTCACAGAATTGAAATTTAACTACAAGATCAAATAAATTAAAAATATCAAAATATAATGCGGCTCACATTTCCACAATGTCTTTTTGGCAAGTACTTGTTCATCTTGATAGAAGGATGATTATATGAGTTGTTTTACAGAGAAATCGATCATCAGCCCTGTGAAACTGATTTGGATTTTGACTCACTGGCTCCCCCTTGTGGTCATTTGAACTTTTTGCTGTGACAATAAATACTGTATTTGTTTTTCATTGATTCATTTACTTGACCTCCAAATGTCACAGCAGATTCAGTAGATAGACAAATTTTGTTCCTCAGTCACAAAAATAAATTGTGATGTGTGAAAATGACAGAAATTAAAAACTTGTTATACAAACAAAAATACATCTATAATTCATGTCTAATACAAATCTTGATCAAGTCCAACTGCACAATATTTTAGAGCTCTTTCTTCTTCTGACAAGTTTTATGTAGATTTAGTTTTCCAGCAGGACTTGGCATCGACCCATACTTGGTATCAATGCTTGCTTGAATAACTATGGTACTGGTCAGCAAACTGGTCATGCCTGATAAAAACTGATGAAAGTAAGATAGATTATTCACCCTCAATAATAGACATTGGCTAAACACTGATATTAAAGCAACCTTGGCTCTCTGAAACCCATCAGCAGAGTTTTTTTTTATGGAAAAACAATAAAACACTGCAGATTTATTGAATGTACATATAGAGCATTTTCTATATGTGCATTATTAAATCAACTAAAGTATTACTACTTTAGTTATACTTGGACAATACATGACTTAAATTGAACTAAATACTTACAAAAAATATCAAGATAGATTTGTACCTTATTGTACATCTTATTCAGGTTATTTTTGTAATATAATCTGATATTTAAAACCCGTTAAAAAACAAAACGCTGTGTTTATGTTTTCATGACTTTAAAGGACATAGCAGCAGATGGAAAGCAATGAGCTCACCAGCTGTGTTTGTTTTAATCTTATTGAGGATATCAGCTCCACTTTAGCTTGGTTTTCCTGTTATAAAATGAAAATATGGAAATGTATATGAAACCTTTACACAGAGGCCAGTGATGCAAATACTGATGCAAATGCAAATGCTTAAGGGTTTGAACAGCACTCAGTATCCTTAAGGGAACACTAAAAGTCGCTTATGTTGCAAATTAAAGGAAGCCATTTGCAAAACAGGATGATGTAATGAAATGAGTCATTTCATAAATTGTTGTTGTATTTTAGTAATGCATTTTAGTAATGCATTTTAGTAATGCCTTGTGATTTAATTTAAGAGAACCCCACTACAATAATATTGGAGCATAAATCTTGTTATGAAATTAACATAACAAAACCCCAAAGGTAAAATCTCCAAAATAAACTTGTTTGTGGATTAATGTTTTCATATTAAGAAAATTGTAAACATTTAAAGCAAGGAAAAAATAACATTCAAAATAATTACTTCCCTACAAAAGAGGAAAAACTACCTCCCAGGCAAAATAAAAATAGCACTATATTATGTTGGTAATGTTAACGTTCTTGTTCTAACAATACACTTATCATACAATATACTATTTTATTACAAGTTATAAATATGTTCATGATCATTCTATACATTTATAATGTAAGAATTTCATAATTTATCACCTTGCATGGGTCTGAAAATGTCTCTTGGTTATTAGAAATATAACCCGCCTGAATGTAGTTCAGGTGGTGTAGTTTGGAGCTTCCTCTGCCCCTCCACTGCTATCTCAGTGGGATCAGACTTATTATTCCTCCTGGAAAGCACCGTCTAGCTTAACGTTCTTCTCAGTTTGCACATGGTTATCAAGTTGTTCAGCAGCAGCAACATTTCTCCTTGGCTCAACTCAAACATCAAATAGAAACAGGAAAGCTTGAAATAATTCTTGAGACCAAATCATGATCATGATCATAATTATAGAGCAGGAAGCTTGAAATCCAATCACTCGATAGTGATGTTAAGGCTGGTGCTGAACAAACCTTTGTAATACCAGATCTTGTCATATTGTGTGGTTTGTTTGTATGTTGTATCTGTGTGTTGTATCTTTGTAGCATTACACAATCGGTAAAGTCTCTCCCAAGGGCCCAGGTACCAAATGTATGGCCCACCACTTTTTATTATATGCAGTGTGTATTGTAATAACATAATAGTACATTGCACAAATGTATATTTTCATAGTAATAAAGCTTACAAATTATAATATGACGTAGTTCTATTTTTTCCTCTTCGCTGCAGCTCTGTGCCTCCTCAGTTATCTGGGTGTATTCATTGGCTGATAAAAAGTAAAAGTAGTTTGTTGGTTAGAAACTGCCTTAAATGGCCTTGCAACGCACCTGTGCAGCAGGGACTGGTGCTTCTCTGCGGAGGGAGGTGCTTATCTGATTGTGGCTTGGACAGGCAGCACCCCATATAAACTGATGAGAGGAAAACTCAGCAGCAGAAGACTCTTTGGTCAGGAACTATTTGCACCACGATTCAAGTAAGTAAAATGCCTCCTCTGTTTTTATTCTTTCTTTTCATGTGCCACTGCAACTGGAGACTGCATCAGTTCATGTTGAGGAGCTTAATTATCACCAACGCTGCACTTCATAGTTAGAAACTCTAATTTGTTCCTCGAAGCAGTCAGGAATAAATAATCACCATTATTGCAAATAACTAGCAGGAATATTGCATAATTCAGAGAAGCAGCATTTTAGCAACTTTCCACTCTGTTACCCGAGTTTGAACACACACTCACACTAGCAGTTATCCATTGTTGATTGTTCCATCATTTAAACTGAAATAAATAATAATGATGGAATTATGATCAACCAGCATGTAATTATACATATCCATATATATACAATTTTATTTATTTATTTATTTATAATCAGTTTTACTTTGCAAGTTGCCCTGCAGGGGGTCTGGGCTTTGTGTTTCTTGCTGATGGGAGGTGAGATGACCCCAGTGTCCACTTCTCGAGTGTCAGACTGCAGGGCTGATGTAAGGTTAGACAGTTAACCTATTGTGACTTTACTTGACATCAGTGACCCTCATTCAGATCCCTTAAATATACAGATGGAAGTTTGATAAAGGTGTTAATTCTGTGATATGTACTGCCTGAATGTAAACTTAATACTAGCTGCTAGAAACTGTAATGACAAAAAAGCTGCCAATACTTGCATGTGAAGGCTCATTTCTTCACCTGATTAATCAAGTCTAATATTTGCTCAATATTATTTCCCTTCTGTTATGTAGGAAACTAATTACCCACTGTGTGATAATTGGTATCTTGTCAAAATTGGCTAGAGCTGCATGTCAAGATAACTTGAAGTGAAAAGGCATTTAAGTTACTACTATACAGATACATGTCAGAGTAACTTAAGAGAAATTAAGAATATCTGGAGAATTTGTTCTTTTCGACAAGCATTGGAACACAATTGTCTACATTTGAACGGTTAAGTTGTTCAGCTACAGCCTGGAGTGCATGGATACTATAGATCACAAATTAATGCTAACAACTAACTAACTCCTTTGCAGTTGGTGCTCCATGCAGAGAATATAGCAGCATATTTCTCTATTTGTTCGTTACCCTCCTTCCTCTACCAAGATAAAAGTATTCTTAATATGTCTTCTACTTCCTAATCACAGGACTGCAAAAATGTCTTCCACTCTGCAAGGAGCCATGGAAGACCTTATCAAGGTCTTTTACCGCTACTCAGGAAACGAAGGTGACAAGTACAAGTTGAACAAGAAGGAGCTAAAGAAGATGCTCCAGGAGGAACTCTCCGAATTCCTGAATGTGGGTTTGACAAATAAAAAATAAAAATAAAACTACCAATCTGTTTTCAAAAGTGCTAAAACTTAACTTTGACACAGTCTTTTGACTTTTATTTTAACTTGGATGTTACAGTCCTAAAATAAAATGGAATCAGAACAAGCAGCTGGGTAATGAGATGTTAAATTCTCAGGAAATTTTCATTCTTGACAATGGTGGGCTGAAAGTGACACAAATTTTATTTGTATAGCCCTAATAATGTGTAACACAATCTAAGAAATTATATGTATAATTAAAACACTTTTTATTTGCAATATTGCATTCACTATGTCATTATTGAAATACACTTGATGAAGACCATCCATATGATTATGATTGGTAGACTGTATCTCTAGGCCTACATTAAAATGTATGTTAAATTAATCTAGTAATAAAAATGCGTAATTTAATCCTTTTGTTCCTCAGTAAGGAAATTCAAACTTCAAAAGTTATCAGAGTTGTAACTTCTTACAAACTAAATGATCTTGGAATGGATTTTTCTTAAGGTTTTCTGTATCTTGTGTTGAGTAAAGACTGATGACTTGTTTTATTTATTTATTTTAAGGGTTCAAATGATCCTGCAATGGTTGAGAAGATTATGACAGGCCTAGACGACAACAAAGATGGCGAAGTGGACTTCCAGGAGTTTGTGGTTTTGGTCGCTGCGCTGACTGTGGCTTGCAATGAGTTCTTCGTGGATTGTCTTAAAGAGAACAAGGGCTCAAGCTAAGCTGGAAAGTTGGTTCATTGAATATAACAGGATCTACAAATGTGGAAATGGTGTATATCCTCACAAATAATTTGCATTTACCTAATCATCATTGGTCTGCCATCTTTAATAAAACATAGTGTTTAACTTGTGTCCATGAGTCTTTTTGGATGAAAAGCAACAACTTGTAAAAACTTGGTCTGTACCTTTTTCATGCATTTCCATAGATCTGAATGGGCTTTGATCCTAATGGAAACTGTGTGCACCACCTAGTGTAAGAGAGAGAAACTCTTCTCTGCTTCTCAGTATAACACTCCTAAGAACAGTTGTTAATGGAGAAACCCTGTTGCCAAAGGTGCCTTCTATGACAGGCCCCAATTATAAAACAAGGTATGCATAACAAACCCCATATTTGTATTTAACATTTTTAAAAACTTTTAGGCTTGGTTAAACAAACCCAGTAGTTATCTTACAGTTGCATACCAAGTTAACATGTTATGCAGTAGGGCTGGTTAATGCTGTTTAACGCTTTTTAGGTTAATACAATGTATTCAACAGAAATCAAATAACTGAAATCTAGTCACATTTCTCTTTACATTTACTATTAATATGAAACACTATTTTGTTTTAAATGCAATCTATGTATTGGAGATATTTGAAAGCAGTAATCTAGTCATTTGGAAAGACTGATTTGGTGATACTATTACTAAATATTGCCATGCTAATGCTGTTACTAATAATGCCATGTTTTGATTTCTTTCCTTTTAAACATTTTTTTTTCAATTTTTTTATGCTTTGCCATAGATTTTCCATAGATTTTAACAAAGTACAAATTGCTGTGTAGTTGAACTGATCTAATCTTCACCTAAACAAGGTAAAGAGGCAACAAATTTAATTTACACATGTTCAGACTGGTTTGAATCATAACTTGTAAATGTGTACAATAAAAGGGCTGTTTTGAAAAAAAATTGCAATAATAATACTACTAATAATAATAATAAAAAAATAAATAATAATGATAATAATAATAATAATAATAATAATAATAATAATAATAATAATAATAATGAATGGTTAATGAACAAGAACTATCTCACTAAGTGACCAGCAGACGGCGACAAAGACTGTATGCTTACCAAAGCCGAAAACTTACGTTGTGCAATTAATACAGTTTTAACAAAAAACTAACACGCTACAAAAATTTCTAAAATAATTTGATGAAGTAAACTAATTGCCATCTCACTGTTATAGTCATCTACGTAACGTATTAATATCTACTATATCTGGAGATGAAATAGTAAAGCAAAACATTTTTTTTTTCTTATTTTTTTTAACCTACAAAGTTTGTTTTCTGGTGGAATTAAGGTCACTTATTTCCTAATGACTTTGTTTTAGTCGTTTTTATGCTCTTTTTCTGTATTTTTTGTTTTGTTTGTAATTATTTCCTTTTTGTTGTTTGTATTTTAGAAGAATATTGATTTTGAAACTAATTTTACTTGTAGAACTCAAGATTGGTACAGTTCGACCATAACAGATACTTTACAGTTTTTTTTATTGTGTGTGTCTGACATCTGTTGTGCAAAACTATACTGAAATATGTTCAGAAGTTTTCACATACCCAACTGAAAAGTTACTGAGTGAAGTCAAAGATAATTCACAGAAATTTACTGACATATTTTAAGCTTGATTAAAAATGTACCTTCTCATTAGTAAAGTTAAATTGAAATGTAATTTTATTTTGACTGTGTAGAGAAAGTTATTAGACATGCCTATAAATGGTTGTAATCAGCCATAACCGTGTAATTAAGTCATACTCAAGGGTAAACATCTCGTTCACTGTTCCTTGGCCTAATTAAAAGCCACACTGAAACCTTGGTTCAACCATCTGTGATTTGTTTCATTTACATGCAATAATTTGTTCACATTATGCTAGTTTGATAAACTAATACAATTCTATTTAAATTAAACAAAAACAGCATATTAAACATTTTTATATAATTTGTATGAGCTCCTGTCTTTGCAGTAAAAATTAACTCTCCAAGATTTTTTTTGTTGGACTGTGGCTGGAACCCTCCAGCATATTAATATGATACCCAATCAAAAGAAACATATCGATCAAACTCACCTACACAGCCACGGGAAAAAGAAATGGATAAAAATGAAAAAGAAAAAAAATGTGACATTCAATAAAAACCATTGACATTATTTTAGCTGCATAACCCAAATGATAGAATGTTTCTGACAATAACACAGAGGTGAATAGTTTGATTGTTTTAAAATCATTGTGATTTTTTTTAAATTAAGGATATAGATTTAACAAGAAAACATTATTTTAATCTCACCTGTTATTAAGCAGTTTGTTTTTGAGATCATGACATCTTATAGTAAACTAACAGTTGTTAATTTAAGAAAATTCAGCATGAGCAACTAAACTCATGCTGAATGTCTCTTACCATTACTAATATAATGGTAAGAGACAAACAATTTTGCATACAAAAATATCAGTGTTAAGCTACAGAACAGTTTGTACTTAAAAGGAATAATTTTCAGAAAATGTCGCTGTATGAGTGCATTTTGCTTTACTACAAATAGTTTTTTATTTCCTCATGCATGTGTTTGCTTACAATTTTGCATTAAGCTCATGCAGAAAGCTAAACTATGTACTGATCCAGTTACCCATTAACAGACTGACTGGGTGATCTTGTATTACCTTCCTTCTTTTGTTTGAGGTCAGACCTTCTTCTGCGGTTTTACTGCTTCAAACTCTGCTTTGTGATATAAAAGTTTGTGAGCAGGAGCAGCTCTTTGAGTCTGAGAATGATCAAAAGTAACCACAGACTGAGGCTTGATTATCCATACAAGAGTACGTGGACAGTCGGGGAATCAGTCATTCTTACTGCGCGGCAAATTTTTGGAACGTTGAGTGTTTTTGTGAAAAAACAGAATGTGGACTGAGCAACCACATACAGCACCATAACACAAAATAAGTATGAACTCTTTGAAAAAAGTTGGTATTTGCACATCTTAGTTCTTAGGAATGTGCCATTTAACCATCAAATGGGTTAATTGAGATGAATAATTCTTAAGAGTACACTGAATAACTGATGAAAAAAAAAAGTAAATCAAAATATCAATAAATAAGGGGCAACCCATTCAAATCCTCTAGCAACAAGAAATCAAAATGGTAAAAAGTGAAGCATCTCCTCTGGGACAGATGGAAACTTTGACATTTGGAATCTGCTCCGTGTTATCAGACGATACTAAGACTAAAACTACTTGAAGTGAAAGAGAGTTATCAGGGAATCCCTCCTGTTTGCATAGTTTCTGCAGTGAAAGATGGACTTGGACAAGCAGTGATAGGAATTAAGTCAATGTTTACCTCTCACCTTTCTTATCGAGGTGGAAGTTTGCCCTCTACCAGACAGAGTGCCTCCTCCTCCCCTTGCCTCTCACTTTAGTTTTCCAGCTTTTCTCTTCACTGCATGTTCAGCTGTTGAGCAACACACTGATTACGACAATGTGTGAGAAGTAGAAGTTGAAACCGCAAGGAAACAAAATTCCATTGACATAACATGTATAACATTTATATATGTATTATGAACTTGCATTGTGTTGGCACCCATTAACCTTTTCCACCAAGGTTAGACCTAATCCTGAATGTAACGCATATTGATACCATATGTTTCTTATCTTTCTTTCTGCCTCTGTCTGGTGACTCATCTCTCATTTATGTCCAAAGCAGGCATTGTTGCTTCATAAAGGAACTCCACCTCAAACATTGCAGATATACATATGTGTTTGCATAGCGATTATGTGGGTGTTCTGGTTGCACTAAAAGAATGCTTGGAGATAAATAAATTTCGTTACCAGGAAATATGAAAGATTCAACTGAATAACAATTTCCAAGTCAGAACATTATAACTTCTTTCTTTCTTTCCTTGATTAAATAAAAAAGTGCTTTAGTTTGTCAGTGAGAAGATCAAGAAACATATGTTTAGTAATTATTAAACATATGTTTAATAATAGATATAAACAAATATTGTTTAATATCTATTAAAAATAAAACAAAAAATAATAATTTTTACCTGTTGTTATTTCTTTCAGCTTTGCATCTTAAAATTGGAAACAATTGGTCTAAGCCAATAGAATAGAATATAATGGACTAGTTAAGCCTTTTTTTCATTCTAAGCGTCGCAGCAGGTTCTATTTATTTTGCCATGTAATTTAGCTATTTTCTTACAAAAATTTTAAATACAGTCTTCAGTTTGAGGGAAATTCAGTGTTTTAATATTAGAGCTTCATTTCAACTCAGTTCAATACAGTTTATTTTTCATATTGCACCATTTCATAACAAAAGTCATCGTCAGAACATAGCTGTCATGTCTAGCACCAGTTTTCTCCAGATAATATGAGATGAAGACTGTTAATAAGACTCGAATCCCATGCCTCAATTCTACGCCAAGTCTGAAGTCTTTTGTGAATTAATTTAAACCAAAAATGGTTCTAATCTTTTAGAATTAACATGTGACAACTAAAATTTTATTGCACTTGACTAAAATATTATTTCCCCTGCTGCTCCAAAACAGCATCTAACACCAAAGTATGCTGAGCTGTGATATATGCAACACTATCTAAGTCTCCTCAGGTGTTTTACCACACCCTGTAGTACAATAATAAAATGTGAAATTATGTAAACAATAATTTAGTTAATTTTTCAGACGGCACACAGCCTTTCATATAAAACATGAAATCTTTCCTTAGCACAGCTTCCATGACTTTGAACAGCATTTGGATTTTGTTCAAAAACGCAAATTCTGATATGGAATATTTTCTCAATTTTTCTCAATAACTTTTCATAGTTTATTCCCTTTGCTCTTACTAAAAATAAATCAAAACAGTTGTTTTGGCAGTACCAGTTAGCTTCCCTATAACTAAATGTAGAATAAACAGAAAATAAATGATGGTAAAAAATATCTGTGCCAATCTGCACATGAAACTGGGGCAGAAGATGATGCATGCATTATTCACTCGACCACTCATCACCTTGACTAAATATAACAATTTTAAGTCTGCCATTCATGATATTATGTCATTCTCATCAACTACAGACCCCTCTCCTTTTTACGTCAATTGTGCCTGACTGTTTCTACGTAAGAGTGTGTCTGACAAACTCAAGCAGTCAAGACAAAGGCACGCCATCCCACTGCAGACAGGGAGTCTGCAGGCAGAGTGAACACAGATAAATTATACTGACTAATGGCTCATCAAACTGTCACAGTGAACTCAGACAATGCACGCAGCACTGTCCAACCGCAGAATGTTAATAACAAGATGAAAACACAAAGGTAAAAGGGAAGGTTATACTTAAAGTTCCGGATGTGTGTCACTCAGGTTTTGGCAGAGAGGCGCCACCATTACATGTGTTGACACTGAATAAATGTGAGTATGTGCGTGAGGAGGTGAATGTGAAACCAGAGATAAAAAGAAGGTAATAATAATAGCACAAGGGGAACTAATCCTATTTATATTAACACTTTGTATGATTACATTTAATTTTCAAATAGTCAAAGCTGAAGCTAATTTTTAGGCACATTATGAAGGATCTAGTTAGACTTGCACATACTGTCTTAATGTTAAACCTTTGTTGGATATGCATCAAAGAACCAGTGGTGGGAGTTCAGTCATCACTTATTAGGGAGTATTCAGGTATTCTTTCAATTTCTATAGTATCTTATTAAAAGGACTATCAACCAAATATAGATGTATCACAAAATGTTTTATCCACTTTCTGACCTCAGTATATCTTGATACTAATAACTGTATAGCTTTGAGGAGTAAATTTAAATTAAACTTGTAAGCATCTACTTTGCAGCACCAACCTGGTATTTTTTCAATCAACAGATTGGTGCTGATTAAAAAAAATATTGCATGTGTGGTATTCAATATGTGCCCATTGAAATAATGCAGTATTTTATAAAAAAATTAAAAATAAAAAAAAATATAAAAAAAACACCAAAGTGTGTTGGTTAACTGGTGTTTCTTTATGTAGCTCCTTCACTACCACCTGGGAATTATTCACAATGATAAGTTTGCAAGTGGTGTCAAAACTCTTCCCGCTTCTGTTTAAAAACTGTTTCAATCCACAGATTTCTTAGCAACAGTTTGTTAAAATGTATTACAGCAACCTGGTTTTTATGGTTGACTGGTGACATAAACATCTTGAAAGAAGGAACATAACAAATACCAGGAGTCTATTATAAGGAGCTACTGTAAAATACCTCCATATATACCATCCTGATGTTTAGGATCAGACCAGAATGAGAAATCAGTATAACTGCACTATTATTATTTTCATAAAAATGAGAAACTGCATTACCAGATGGGATATCCTGCTAAATTAGGAACAAAATCTGATGAGTAGCAATGGGTTTAATCTGCAAATGTGGCAATATTGTGACTATATTGCTTGTTTTTATATGACTGTTGCTTACAACATATGCAAAATAAATACACGTTTTTACATCTTGAGCATTCAGCTGGCTTTAATTGACTGATTCTTGTTTTTAATTTAAACATTACACAACTTTCTAGCTTTGGAAAAACAATGTTGCAACTACAGTAAGAAGTCTGCACATAAATGTTAGGATTTAGGAATTTAGTTTTATGCCATAGACATTTGGTTTCCCCTTGAACAGAATTTGTGGGGAGATTTTCTCTAAAGTGTAAACCAGTATTTGTTGCTGGGAATTTCCTAAGTGTGAGAAAATATGCACAAAGCTGTAAAACAGAAACAAAGAAGCCAACACATGTTTGCTTTGTGATGTGACAAATCATGGGTAACCTCTGGGACATACATTACACTAAACAACAGTATAATGCAATGTTTCAACTAATATTTGTATAAATAAGAAATGTAAGAACAGCAAAATGACTTTGGGTCTTCCCCTAAACAAAAAACATATACTTCCATGCCACAGACGTTTCCAGAGAAACACTTTCAGCTTCTCAACAAACAAGTGATTCTGCTTTGTCCAAATATGGTCAACCATAATTAATCCACTAGGTACTTTCAGAGTTGTTTGAACTTGTGTTCAGCCACTAATGTTTAAATGAGGTTCATGACCTTTTTGTTGGCTGGAAAGAAGCAATGACAAACTGATTCTGTGAGAAGAATTAAGTTTGTTAAACTAGTGGTTGTAAATTGAATGAACTTACATACCACTTGTCCAGTCACTGATTAGATTTATTTTTTCTCACCAGCAAAATTCATTTATCAACTCTCATACTCATACTCTAATATACAGATTGGTATACAATTGGTAACTTTCAACTACCAGACACATATTCTTCGCATTGAGCTAACTGCAATTTTGCTCCTCTAACAGTTTATATATGTTAGGCAACCCCTCAAGGATTTCATGATTATTTTCATGATTTTGCAGTCACAATCACTGATTCACAAATATTCACAAGGAATTCTGCAATACTTACACTTATGTATGATCGGAACTGTGACATTTTGTTACTTGCCATATATATCACAGACTATAACTTGGAAGAAGAGTAACAGAAGTCAAAAATACTGTCACTTGCAGGAGAGGGGCATGACTTTAGCGTAATGTTTTTGACTATTCTTGCAGAAAATGTGCAATAAACTAACAAATATCAATAGCGCAGAAAAAATTGGGGAGATTTTTTTTTATTTTGCTTTTATTTCCTCAAAAACTTGGAAGCACTGAATAGGGTTGGTGTAAACCCAAAACACATTCACATTTCTGTAAAGGAACATAATACTGTTTGTTGTCTGTTCCAAAAATAATTTTCATGCTTGATGTGTCTAATAACGTATTCTTATTTACAATGAGGACAAACAATAAGATATATACAGATTTCCTCTTTTTTACAAAACAAAACGAATGGAAAATGCAGATTACTTCCTTCGCAACGAGAAAGTCTCTATCTCGAAATGTCTGGCTCAAGTCTGTCAAAAGTTAATAACTAATTTAAAGTTGTATACATTTTCAAAATATAAAAATACATTGCATAATGTTGGATACTGTAGTGAATATGTGCAAGTAATAAGGAATGTAACAAGTGCTCCTAGTTCTAAGGAAACACATTCATACATTCCCAGTTTTATGCAACAATGAAATTATACGTTTCCGATTAATTGTTTTTAGTCTGTGATCATTTTGGGAGCTTGAGACAGCAGGTCTAGTCATTTCTCCAGGAATTTAGTGTTGAAGCTTCTTTTGTTTAATGTATCTTTTTTACCATTCAGATACAACAACTACCCACTATTAAGTGAAACTATATACTCCTGTGTCTAAAATGTAAAATAAATCTCCTTACCTACACTAATTGCCAGTTTCTACATCCTGTCCTTTGATCAAATGCTGATTAACTCAAAAGCATTCTGCAATCTTTCTTTTACTTAATGTTCACTTAGTTTTGAAAAGTAGGATTTGTGCCAAGAGTGATTTGTTGTCAGTGGCAAAAAAATGCAGGGCAACCAAAGGAATACCCTACTTATTAAAGTTTGCATCTTTAAATGAGTAAGGTTTATGTATCTAAGACTTGTTGAGAAGAAGAAGCTGCATCTATTTAAGCATCACATTAATCTGAAGACTTTTGTCCATTGCTATCACATGCAGTTAGCTTTTGTTTTCACCTAATTAAAGCTACAATAAATTGTCAAATCTACAAACATAGATCCTAGATTTTGCAGTCAAATCGTGGAAGGTCAAGTGAAGTATTTCCTTAAGGAGAAACAATTGGAGACATTGGAAGAGTGTGAAACTTATCAGTTCGAAGCAGTAGACCAGGACCGAAGGAGTATCACGTTTTCTGTCATCATTGTGACCGGTCAGCGCAGCTCTAATTCAGGGCAAAGTGAGGCCACTAATACCCCTGGGGGAAAGGTTTCTGTGTGCGGCCAATGCATATGGTTTTAGTAGGTTGCTTAAAGACTGATGGAGGCTGTCAACCTTGCCGGCCTTCGCAATCCCTGCCAGAGTCCGATGCTGGACAGAACTCTTACATCCAGTCTGTGTAAATGCTGGTATTATCAGGAATGGAGGGCATTCTAGTGACGAACTTTGACCCTCAGAAAGGAGATCCGGACAAAGGAAGTTGAACAGAGAGGTGAAAAGGGGAGATGGAGGGCAAGTGGATGCCCGGCGCCACATTATGCCTCTTGTCTGTCAAACTCACACCCCTCTGTTGCCCCATTCATACGCAACTCAGTCCTTCACTGAAAGTGAGAACTGTCCAACAAAAACCAGTGGTCAAAAGTTTGTTTCCCTGCCTAATTATATTGTGGTCACAGAAAACCCCAAGTTTAGACAATAAAGTATAATTCAATCAGCTTTATCATATAAACTTGGATGTGGGAATGGGAGATGTCTGATACCCATTCAAAGAGGTTTGCTATTAAAAAGTGTAGCGTGACACATTACATGCAATGTTAATGTTTAATGTTAAAACCTGTTTTGTCAACCAGCCTTTAAAAGATTTTAAAAAGTTGAAGTAGGCATGTCTAATTTAGATGGGTTCTTCTGGCATTCTTTTTCAATTGCCGTTACCCTTTTCCCTGATGAAACTTGACTTTTAATGCCTGTTATTGGTCAACAAACTGTAATTATGTTTGCCCCATTTCCAGAGGCCATATGGCTGCTATTTGCTTAGCCAATTTAAAATAAGTCTTCTAATTATCAAGTGCAGAGTGTGCAAAACTGTACTTAAGCTCTACATAATTATTCACAATTATCTTCAGAGAAAGAATGACACTCCAAACACGGGGGATGAGTACCATCTATCCATCCATTGTCTATAGCTTCTTTACAGGGAAGCTGGTGCCCGTTTCCAGCAATCACTGGACAAGATCGGGGTACACTGGACAAGATCGGGGAATGTGACAGTGACAGTTTCAGGATAACACAAAGACACACAGGACAAACCACACACACACATGCATTCAGACTTAAGGCCAATTTAGGTTCACCAATGAACCTACCAGTAAAGTTTTGGACTGTATGAGGAAGCTGGAGTAACTGGAAAGAATCCATGGGAAAACATGGAAGAAAAACCCCCGCTTGGGATTCAACCCATGACCTTCTGACTCCTGGGCAACAGTTCTACCAACTGTGCCAAAGAGCAGCCTGAGAATGAAATACTTCAGATCTAAATAAAACTTTGTGTTATATTATATTATATTATATTATATTATAAATTAGTTATAACAATTTTAAATTAGTTAAATTAGTTTCAATATTATATTTAAAGGCAAGTTCTCTACACTGAGACTGCATTTTACCATAATAAGAACATTACCAGAGTTGGACCATTACACTCTGAGAAGGATAAATTTCTTTCTTAGTTTTTACATCATTGACACAACTACTTTTTCTCTGTCCTTCAACACTCCTTATGTTAACATTACTTATTTTTTAGCTGCTTAGTTTTTCATTATCTTGGTTTTCTTTGATGCAAATTACTTTAGATTGCCTGCATTGTCCTTGAAAAGTCACCCATAAAGATAAACTGTGAGTGTTACAGGTCACGAATATCATTTTGTAAGAGGTAAGGCCTGCACCCAAAACCCTTTAGGGCTTCAGTAGTTGTTGCATTTCTTGTTCAGCAGTCCATTTTCAGTTTCGACAAAACCCAAAATGATGTTACACACTGAAAGCACGGAAATGGTCACAGAACCTTATGTGGATAAAACAAGACAAAAGATCTATGAAAAATTTTTACTTTATATAATGTTCCAAAAAAGACGAACTAATTTAAATACAAACCTCATACCTGAAGTCGATCTAACAAATCTGGGGTTTTTCTAATGATCTAACTGTGAAGCGAAAGAGAGACATTTGTGATTTTCTGTCTTTCTACTGGAAGGAACCTGCATGATGTGCTACACGCAGATTAGTGCGTGAAGGTTGAGAGAGCTATACAAACTCTTAACTATACCAGTTTATAAATTTTAGGACGTTTGCGCGTTGAGACAACATGTCACAAATTGGCGCTATATAAATAAACAGAATACAAAAGGCATAATACTGATCAAATCCAATGTATAATTTTTCAGTTTGTTAACTTAGACACAGATCAAAATCTTAAGACCGCAGAGGAAGTTACAAATCCCTTGTCAGTTGCACTATTGAAAGATCCATTCATCACTACACAGACAAGAGCCCTCAGTCAAGATTGATGCATGCTGTAACATCTCCACATAAGCAGGCGTGATTTGATGTCCCTGAACACCCTGAAGCTCTGTTGGTTGAAAGAAAAAATTTCCCACACCATGATGGAGCCTCCTCAACTGCAGCACTAAGAAAACAGTGAGATCTGTTTGTCACACCAGTAACGCTTGAAGCCAAGTGGAATGTGAAGACACAGCTTCTTTTTATTTTTTTTTTTTTCAGAGACTAAAACTGTCCCCCACCTTTCAGTGTCCAATGTTTGAAGTTCCCTTGCAAAATCCAACTCAATAATTTTGTGGCCTGGGACAAGACATGACCTTTGAAGGAAATTCTTTATTCACTAAGCTTTTCTCTCCGATGTATTTTTATAATTAGTGGACTATAGTCAGCACCAGTAAGAGCCTTAATTTGGGTCCAGAATCTGCTTTTGATTTCACTGATACCCAGCTGGATCCTCCAGCTCAGTACAGGGGGATTTTTTTGGCGCTCTATTGTGACTTTACAATCTCAGCCCCTCAGGATTCATGGTTACAGCACTACTGCTGGCTATCTACAGAAGTCCTTGGAAAAAAGGTGCAGTATACCCTGAACAAGTCAATAATCCAACAAAAAGAAGACATACATCATAAACAAGCATGCAAATTGGGGGACATAAAAGAGACAAACCTTACGTGTGACATTTGGACTGTGTGAGGAAACTATGGCTGCCAGCAGAAATGAACAAATGAATGGAGAAAATTTGCAAACCTCATGCAGAAAGGTTTTTCCTGGGTTTAAAACTCAAGACCTACTGTGTTATTAATAATTATAATTTCTTTCCAATTATTAGAACTTCGCTTACATTGCAAAATTAATTGTTGGACTGGCAAACTGTCATTAAATTATATGACGCTGAACTGCATTGTAAACAATAGAATCAAATCAGGATATTTGAAAGTTAGTTTTCAAGAGTGTGTGCATAAAGTTTTAAAGCCTTGTTTATTTTTTAAAGATTTTTTTTCCTGCTTTGCAGTTTTGACTTCTCACTTGCAGATAGTGATTTTACTGGAGAAAGAATGTGTGTATTGCAGTAAGACTTCAAAAACACTTTATTGATGAACACTCTACAGAAAACTTTGGAACCTGCGCTAAAGAGCTAAAATAAGAGCCCTTGTCATCTGTGATTGGCTGTTGGTAGGCGTGAGCCACCCACCTCTTGCCCTGACCCTCTGACTCCAGGATTTTAATGCAGCTTTAGCAGGGTCAAGGCTGGGTCATCACAGAAACCTAATGACTTCCTCCTAATAAAGACTTGATATATGAGTTCTGTCATTGGCCCCTGACCAGCAGGTAACCCCAAAGCCAGGGCAGAAAGAGGGACTCCACCTGACTGAAGTATTATGATAAGTCAAACAAATGACTTAGTGTAATACTATTTATAAAAACTAGCCAAAACAAACTAAAGAGGTATCAATAGTACTTGTTTTACTCACATTGCTGAAGTTGCTCTTTTTAAAAAGATTCAGAAAAATTGTAAAATCAATTTCCTTTTTTCTTGAGAATGCCATGAAACCAACGTTTCCTTTTTCATGTCCAGGAAAGTTAATATAAAAACTGAAGTGGAACTGCAGTCTTGGCATAAATACTTGCTGCAACGTTGGAAGACAAGACGGGTAGCAAAAGCAAGAGAAGAGAAAATAAATGAAGGGAAATTGGTTAGAAACAAAAATAGATGGCTAGAAGGTAAAAGCAGCAGCAGCCTGGTAAAACCAGCAGATTCAGCCACAATGATAATTGACCATGCTGGACACTTCCTCTGACTGCTGCAGTAATTTTAGAAAGATGGCCTGCATGTTTGTGTGTCTGCTGGAAGAGTTACATGGTACCATCACTACTACAAAATATCCTCCATCACATACACATAAAAAGAGCTACATAAACACACATTGGTATGATTCATTTTTCTGTACAGCTGATCACCTTTCAGTGTTTCCATCTTTTCAATTACAAGAAGGTTCAAAGTGGGCACAAGACACCATGCTATACATGCAGAGCAGTTACTGCAAGAAGACTGTACATAACATGGCCTTTAGGGAAGAATTTAAACAACACATCAATCATGTCTGCAATCTGCACCTATATGCAAGTTTGAAATATTTCTCTTACATTTAAATTGTAGTATGAGAACATTGTCAACAAGATAGTTAAGCGTGAATAAATATGAAACTGCCCTTATTTATACGTAACCAGATAACAGATATTTTTATTTGTGAAAAAGACAAATATTAAGCAGTTTCTGTATTTGAACAGTATGTGTTGGATGTGCAAATGAAACAAAACTTAGGGGTTCATACAAGAGGAATTAATTTCAGTGTACACTAGAGGGTGACATATAGCCAGCAAAACATCTGCTATTTTTTACACACATAAACACGCAAGCTTCCAAAAACTTTAAGTACATTAGTACATAAAACGTGTTGTGCAACATTTTTTAAGATTTTATGATTCAGTAATTTGTCTGCTGACAACTTGGATCAGTTTGTTTATCTTACATCTTTGTCTTTAGATATTTTATTAATCAAATCTTATCTCGTCAGATAGTTTTATTTATATCAGTTTCCACTTTTTCTCTGTCTCTAAAAGAGCTCACTGAGTGTTGTACTTGTATAATTATAACACTGAAACAAACTTTTTCTGTCATAAACCTTTCTAGCATTGCAGTATTTGATGAATCCAAATGTAAATTATTTTATTTTCTTGTAGGTTATCTTGAATGTAGCCATGATGAACAGTAGTTAACAGCATACAAATGCATACAAACAAATAAAAAAGCAAAAGTAGGAAGACACACTGAAAAAAAAAAGAGTTGGAGAAAAGATATGCAAAAAAATCCCAAAAGTGCATGCGAAAATTATTTATAATCTTCACAAGAACAGAAAAAAAAAAAAAACATTTCCAAAGTGAGCCCCAAGTCTTTGCGAAGGTCTCCTTTCCATCAGCCTCATCTTTATTTCAAGACACAACGCTGAAAATATTGATATGACGTTTGGTCAGAAAAAACATGTTACATGAAACTAATACATCTAACCAGGTATAAAAATAATATAGATTCAAATGTATTATCAGTGTTTCACAAATTGAATCTTAGGGGGTAGAATAAATAACACACTATATCAAAAACCAAAGTGGTATGAGAAGGAAAATAGGAAGAACATTTGGACGAAAGATCCAACAAAAAGGAAAAGGGGTGGAACAGAGGAAGACAAATAGATGACATACAAGATGGAGGAGAAAAAGATGTAGGGATAGAGAGAAAAATAGCAAAGGAAAGGCTGAAATTTGGTGAAGATGAAGGGTGAGAGAAAAAGTAAGGAGGATGATTAAAAAGTAGAGGAAGAAAATAGGGGAAAAGAAGGAAGAGAGGGGGACAGCATCTGTTTCCTGTCTGGAGTCCAGCTGGAGGTGGAACAAACAACCATAGAAGAAAAGGAGGAGGAGTTGGAGGAGGAGGAGAAGAAGGAGGAAGTACGCGCCGGGCCTGAGAACCTGTCTCATGCACACATGCAGGTTTCCTCAGGGAAAAAATTAAATTGACTTCCTCTTCTGTGTGTGACCCACTTCATTTGGTTCGGTTCAATTAGAAAAATTTAACAGCCAAGGACTGCGAGAGTTTTCCTGGCGATTGGATGAACTAATTAAAGCAGTATATCCAATTAATAACTACTTTGCACATATAAAACTAAACCAAAAGGTTTTTTTTTCTGCAAAGATGAAAGATTTTACTTTAGGGAAGGGGATTCAGGAAGTTCTACTCATACATATTGTTATGCAAACATGGTTCCTACTGGATTAAACATAATAAATTTGACAGATATTAAAACACTTAAATAACTTTTTATCAGTTTCATACAGAAGTATGACTATGATATTTTCATAACCAAATAACTTGATTCCACAAGACTTTAAAAGGAAACAGATAGGCAATCAAAAAAATGAAGTGATGGTAAAAGTGATTGCAGATTTGTTTACTTGTCTTTGAATCTTTGAGCTGGTACGTACGTGTGTGAGGGGGATGTTGAGTGAGGGGCTCAGAGGTGGGGGTAACATTTCCTGATTTGTTTGTTCCTCTAACACACTTTTCTTCCTGGTCCAGGCTCAATTTAGACTTCCTGCTCAGAGCTATTCTCAGAGTGCAGACATACTCTCTCTCACAAACACACATTCATAATCCCATGACTGAATACATTCACCTCCTCATGTGTTGTTGAAAGAGTTTATAGAGATTTGAAATGTGTCTAGAATGGGTAATATTCTATGAATCATATAAATTAATAACCTGCTGAGTGTTGTTTTAAAGTGTTTATTTCAGTTATCTATGATGATTTTCCACAATTAATGGAGGAAAACACTTTTAGTTCCAGAATATTATTTCAGACTAATTAAAAAATAGAATTTTCAACACAGAGATGTGAGTTTATGAAAAGCAATTTTGAACTTTTAGTTTGACTGACCAACCAATATTCTAAAACCAGCCTTATCAGAATACATGTCACAATTCATTGTATGTGACTTTTTTTCATAGTTTGGATATGAATAAAGTAGTGGTTGCAGGTGTCTCATGAAACACTGATGCCAAGTTTTCTCACAGTTTTGACAATCAAAGGATTTGAATTTCTTTCATTGTGTGTGAGCTTCCTGTTTACCATCATAAACAATGAAAGGCCCCTTCCTTCAGGTCACTATATCCCAGTCACTCTCTCTTCCTTTAGTCTGACTCACTCACATTTAATCTGAAGCATTATTATGTCAAAAATATCTCTTGTTAGTTATATTTGCACAGAAAACATACATTTTTCTTAAACTATTTGAATTTACACATCTGAACGCAGGAATATTTTGATATTTTCATAGTTATGAAGACTTTAGTACCAATTGATACAACTTCTGAGAATTCTCATATGGGCCTAAAGGTTTCAAAAATTGAGCAAAAAGTTTTTTCTCTTTACAAATTCATTGTGACAATAATACAACATGAATATTAAAGCAGATGATGATATTGTTGACATGTCTAAGTAAAAATAATGACAATCTTCTTTAAACTACAGGCTTTAGGGATTTCATCTTTGAAGTAGTTGTGGTTGGCCTTGACCTTTAAAATATTGTAGTGAGGCTTGGAGTGAAGTGTGAGGCAGGTTGGATGAAAGTCAGGCCATGATTCTAACCCAGAAAGAAGTGAATTGTTCTCTTCCAGTTGGGATTAGTCTTTGGTTGGAGTGGAAGAGTTTCAGTACATTGGCATCTTGCTTATCAGTGATGGGATCACAAAGCAAGAGTTGGATTGAGGATTGGGGTTTCATTTGTAGAAAAGTCGGGACAGCAATATCTTGTAATGGAGAAATCCAAACATGCTTGCAGTACTGGTCCTTCTGTGGATGATCTACATATGGTAATCAGATCATGAGAAAGACAAGATCCTGGATCTAAGCAACGGCAATGTGCTTCCTTTTTCTATCACGCCTCAATCTCAAGCTTGGCAGGCATGGACACGGCCTCAAAAAGACGTCAAGAGCTGGGCAGAACTTGCAGATTTTACATATTTTTTTGTTTTTTATTAAACTCTATGCTTCCTGTAGAGAGAAGACCAAGGGAATAGATACAAAACCAAGGATTATATATATATCCCTTCTAGCCTGGGAAAACCTTTGTAAGATTTCAGTTTCTCTCCGGTATTTCTATAATAATTTTTATTTGATTTAATGCAAATCCAGAGGGTGCAAAACAAAAACCAGAGAAATTGTATCCATCCCCTGTTACATCTGCAATTGTTTGAGGAGAGGACTCGTCAGTCATCATTGTCCCGTGAAGACGGTAATTACTTTTGGGGATGTTTGTGTGTCTGCAGGATCTTCAAGCGACAAAACACAAAACCACACCAGAAATGCTATTTGTCTCCTCCTTTTGTGTTATTTATAGGCCTGTTTATTAGACATACACGCACAGATTCTGTTTTGAGCCTGTGAACGCCTTCTGCTGGGTTACGGATGTACTTGTGTGTACATGTTTTGATCAACTTGATAAATGAGAATGCTCTGAACATTTGCAGGTTTATGTGTCCCACTTGCTGCAAGATGCAGAAACTTCAAAGCAGGAAATTTGTATGAATGTCAAAATGTACACATTATCTGATGTCATGGGGTTTGAAAAACATCATAACAAAACCCCAAAACCAATGCTAAAGCTTCTATATGAAGAACTAACCAACTTTTTTATAGGGGGAGAGTATCAAGGAAAACATGTCAACATTCTAAAAAGATAATTCTATTACCTGAATCTTTAATAATTTCTATCAAAGTTTGAGTTGTCTTGGAATCTGTCTGTATCAACAAAATGAATAGATTTTTCCTTTTCAAATATCCTTGTGTAAATATGTATTTTACACTGGCACTAGAAACAAACTTAATAAATAATTAAATAAGACTAGCTCATGTGAGTGAGCATGTTTGTGTGTTCATATCCTTTGAATCATTGTTGGATTTATTTTATGATTTCATGGTGATACTTGAGCTAAATCTAGAGAAAGCTTTGAAAAAGTCCTTAACTCTGAACTTTTAAGTAAAAGTATTTACAAGGCATCTTTTGTTCAAAGTGGGTATAGAAACATTTGTATCCGTATACATCAATAATAATATTTCTGATAGAAATAATGTTAATATTTTATTATAAGAGTATTTCTACTGTAAACATGTCAGTATTCTCAACGGTCTGCTTAAAAATAACTCAAATGGGAAAAATTTACAGTACATGACTCTCTATATATATTCTATATACTCTATATATGACTTCTTTAAAACAAACCTTCAGAACCAATGATAGATAAAATTATCTATTGATTAAATGATCAAATAATAGCCTATCACTGAATCTTAAAACGATTTTTAAGATTGTTGCTTATTTACGCGAAGCAAACTAATTCATAATTTCATCGTATTTAGCAATTGAGAAAAGGTAAGATATTTGGCAACCATTTTCCAAAATGAATGGCAAAATGCTACTGCCTTCCCATTATTTTCCATTGAGTCAGCTAAGATTAAGAGATTGTAAATCTGTCAACTGTCACTTCAGTTTCTGTTGACTCTTAGTCAGTGCTGGTGTGTTTGTGGGAGCATCAATCACTCCAAGTGAAATCATAACACCAGTAAAAATTAAATGACAGTCAAATCTATGCTCAAAAATTCCTGAAGTTGCTTTCTGTCATGTCTGACCACACATTAGTCATCCTGTGCATCAGTAAGTTAAAACTCTGAAAAAACACTCCTCGTGGACACAAAAAAAGAAGCGTTCAAATATCCAAGAAATGCTGTAATACCTTTCAGAACATATGTTTCATCACAGAGTAACCGCTAATTGTTAGCTTAGGATAGCGTGCCTGCGGGTTAAGCATAGGGAATTGTGGAGGCCGGGGCCACTGAGCCGAGGGTTTGAGTTGTGGTTAGTTCAGGACAAGGTGACTCAAGCTGAGGTCAGAGGTTGGCACATGTGGTCATGAGTGTCCTGGGTGTGGAGAAAGGGAGACCATAAAGACTAGGAGGATGCAGCTAGGACCTAAATGGGACACCTGTGACTCACCTATGAAGAATAGAAAGGTAAAACTCAATACACATCAGCATACATTAGGTAAGTGTTATTTATGTCTTTGAGTCAATCTTTGATTTGTGTGAAGTCATTAAATATATATTTTATCAGGTCAATACTATTTAGCTATAAACTCTCAGCATCTACACATGAAATATATTCAATTTCCAAACAAGGAAATTGAACATACATGGGTATGTATGGTGGGGATGAAAGGTATTCTGGCTGCTGAAATATTCTATATGAGTTTGAAATGTTCCATAAGTGGAGGATTGTGAAAGACGACAATAACTGTACTATTCAAGCTAGCTTTAACTGGTTCTGCCTCAGTCCGCCCCGGCCAGATTTGTTTCCATTTGCAAATACTACACAGCTCTTCTCTGGTTTTCATAAATATTTCAAGGATAGTACAAGCCGCTCTAAGCAATTTGATTGACAGCAGACTGCATTCTTTGATTGGCCCATGTTTTACGTCAGCACATGAGCGAATGCCACACCTTGCAAACTCCAAACAACAACATCTTAACCACCGAAGTGGACCAGTGAACATGTGTGCTATAAAAGAGCTGCACAGTGTGGAGCAGCATAATCTGGGTTTAATCTTGATCAGCACCAGAAAAACATGCACCGACTCTGAGTCTTGCGTAGAATTACCAAGAAAGAATTACAGTATTGTTAAGAGAAAAACACTTCAAAAAGTTCCTTTAAATGTCACCAAAGAACTAACCTATTTCTTTCTTTAAAATATGAAATATTTCTCAAAGAAAATGCATTCCTTCTCTAGTAATTTTTTTACATAAATGTATGTTTTAAAACCTGAAAAATGAATAAAATTGAGATTAGTTTAACCAAAATGTTTTTACATTTATATGATAGGCATTTTCCTTTTTTATAGAGTTACATGGGATTTAAAACTACACAAATGATGGTAAAAATGAGTTTGAATTATAAAGTTTTATGATGACTGAATTGAGAGGCTGAATTGAAGTCAAGACCTAAATACAAACTTTGTCAAGTCTTGAAAATTGCGGTAACTTCAGCAAATGACTTTATTTGGAGGGGACGAATATGCAAGAACCAAAGTTTGTCTCCAAAGTTTGTATTGTTGATGACTTGATATTTTTGAGATATATTAGACTTCTGTGACGGATCATCTCCATACTTCAAAATTATTGAGTCTGACCTATTTTTGCTCACCAAAAGATAGTCTGGAGTTGTGTCACTCCAAACCAAATGCAGTATGCTCAGTGGAAGTAAACTCAGTTATTGTTTCCCAACATTGTGAACTTGACCCTTCCGTCCATAATAAAATGAAAAGTGTGAGAAACGTGTGGTGGATGTAGCATTGCAACAACACAATGCGGCATTGAATGCGTCCATTCAATGCCACACTGAAGTGCAACATCCTTCCTTTTGTTTTTCCATCACAGCCTATTTTTCTGAATGAAGGACTGAGTTTGAAGCACCTGCAGCAGCACAGATGGAGATGAATGACTGAATGAATGAGTGGGAACTCATGCTCTCACAGGTGTCACACACACAGATTTAGACAGAACAATTAACTTTGTAGAGTACGCCCCCTCAGTCTTCACTTCAACTCACATCCAGTAGTCGCTACTGGAGAGCCTGGCGCTACTGACTAACAGTTAATCTAAAACCCTAAAGCATTTCACAATAGAAATAACACAGATCTTTGAAAAAGATAAAGAAATTTATGTTTGTTTCCAGATGAGTTTCTATATACATTTATGTTTTCTGTTGTTCCTTATGGGTGAAGTGAGAGCATGTGTAAACAAACACACTATAGTAGTACTTGTATCCATGTTTTCATGACCCAATTTTATTCTATAATCATGTCAAGCTAAGGTGCTGTGTTTGTAGGTATGAACATTTGTTTCCATGAATCCGTTCTAGTAGCAGCTCATCATGACCTATTTTCTCAATAATTAAGCTAATAGCTATTTCGCCACCTGAAAGCACTCATAAAATGAATCTAGAAAACTTATGCAAAAAATGAAGAAGTCCCAATTACAACAAAACCAATATACTTCTTCCTTAGGTGGTAACACACTGTATATTATAGATAGTTTATCACAAAACATTTTGTTTTTCAAAACTTGTCTCACATTAGCAACACACACATTCATAGACATGACAGGACTTCATGTTTCATTATGCATAAATATATGCAGTGAACCTAGGTATTTGATGCAGCTTCCAAAGCTGCATCTTGTTTTGAATATTTTAGACAGGCTCTATGAAAAATCTCCAAACAAGCAAAAGTCATGATATGCTGAAAAATTCTTAAATACAACATTTGTGGAAGTTTTCTAGATTCAAAAATGTGTTTTTTACACATTTTGTTAAAACTGTCACTATTTTGTGAGAGTGAAATAAGAGACATATAATCAGCGAAAAGATTGAGCTCCTCCATCTCCTTCCTGAGCAAATTCTTGACATCTGAAGAAATTATGGTGTGTCTTAGACTTAGACTTAGACTTGACTTTATTGATCCCTTGGGAAGACTCCCTCAGGAAATTATAGTTACCAGCAGCTCACAGGCAAAAATGTGGCACACAGTAAGCATACACAAAAGAATACAAAAAAATACAAATTAAATACAAGGTACACAGTAAATATAATAAGAATATAAATACAAAACAAAGAATATAAATACAACACAAAAGGAAATTATAGCAATTTGGTGGATAGATTGACCAGTGATATGGTATTGCACTGTATGGTTTGGCCTGATAAATATGGAGTTCACATTTGTAGAAAAACTACTCCTTCTTCCCTATGTCCTGTGTCACCTCCGACCCCCCAGTGAGGAGTTGTACAGTCTGAAGGCGTGGGGGACAAAGGAGTTCTTGAATCTATTGGTCCGGTTCTTGGGAAGCAGCAGTCTGTCACTGAACAGGCTCCTCTGGCTGCTGATGACGGCATGTAGAGGGTGGCTGCTATCGTCCATGATGTCCAGCAGTTTGTTCAGTGTCCTCGCCTCTGCCACCGTCACCAGAGAGTCCAGCTTCATGCCGAAGTCCAGCTTCGGCATGAAGCTGTCAATCAAGCTCGTGTATGTGCTGTTCACAGCTCCCTATTCCCCTCGGCAGAGGAGCTTGATCTTTTCACTAATTATCTGTCTAATACCATACTGTCATGACATTTTGTTAAACAGTAGTAACTGTTTAAATTTACTTTTTTAAGAAGTAACAAAAAATTATAGAAACAAATCAATTTTTACATGATAGTTCACTGGTCAATCGAGTGTCTTTTTTTTTGTTGCTATTTTTCAAAAGTTCACTCTCTAACCTGATTTTGGAAAGAATGCACTGCAGCAGGGTGGTGTTAAAGAGCAACATGATGCACAAAAGCATCAAAGCAGAGAGTAAACAGCGACTGGTATCTGCCATGTCCATGCAAAAAAGTAAAGCCAAAAGTCTATAGTATGCCTTGCATTCTGAAAGGATTTCAACCAGCCACTGCTGCTGTTTACATTCCTCTGTCTGTCTGCTACGAACAGACGCTGAGTCACTCACAAATGGGAATGCCCTCAGTCTGCGTGCATGTGTTGGTGTATTTGCGAGTGTGTGTGCAAGAAACCATAGGCACACAGCAATCAGCAAATAATTTCCCTGTGTGTGGGTGAGGAATGGATCTATTTGTACACTGTCCATCCCTTTCTGTTTGTGTGAGTCATTAATACCCAGACAGGCATCTGATGAGTCAGTGACTCAGACATTTGATATCAAGAGCAAAATGGTAGCGGCATCAACAGGGCTTTCCCTTATAGCCACACCTGGAGACAGATGCAGTAAAGATGTAAACATGACCAAAAACTTAATGTCATCAATCACTGAACTTATTAACCCAAATGAAAGTCCTCTTTTGTTTCCTATTGTCTTTCTGAAAGTCTTTGAAATCTGACGCTAAAGAAAGCACATATTTGTCTTCCTGGCAGTTAAAAGCTTCACTGGCAAGAGTTCAAGATTCTCATCTCGGTTTGAGCTGCAATTTGTGCAGAGAGCACAATTTTGTAGAACATTTTGCAAAGCCACCATTGTTTTAGGTACTGCTTAAAAACAACTTGGAGATGAAAAAAACACATTGAAGATCTTCATCTCAAATCACTATCCCTATATTGACAAGGGATAGTCAAGTGTTTAACATTTTCTTATGAAAAGAAACTGCCTCAAAAAGGAAATTCTCAAAATTTTTAGCAAGCAGAAAGAAAGATTAAATGGGACAGAGAAGAGAAGGGGAGACAGTACTGTGATGGCTTCTGAATAAGATGTATGTGAGTGTCTATGTTTGCGACCTTCCTGCTCTTCTCTAATCAGTCTTGCAATAACTCGCAACACCTCCACTTCCAATCTCACACCCTCCTTTTCCTTTTCATTCATCTTTCTCCTTTCAACACTGTCAAATCCTTACCGTCGCTATTTCTTATTTACTCCTTTCTCCCGTTCCTTCTCTCTCACCTTCTCTGTCCATATTTCTTCTCAGGTTTCCTCCATTCACTCTTTTTTCATTCCTCCAATTCACTGTATCTGTTATGTCCTTTTTGATATTTTCTTCATTTCCCTCCATCTATTGCTATTCACTTAATGATCCCCCCTCCTTTCTCAGTGACAGATGAACAGAGACTGATAGGGAGAGTGAGTTTTCATTTAATCTACAAGCGCAGATTTTACCATGACCTCAGGGCCAAAACTAAAGAGTGATTTAAAGGTTGCCAGTTTCCATCAGGATTGGGCTGAATCCCCTCCCTTTTTCAAACAACTCATCTCCAACCAAGGACACACACTGATATGCAATACAGCATAATTCACGACTTTGACAGAAGAACACACTCTCGAACACATAAAAGCCCAGATATATTAAGACAGAATCACACATCGAGAATTCTCCATTCATTTCTGCTACCGTAAATCAGTGTTTACAGGGAGTTTAACCAATTTTAATGTAGTTTTAGAGTTTTGAAAGGAAGTGAATTAAAGAAATCCTAATGCACATTGCCATGTTTTTACATAGGAGTTAAATTATCACTACATCACTATAATTTTTGTTTGTCAACACCTGATCTGACTCTTTTATTTGCTGTGTGTGGGGCACTGACTTGAGACTTGATTGTTGGTGTTAAGACGTAGTCACAGTGAACATAGTCAGTTACCCAAATCACGTTGGAAAGCAATTTTCCAGGAAAGTCTGCCATGGTTTAGAGAAGTCCACTGATCTGATTTGGAGTGCTAATTCAATACTCATATGAGACTGTGGTGTTTTCAGTGAGTATACTTCTTGGTCATTTAGTTAGAAGTTACAATATACCTCCTGTTGCTTCATTAAAGATCTTGCTTTGACAAATATATATTTGTGGGAAAAACAACAACTTGGAAAGATGACTAAAATAAGAAAGGGCTCAGTTGTTACCATCAAAGCTAAAAAGTTTTGATTGCTTGTCAAAACTTAAGGACACTTGACTGAAATAACGTCTACCTGTCCAGCAGCCGGGAGAGTTCGAGGACAAAAGACGTTGAGCTGCTGCTTGTGCAACTCTTAGCTTTGACACTATTGTTGACAGTGACTAATAATCCTCAGCCTTGAAGTGTTTTCATTTTGGTTTCTGTTGGCGCCTTCCTTTGTCAATAACCGGGAACCATCAGTTACAAAGAAGAGTCAATTTTGCAGAAAAAAAAAAGTCACATATTAGCATGTTTTGGTGATCTCGACTGTCACAAGAAGCACCTAAAGAGCAGATTCTTACCACCAAATCTATCACTGAATGACTAAAAAGATTTTTTAAAAAGTTTTGGAGTGGCCTAAATTTACATTCAATTAAGATGTGTGATCTTTCTTTGAGTCTTGATGTGACTAAATTAAAACAACAAAAAAAGGAAGGTCTATGTACAAGAGCCATTGACAGTTAACTACTTAGTATTGTTGCAACTCATAGAGTCACAAGCACTTATTAGGTTTAGTGTGCGATAACTTTTCCACATAGGCTCTAGTTGGTTTTGATAAATTAAATTATCATTTGGTTTAGAATTAATTTTTTCAGTTCATCTTTCTTTAATATGAAAAATATGACATAAAATCCAAAACTAAAGAGAGCTCTGTGGGAGTAAATATTTTCCCACAACTATATACAGTCAAAACAAATGTCTGTTGTGGATTTAGAGGAGCTCAACTGCCATTTTTTCATAACTAGATTTCATCACACAGTTTTGAATGTGAATGTGTATGTAAGTCCAAATTATTGGTATGCTTATGTAAAGGTGTAAAGATGTGCTTGCTTCTTTTTGCATCCATGTGTGTAAATCCACCTTCTAGTGCATCTCACAGCTACAGGGAAAGACTTGCCTGTGCATCCATGTCATGGCCCTGCGCTTTGATTGGCCAGTGTAAATAGAAGATGTTTACAAAATACAAGTCAGTCACCCAGCTTCAAGTCTGTCTGCTTTTACTTTGTGTTCACGTGCGTATATTTGAGAAAAACCCGACAGACACAAACACGAGGGCAGACAGGATCGTCTTATGACATCCATGGGAATTTTCATTCTGAAACCTCACAGTGCGCTTCAGAAAATGTCTACTAACTGTAAACCTTCAGCTGTTTCCTCTCATGTGATGCAATATTTCCTTTGAGGAAATCCTGGTCTGATGTTGTCTGATTTTGAAATGATCATCTCATCTTTAAGTTGCACCCACGGTAAATCATGCCTGGCCTCAATTTACTAAATTTGCTTTTATTTTTAAAATAAAATGTTTGGTCTTAAGTCTTCCACCGAATGTTTCAACATTTCTTCAGGTATTCTTTAAGTCATATCAGACTTAAAATACAATATTAAACTACTCAAGTTTCATGTTTAAGTTACAATTGTCATTTCATTACTAACAGTGACCTGATAATGCTCATAATTTGTGAGAGAGATGAAGATGAGAAACAATATGAGTTGTCAGGAGTTAAATTTGACGTGATGTCACAGTGTAATCCTACTAGAAACCTGGTCAATGTTTTCAGTTTAACAACTTATCTTCTCATTTGAAGTACTTGCATTATCATAGTTTATTGAAGCTGAATTCTGAAAGAGTTCTGCAAGGCTCAAATTATTTTAGCCTTTATAAGGCAAGTTCATTAGATGTAACCCAACACATTTCATCTACTTTTGTTTTTATCTCTAAATCTTTAAAATGTTGCTGCTTTGAGACACCAATTTCAGTGACAAAAGTTTATCACATTTGTTTCTAGCTTGTCAATTAATTAAAAATATTATTTACATTTGAAAGCATTGTGACTGCAGGGAAGTTTGGATGTGAACTCTAACCTACAGAACAACTGTTTTGCAAGTTAAGTCAGATGACATACTTTTCATTATTACATATTTAAAGATTTTTGCCCAGACGAGAAGAAAATATTAAACCCAGCAGATTGTTTTGCAAGGTGTGTTTGGGTGTAAACAAAAGACATATATGACTAAAACCAAAAAGGATATTGTGATGTTCTAGAAGCTGCCAAATTAATCCATTGAAAATTGGAATTAAATTATTTAAAAAATTATATTTTGTAAAGAGTGTGAGATCATGTTGCTTTGAAAAAAATTCCATTTACACATTTTTGTCAGTGATGACCATGAATGTGGCTTTCTCAAATTCAGTTTTGAAGTCATTGTTTTTGTTGTTTTTTTCTCATTACCATTTCAACTTTTAGGATATGCAAATGACACACAAAAGTGTAGACATCGGTATACTTAGCTCTGTCAGGGGACTCGTGATGTAACGGTAATGGTGATACGCAGACAGGAACCTCTGATGAGTGTGAAGTGACACAGAGACAAGGGTAAACATGAACACATGCACAGACGCACACAGAGAACAAAACAAACTTGCCTCTTGTAGCAGGAAGGGGGTCATTTAGTTCCAAAACATATTGTCATCAGACTTTCTTGCGTGTGCAGGCTTTGCGTTTGTGTCCACGTGCGTGTGTTTCCGGTAGTGCGTGTGTGTGCGTGGAGAGGAAGCCGATCAGTCAGTAGAGCTAAAGGTAAACTGTATTTATTCTTTCAGAGCCCTGTAGTCATGGGGCTTTGAAGTGAGAATAGAAACGTGTGTGAGAGACAGTCGGAGAGAGTGTCTGTGAGAAACTTTGTGTGTGTGTGAGTACCACATGAGAACAACACCATTAATTTGCCCTCCAGGTGTGCCCACTGGTTTTGGGACAGACGCCAACTTCAAACAGGCCTCCGCTCTCTTCCTTCTCTTCGTCTTCTGAAGGATAAAAGGACAAACCGAGGAAGACACAACACAGACAGAGAAAGAAGTAAGGAGAGTGGGGATCGTTGTGGGGCAGTGGGGCTGAAAGCTGGGGGCAGAATTAAACAGAGGAAGGAAAGGGAAGTATGACTAACAAAGAAAGTAAGTATGGAAACAATATAGTAAAAATGAGTAGAGGATAAAGAATACATTTCTAGCTCCAGATAAGGAGCTTAAGCAGGACTCATGACACATTTACAATTGTAAATATATTACAAAGACAAGATGAGAAGAGGTGGGGGTCTAGCAAGTGGAAAAAAGACTACAAGACAAACAACCTGCAAATGAGGTTAATCCCACAATGAACCTTATACGCAGGCTAATTATGGGTGGCAGCAAGATTACCCACATAGATAATAGATAAGATAATAGATAGTAATACTTAATTGATCTGATAAGGGGGTAAAAAATTTTGTTCTAGCATAGTGCACAATACAAATTTTAAGAAATAGATAAATAAACTAATAAGAACAAGCACAATAATAAACAATAATGAGCCGTGAAACACACACTCAGAAATGTCAGCAGAGAAAACAAAGTAATAAATTATCAAATTAAACAATTATATATATATGTACATATATATATATATAGGAATATATATAACTGGAATTGAATTGTGGTGGATTTTGTTGTCACATTACTTGGAATATGTAGTGCACATAATAATTTCTGTATAATTTCTGGCACCTGCTGCTAATTTTCACTTCAGTCTCTAGACACATTTTGAAATGAGACACCAATTATTACAAGGCTGAGTGTTGATGCATTGCACAGTAATTTATTTCACTTTATTTATTTATTTCATAATAAGAAGCATCAGGGTCAGGTTAATCCTCTGGGTGCAGAAACCGTGCTTTGGGTTTTCCTCAGAATTCGGATTCCACCTTCTGTCAACCACTGAAATCCAAGCTGTCATTACATGATACTCAAGAGGCATTCATCCAAGACACAAACAAAACAAAAAAGGTACTCATGCATAGCTGCTTGTCTTCATCAGTGATTTTTGTATGAAAGCTCCTAATCCTTTCAGTTCTCCTGAAAGATGGTTTATTAAAATCCTGTCCATCGTCTCCAGATTGTTTTGTTGTGACATAGATCAGACTATTGGGGGGGAAATCCAATGTGTTGATCAAAGCCACCACAACAATTTGGATAATGCAAAAAGTTTACTTGTTGGATCCTGTTGTTTTACTAATGTTTTCTTAAAGATATTTCAAAAAAGAGAATATTTACGTCAAGTTATCATTGAGTGACAGTACTTTTACCAGAATATAACTACAGTCATTACATAGGAAAGTTAGACAAAATAAATTATTAATTATGCTGTGATAGGTGGAACTAACTCCATTATTAATTGTGACCTACAGTATAATGTTATCAATGCCAAAAAACACAGAAGTTTGTCTTGTGTGTTTAACATGAAAAATAAAGGATTCACAAATACTTAGCTATGATTTATCTCCTTTTATTATTCATCTAATGAGCCAGTAAGATATACTCTGCAGAATATGTTTTTTCTTCTTCCAGAAACTTCCAGAAATATCTATTAACCATGCTGTTCTCTGGCCCTGAATAGTGAGTCATATCATTCATATCAAAATTACTGCAGGATTTCTCTGAAACATTTATGATAAAAAATAAACAATAAAGCTCTAAGTCTAGGATGGTATCTTGCAAATTCACAAAAAATATGACTTAGCATGCGTTCAAAGAAATATTGAGGGTGCTTTGGATAAAAGTTTAACTAAAAAGAGATAAATGTCCTTCTGCTGAGCTGCTTCTCATAGTTAACTTAGGTTATTAGTCCAACATAATTAGATGTCAACAGGAAATGTAAAAGAAGAATCAGAAGACGTTCACTTTGCTGAGATGTATTCATTGATCCGCGGCAGAGACAGCGCTGCAAGCTCCAACTTCCTCCTGAAGGCATGTAAATACATGAAAGTGGGTGAAACAGTGATTATTAAGTGTGTCGCAATAAAGCCCACAGACCATTAGTAATAGCAGAATCTGAGGGACAGTTTTATATGTTTACCATATTATTGAACCTAATGGACTCCAGCATAGAAAGGTATTTCAAGTGAAGACATCTTTATTAGAATCTTTATTAGAATGAATCAGTTCTATTAGGGTAGTGATCTGTGAATATAGAAAATCCCACACCTAATTTTTCTAACAGTAAAAAAATAATAATCATCTCAACTCATGGCAGTGGTCCCAAAAGTGTGGGGCGCTCTCCCTCAGAGGGTGGGTGCAGTGCCACTGCAGGTGGCGAGCGGGAAGCAGTATGGATGAATGAAAAAAAATGTTTCACTGTAAAGATGGTTTGTAGAACATTTTGTTGCAACGTGAGATGTGAAATAAACGTCACTGGAGATTCATGTCTGGTTGAAGTTTATTCTCAATTGATTTTTTTTTTTATCTTTTTTGGAATTTTATTGTAATCCATAAGGGATTACAACTGACTTTGGGAACCACTGACTTATGGTTAGGTGGTGTTATAGCACTTTACGCATCACCATTCTGATTTTTAACTTACTTGCAGAATGCGCACTCATTAAAAAATAAAAAAATGACATTTTACTGCTTTTTGACATTAGATTGGATTTGTAGACTTTATCTTGAGTGTGCCCAAATTTCCCCACAATACATTAAAAGTTGTTTAAGTTTAAAGATGAAATAAATCTACCCATGTTCTAATAGCAAAAATTGTGGTGAAAAGCATGTGCATGTTTAAAGAATACTCAAGAAAATAATAATTAGCTTACTATTACTAATCTGTTTTAAAAGCAGTAGGAAGAAATGAACACTTATTTAATCCAGTAGAATCAAAAAACTGAGATGTCAAAGAAGCTCTGTCTTTTGATTTTGGGAGAGTGAGATGGCATCATTTTAGTTTCAGTGCTGTGTTCTTTTAAAGTGATAAAAACAGGTGGCCACTTATGCTTTAATAATATGTTGTGATTAAATGCTGAACTTAATAAACTGCTGTCAAAATTCCTTTTTTATAGGTACCTATAGCAGCCATCATTGTTTTAGCAGTGGAGTGACTTTGCATCCGTATTGAGAAATACAAAAATGTGAAATCAGACGGAGTTAAAAATCTTTTTTTTTTCTCTGATCTCTGAGCCACCACCGTCTGTCTGGCTCAATGCCTCTCCTTTCCCTATCAAAACCTCCGTCTGTTACCGAACAAGCACAACAAGGAGAACTTATCATATTTAATCCAACTGTGATTAGCGAGGAACAGTGCCGCAGAATGAGTCACAATGAAGCAGACACAATCGAAAGCAAGAGGGATTTCAGGACTAATAAGCAGTTCTTAAGTTTTTAAGCATAAGTATGGACAAATACACTCACAGCAGACAGACAGTGTGGGCAAAGACAGACAAAGCACAAAGCACACATAAACACACCCTGAGTAGGTGTGCCATGCCGTTACAAACACAGGAGACAAACAGAGACAAGACAGATCAAAAAACTCGACCCGACTGGTTTAAAAAGTTTATTTCCAAGATCAGTGACCATTTAAAATTACATTTTGTTCTAATTGGCCACCAAGTTAAATTTATAACAAAGTTACAAATTTAGTTTAATGTGTTTGTGATATTTTAGAAGGGATACAATTATCTAATCTCTTAAGAATGAATGTCAATTGCCAGGTTTGACTTTGGTTTTACATGTTCACAGTGTATAGATATTTTATATAACTAGATTAAAAAACCAAAAAGCCTGATTTATATACAATTATATGAACCAATATTTTTGCTAAAGAACTGTAAATTGGCTAATGTTGTCTTACATCAGAATGGTTGACTACTCAGGCTGCAAGGTCTTTGTTATGTTCAAGAGAGAGAAAGCTTGATGAAAGAACCTGTCTGGTTTTTGGAAATAGCACTGTAGTGCTGACCTCAGAGTAAAAGTGTAAATAGTTTCTGTCCAGGATGTGTGGGGTCCGCAGAGATATTAGCTGGCCTTTTTCTGACACTAGACATGCAAATGTTCTGGACTGAGAAGCTCCTGGGACTTCAAAAATATTTTCTTTTCTTAACTTTTAATTTGGTGCCTGTTTTGTAATGTTGAGAATTAGACATTTTTAAATAATGGATTTTTAAATATTTTTTTTCTTATTTTGCTTAATTTTAGGGACCCTTTATTTATTTCTCATGGTAAGGGGAGAAAAAACATCTCCAAATCTCACTAGTTTGTGAACTGAAGTAAAGAAAGTACATTTCCAGGTCACCATGTCCCCATAACAACCCAGAAGAAGCAATCTGAATGCATTGCAATTTTTACAGAGGCAGGCCAGGTCAAAGTCTTTTCTGCCCTACTATCACAAACATAAAACTGTGATAAAAAGTTAAGCATGTTATGTGTGGTCCTTTTGGTGCATGTTGCCATGAACTTTTTAAATATCAGAATTGTCAAAAACATCCTCAACCTTCCTTTTAAATCTTCAAGTACCTTCAGTCTTCTGGATAATGGTTAGTCAGACACAAATTCTCAGTTCCATAAACCTAAGTCATAAATAAAACCTGCGGGATGAGCTGAGGATGGGGGTAATGAAGGAGGGCATTTGTCTTCAGAAAATCTAAAGATAATTGCTCCAAAATTTTTTTTTGTAACAATCCCATGTAAAGATTTCAATATTCTTTTCCAAAAAAGAGAGTTTTATCAAGTATTAACAAAGTCATCCAACAAGTGTGAGGCAAAAATAAATAATTGCTTAGTGTGTTATATTTTTTTTTAATTAATTAATTTTTTTTTAATTTTTGCAACTTGCGACATAGTTAGTCCTAAATATGTAATTTTGACAGTTTGACTATTTTGATTATGACATGTATGTATGTTTAAAAGTGTTTTCAATTAAATAGTTATATTTATATTGAAACAGATGCAAAACTTGGCTACGTTTTAAAAGAATAGGATAAGACAAGAAAAAGTTTACGGTGACTCAAATAAGATATTTAATCAAGGCTTTAAGCCCGTCCCAATTTTAAACAAAGGGCTGATTGTCCCGAGTCATTGTACAACATCCGTGATACACTGTAATCACATTTTTATTTGTAATTAAATCAAAATGAGAGAACATATATACTTCCTCACGAACACCCATTAGAGCTAAACAGACAGGAGCAGAGGTGATGCTGCCGTCACAGATCATGCGCAACAGAGTGAGGCCACAGAGTGAGGCCCACACACACTGAACAACCACAGACAAACACATGTCTGTACACACCGACTGACAAACACACCCAGAGACTGATCCATACACAAAAATTCACACACACATTTCCACACACATACGCCCTGTCTCGCTATTTCCGTTTGTAATTAACCAAAGCCTTATTTGAGATGGTTGAACCCAACAATACCAGGGCCTTAACTAGAAAGAGCAATGCCTCAACCAAGATTTTATCTGAGCTCTCTGTCCTTTCCCAAGATAAAACCAAAGTCCAAAAATCTCAGACTCCTCTGAGTATTTTTGACTGTATGAGTCTCACCCCAAACAAACTGTCAGAGCCAATAAGTGAAGAAAGGCCACACATTTGGAGCACACTGAAGACAAAGCAGGGATTTTGGACATACCAACTTAATCACAATCAGCAGCTCTTAATAGAGAGTTCATCCAAACAGAAACTAGTAAGATCCAGATACTGAGAAACAGGTTCTACCTTCATGTTCCCATTAAAAAAGATCTTAATTACAAGTGACTGCAGACGTTTTCATTGTCTGTCATTTTGACTGACAGGGTCATACAAGTCTAGGCATAATTTAATTATATCTCTCACTCTCATTTTTTTAAATATTCACCATCTGCATGTTCAAGCATCCTTCGATAAACACAGTACGACGGGGTTACTTTCTCCAGACCAGGCCGATGAGAAAATGCATCTGCTCTTCTTTTTAAAATTGTGATTTTACTGAGTCAAATTTCATTACCCATACATACAGTAGGCCTAGTTACTTCCAGACATGATGAGTCAAAAATCTACCTATAGATAGAGCCCGTCTTACAACAGCAAGTAGGCTGAAAGATCTAAAAAACAAAAATATCAGTCTGTACAGGGTAACAGATCCATCTTTACAAAGCTTTGGGACTTCAGTGAATCACAGTGCAAGGCGCAAATGGACAAAACGTGGAACAGCGATGAACATTCCCGGGAATGGCCTGCATACCAAAACTACTTAAGGAACACAGTGATGACTAATGCAAGAGGTTTCAGAGGAATCCAAAACAAAGTCCCAAGAACTTGAAACTTAACTTGCCAGAGTAATAGTTGGTGTTATGATTCACGATGAAAACATCTCGATGATCCTGAAGACTATTTTGAAAATATTAGATTGTCTGGCCAGACTTGTGTGTGAGTCTCGTTGCTACTGGTGGAAAGAAAGCACATTTCAGAAAACCTAGATCAAACCGACAAACAGAATGCTGGAAATCTGATGGGCTGCTTTGCCAATTCAGGGCATGGATGCCTGTTCTTAATTGACAAAACTATCGATTCTGCCTTCTATGACAAAATCCTTAAGGTGACTGTTTACAATCAATTTTTGACCTCAAGCACAAGTATGCTAGGGTCATGAAGCACAAAAAGATAAAAATTACACCATCAGGTTCAACTCTTCTTGGCTCAAAAATTATAAAATTAGAAATTCAACTTAGAGACTATACTACGACCTTGAACCAATTCTCACACAAAAACTTAGTTATTATGTGTAGGGGCCTTTCTCTTTCCACACAGCCCTAGACTGATTTATTTTTTATAAATTAAATCATTATTTCAACTATTTCTTTTAACTAAGGATATTAGAAATACGCATCTAGAGTTTGGCATTTTCTTCCTAGAATTCTAAAAACTTGGGGCCAATAAAAAAATAAGTCCAGCAATACAGTGACAATAGCTGTGTTTCCTTAGACCACATAATTGCACAATCTGAAATCTAAAAAAAAAAATAAAAAAAATAACAATGGCTTAATAGAAACGCAGCAATTTTGAAAAAACATGTTTTGGCCATATCAGAATTGCTTTATTTCACAAATCTGCAATGGAAACAATTTTTCTGCTTTGTCAATATTCGGATAATGTCAAAAAAACATAATTTTGCAATTTCGGTTTTTCCATTAAAGAAGAAATGAAATTAAAATCAAACCTGAAAAAGTTTTTTCATGCAAAAGTGATAAAACATGCTGCACCATTATCTTCCAAGTACTTTGCCTTCTTCTTTGTGCCCATGGACAATATCTGTTTGTTGATCCTGTACTTGTGTGATGCTTTGCACACATTTGTAAGGGAAATGCAGCTAATGTTTTCTTTAGTGATCTTACCTTTCTGTGATCAAACTAAAATATTATTTGTAAGTTAAAAGAGGCTTTTTTTATATATATATCTTTAGAAACTGCTGTTATTTTGCAAATACTAACACAATATAAAAAACATAAGGTCTGTAAATGTTGAAATTAAATCAGATTTAACTTTTTTTTTAGCTCAGGTAGTTACAAAAATGGATCAGCTTGATTTCATAACAATATTTATATTCAAAAATGTTCAGAAGTTTGCATACACACATCCTTAATGTTGGGTAGTATTCTCTTAAAAATAAGGCAATACTTATTGTTAAGTACTGTAATATTAACTATCCTCCCACAAGCTTCTCACTGGCATTAGCCCCCTTCCTCCTGACAAAAATGAGTCAGGCACAACCTGACTCATTTACACCCACCATAGTAGGCCACAGTTCTTTCACATGCCGTTTCATGTTTGTGCAATTGTTTTCTACAAGATTGAGACCTGGGATTTGCGATGAACTCTCCAAAAATACTGACTGTTGTTCTCAGATCACCTTGTGACTAATTTGGAAGTCTACTTTGGGTCACTGTCCATCTGGGAGACCCCTTTGTGCTCAAGCTCTACCTTCAAGCCTGAAGTTTTGAGATCTTGCGTTTTAAAACAATACGTTATGTATTTCCACATAACGTTTTTTCCTCATGATGCATTTATTTTGTGAAGTTTGTTCTGAACATGATGTTGCCACCCCCATACTTCCCAGTTGGTATATTCTAAATCATCCAAGTTTCCCCTTTTTTTTTTTTCACCAGAGGTGGCAAAGTTTATTATGACCAAGCATCAAGTTTGGCTGTATAGGCCCACAGTACATGTGTCCAGTATTACAGTTTCAGTAATACTATCATTAATATCATTAATATATTGATATTTGGGACAGAGAACCAATCTTCTGCCTGAAAGGTATGGAAGATTTTAGTAATATTTATACATGCATACAGTTGTTTGAATAGATGAGTGTAGCAGCTTCAGCTAGCTGGAAATTGATCACAAGAATGAAATAAATTTCTGGAGATCTATAGTTTTCTTCCTGATCTATTGCATAATTTTCCCAATTTTTTTCATCACTTTAGAGACAGAAGCAGTGTGTTTTCAGTGTTGTCTAACAATACAACAAGTATGCCTCTAATTAACTCAAATGTTGTGAATTAACCTATCATTCATTACGTTGCTGCATTTATTTCATTATGCATATCTGAATTTGAACAATGTAAGAGAGTTATGTTAAAAACTCTCTCTTTCATTATTAGTCCTAATGGCTCTAAAAAGGTTTAGTTGGACTTAATTGAAGACGTTACTGAAAAGAGCTCTGTTTCTTTTTTGTGCAGCTTTTGTTAATAACTGATTTCTACTGACTATATTCAGATGGTACAACCGAGTTTGTTACCAATCCTTAGTCAATCTGCATTGCATTACAGCTGCAGCTTCAGGTGCATTGTGCCTCTTCCAGTAATTTTACAGCTCAAAAACTTTTGTCCATTTCTATATATCTGACTGTGTGGATCATCTGACAGATGAGGGTTTGCTGTATGATAGCGGTGTGAGTCAGAGAGTCAGACGGATGGTTATGTGGAACTAACAGACTTGGATCCACAAGGGGAATTTCCACCTCACCTCTTCCTCTCAAACCCCTTCCTCCTTTCCCCCTCAAAAAAATAATTTCTGCTTTTTCTTTTAGAGAGAGAAGAGAAGAGTGAGGAAAGTTAGGACTGAATAGAAGCTGTTAACAATAGAGAGGATGGTTTGGATGCATTTTCCATGACTTGTTTTTTGTTGGCTAAAAATATGATGTCTTTCCACTTGACGTTGAGTTTTTTGTCTTGTACCAGTCAAACAAAATGCATGAACAAAACAGTTTATTAAACACATCCCTCTTTATTTTTGTTCTGTGATTCATTTCTGAAATTCCCTAGTTCCCAACAGATCCCCTAAAATTTCTAAGATCCTGGAATATAAGAACAAAGACTAACTATAATCTGTATTTTTGTTCTTTTATTTGTCAGATCTTCTTCCTTTATTGACTAAATATGTGCATCTTGCAGAGTTCCATAAATCAGACATAGACCCAAGCACAAACACATATAATTTAAAATATGTAATTAAAAGCTACAGCAGTCATTTGTGTCATTTTTTTGAGAGCAGAATATATATTACCATCCTACTGTGCCTTGCAAAAGTATCTTGATTAAGTGAGTCTATGCAAACTTCAGTGCACTTTATCTGTATTTTATTGAGAGGCAAACACAAAGGACCACATACTTTAAAAGTGTAAGGAGAATGAAAAATTAATTTCAATATTTCCTCCAAATAAAAATCTGAAAAGTGTGGACTACCACCCCTTACTCAGATGCTGAGTGAGATTTGAGCAAGAATGATCTCTTGATGCAGTTAAAGCTGCAAGTGTGGAAAAAAATCATGTGGCTGTCACCAGCGTTCTTCGCAGTAGGGATTATGTGTTCAAACACTTTGGATATATATTTGAATCAAACTGGTTGAATTTACGTTTTGTTTTTTTTGGTAAAATACCTCAAGGCTCTTTTTAATCTGATTTAGGGACATATAATCCGAATTCAACTTTTATTTAAACATTTATTTAATTGAATTGAATAAAAGCACCATAATGCATGGTGCTTCATTGGACCAAAGTCCGACGAACAAAAACATGGCCACAATATGTTTCTGCTCAGGTGCCGCATACAGAAGCATTGATCAAGAAATGTTGCAGTTTTTATTTTTTTCTTATTCTCTTGGTTTCATTTAGTGTTCATATAGGAACTAAGAAACTAGTAGCTCAGTGTTGAACAGGTGGATGATGGATGTGAAATCAAGGAAACCTTGAAGTCCTTATGAGTTAATTTCCACAACAGCACAATTATTGTCGCTTTTCCCTGAAGGCCGGATTTATTTGAGTCCACAACTAATAATTGTCATGTAATTGATTATTATTGAGGTGAAACATAAGAAATATTTGTTAAAGTCCCAAAAGGTTTCTTGTAAGTTATGGGTGATAACTTGTACTTTATCAGCTTTTAGCAGCAAAAATTGCAATTGTGTGACTTCAGATCATTGGATTAACTATCAATGTAGTAAAATATTCATGCATTGTTTAGCAGAATAAAGGCCTTGTGCTAGAAACGGATACAAAAAGCTTTAAAGATGTTAACAACATTGAGGGAAACGGAGCAATAGTGAGGCTGAGTGGAGGAGGCAGCGGTGAGATGCAGGAAACCACACAAACAGTGCTAACACTGATGTGGCGAAGACAGCACTCTGTCATCTACCCACGTATAAATCTATATTCACTGCAGTGCAAAAGCATCACTATAGAAACTTCTATAGATTTAGTACTGAAGCTATAGATGGATTGTTCGTGCCTCTGTGCAAAATTAAAAGCTACATGGGCAAGACATTCCATTTGCATTTTTGAACGTTAAGCATTTACATATTTTTAAGCCTTTAATTTTTGGGAGGTTTAGTTCAAAAGTGCATTACCTTTGTTCTGCATCAGAAGTGATTCAGAGTAACCCATAAAGTAGCTTTATAGCTTACTCTGAAACCTTGAAACCTTTTAATGTTGGACGCATGAGGATAATTTGAATGCTGTGCATGTTTCTCTGTCCTGACTTTCTGTGTCTTGCCCAGAAAATAAAAACAGGGTGTGTAGACAAACCTTTATTGTTCCAGAACATGTTGGAAAAATAAAGACATTCCTTTTCCCCTCTGGAACGAGCTAAATCCCCCAAGCAGTGACTCTTTAAATTTGTTGAGATTCAACATCACAAACTGCCATGCAGAAATGTATCAATTCTAAATATTGAATACTAATTAGTCTTATATGCTTTATAACAATTTATTTCATTTTAAGTAAGAATATTTTGGCAGAAAGAAGTGAAAGGCGATGCCCTCAGAGAGCTTCTCCTGTTCATTAGTGTTTCTGTGCTCTTGTCTTGAAGGATTTGAAATGTAATAATTTAATCTTGTCATCCATGAAATATGATTCTCCCTAGAACTGCCTCTCTTATGTTTCAGTCTAAGGGTTATGAAGAGCTATCTCCGTAATTATTCTGCTATAAGCTTGAGGTGCTGGAGGACAATATGAAACTGTTCCTCACTTTCTTCTTCTACTATTCTCAAATTTGGATTATTTGTTATTTCAGTTGTTTCGTTTTCTCTCTTGATTAGAAATACTTAGGTCTGACATCAAAGCAAAAGCAGAAGAAATCTGTAACAGTAAATCTTTTTTCACAGATACTTGTTTATGTGGGGATTGTTGTGTGTGTGTACCAAACACTACTTATTCTTCTATGTCGTTCTTGAAAGGTATATTTAATTTGTTTCTACTTTGAAAAATGCTATTCTTATTCATATTATTTGACTGCAAATTCACTAAATTTCAACTTCTGTTGTGAACTTTGTGTTATTATACAAGACATTACATTTAACAGACAAAAAATTTGATTGCATGTTTTTGACTTAATATAACTACAACTCCTAAATTTTTGGCAGTGAGTTTTGTATATATTTTTAAATGTCTTTGTGAATAATTGCCTTAATTAACTTTCACTCTTTCTTTTCCAGATGCTTTTTGATTTGATTCTCTTTTCAGCCACACAGTCTGTCTCCTGTAATCGTAAGGTCTGTCTGTCTTTGTGTCTGCATCGCTGTCTGTCTCCATCTTTCTGGGTGGTCTGTGGTCCAGCAGCCTCCTCTTCTCCCTCTAGTCTTGGTGTGCGGGGGTTTCTGGGGAAGGGGTAAGAAAGTAAGCGGTGCATGTTGGGTATTGGGGAGCTGGTGACCGTTATTTCCTCACATGTTCTCCTCCCACTCTAAATTTCTCCTCACTTCCTCACTTCCTCAAGTCCTCGTCGCTCCTGGCCAATAAAGAATATAAAGTGCCCACACACCGGTGCTAATGCTGAAATGCCCCCCACTGATCCCTTAACTGCACTGAAAAATAAAAAGTTTAGGGGTTAACCACGGAAACCCAGGGATTGCTAACACCCCTGCTTCCACACTAACACTAACACTCACAGTACCACCCCTGCTCAGCTTTGTGTATATAAACTGTGGTCACTCACGGGTGGAATGACAGACGACAAGCACATATATACAATATAGTCAAGTTCACCCACACTGATGACAAGACACTCACATACATACACAAGAACGTACACTGGGACAAACATATACGGCACATGCCACACGCAGAGACTGTCCTCAAGACCGCCATCAAAGAGCTGTGTGTCGCTTCCTCTCGTCAATGTCTTCCTTTTCTCTGATCTGGTAGCCATTTTACCATCAATAGCCTGGTTGCATTTAGGGGGATTTTCCCCCTCAGATCTGGCAACCACAACAACAAAAAAGAAGGCCTGCAGAGGTCGGAAAAGGAGAAAGCAGTGAGTGACTGGCATGTGGTGTTTGCAATGATTAGTTCCTTTTTGCATGTCCTCCAAAATGCAGATTACAAAACAGACAAACATGTGCGAGTCGGTGTGGAGGTAAATCACTCTCACATGGCTCCCTGTCGGCCTGTTGTCCTCGCAAGGCCCTGTCTTACAGAAAGCTGGAGACTGAATGTTCTTTTCAGAGCCACTGATCTATTTTTTTTAATCCATGTCAAAGTTTTAGTGAGAGAAGGAAAGATTTTATGCACTAGTTACTTTTTTTCGAAGTTAATTACAAGCTTTCAAACTCTAAGAGATTATGGGAGAGGGCTAAGAATTTGTTGAAACACCCATCTTGATCAAAGTTTGTGATCCACTTACAAAAATAACAATATAAAATGTAAAAGCTCTGAGTATATGTTTCAGACCAGAACAAGCTTCAATTACTTGCAGACTATCATGGAGTTTAAAATCTTTACAGAGGGTAAAGACTTTATCCTCTTTATACTCACAAGGAATATGCAAATTCCCCTTGAGTAATAATAATTATTACATAAAAAATCAAAACAGTTTTTGTTAGAGGGTTATTGTCAAACTTTTATCTTTGACTTATTTTGTTCAAATGCAAAGACCAAAGTGTAATGTTAAGAGGTCTGAGTCGATTATAATAAACTGCAGCTCTTGTTGGGACCTTATCTGCAGGTATTATTTATCTAATAAAGGCAGAAGGCAGAGAAAAAAGCTCACGGATGCACATCAAATTGAATTTGAACTGAACAGGGAAATGCCTAATGCCTATGCATATTGAAGAACATACAATACTGTGGCAAATTCACCAGATTTAGCAAGATGCTAATTTACATCTCGAGCATGAATAAAAAAAAAAAGATGCAGTAAAAATAACAAAAACTATTTTGGGAAAACCTCAACTATTGTTGCTAACCATGTACAACCGATTAAAAGATGATAATCCATGAAAGCTGTTAAATCTTTCAGCAGAATAATACTCTCAACTGCAAATGAAAATGGTTCAGGGATGGTTGGGTTCAAAAGTTTACCTGGCCTCCAAAATCTTGGTTTCTCAGTCTCATTGAATATGGGTGGGATTTGCTAGTCAAACAACTCCAAACCGGGAGACCACACCTCACAGTTTACACCATTTACAGGACCAGTTGCTAACATGTTCCTTACCAATAAAGGCGACTTGATATGGGCAGCCAAGGAGGGAATAAGAAACTATTAGATGCTGGACAAGTGTGTATGGCAACATGATGGTAATACTTCAGAAATTATGCTACAGCCTTTGTTTTTGATACAACACCCCAAGATTATCTGCCTTCCATCTGGTCAACTCTTTAAGCCTAAGCCCTTTCTGGATGTTACCCTGGAATTTATTTATTTATTTATTTTAATTATTGTCTTGCTGCTTCTCAGCTTAGAAAGCTGAACAGAGCCACTGAAGAATTGCTATCATTGCAGGAGATTGAGCATAATGTCAACATAAGTTAATCTTCAGAATTGGTGCTGGCACTGTGGAAAATCATCAATTTAAGAGGATGTCAGAGAGATAACCAGGTTAGCATTCAGAGTGCCAGGGTGTTGATGTGTTAATGCCATTCTAACCACATAAGAATGGCATTAACATAACCGACATAAGATGATTTTTATGTTTTTGTTTGAGAATCTGGTGAAAAGAAGTCTAAATCAATACAGTAATGATCCATTTTAACAATTCAAAGGGAAATCACTAATCTGGGTTAAGAGCAGTGTGAAAAATATCAGCAAAGTGTTCATTTGAATGTCTCAAAGTCCACTGGTGCAAGTGTCAATTTGCTCTTCGTGAACTGTGTTTAAACTTTAAAATGTAAATGGAATCTCAAGTGTGAGAAAATTAACTTCTCTGTTTCATTACATCAGCGGCAGATTAAGCTGATGAGGACGTAACTTTGATAAGCACGTAGAATGATGATCATCAGGCATGTCTTTAATTTGTAATACTTATTTCACAACTGTCTCCCACGTACACACACACACACACACACACACACACACGCACACACCCCCCCACACACACACACACGCACACACACCCCCACACACACACACGCACACACACACACCCACACACACACACACACACACACACATGCAGGCCAGCTGCCGAAATGTTCTAATGTGCTTCTCATGGATTAAACGTCTTTGTTATTCATCTAGACAAGATTCTGTGCTCTCTTCAGTAAGGATTAGCATTTTTTTTCTCAGTTAGCAGTTTGCAAGATGGTGACTCACTGAATAAGGATTAGCATCATTTCACCTTTTAGCTTGATTAGCATAAGTAAAGCATTAAATGTCTGACTCATAAACTACAGATTAATTTTGGATAATAGTTTGAGCAAAGGCAGCAGAAAATGAACTGATTAAAGAAGCACTAATATGGTTGCTGTTACAGCATAAAGTTGGCTGATTTCATGCAGAATAAAATACATTATAGGCAAATAAAATTTCTTATTCTGCCTTACAACACTCTGAAATTTGGCTTTAGACTACTGTACTCTTGGGGAGGTAATTAGTCGTGTTGCTTTCAAAGATTTGAAAACATATGAAAAGAAATTATGAATGTGAATGCATTTTGGATAACTGTAACATAAATGCTTGACAAAACAAATCAAACATACCTGAGTCATACTGTAAAACTAAAAAAAAAAAAAAAAAAAAAGAACTTCTGCTTTTATTTGGTTTGGTGAGGGTGGGAGAGATCATGAAAAAAATAAAACTCTGGTTATTTCAGTTTGTCTGCGTGAGAATAACGTCACCACAAAGAGTTCCTTATTCTTCTCACGCAAAAGCAGACAAAAAAAAAAAAAAAAAAAAACGGCCCAGTTTCTTATGAATACCACTGCAGGAAGCAATGAGGGACCCAGGGCAGTTTTTGAAAGCGGGAGCTGTGTGTCAAAACTGCACCCCAGGTTGTGTTGGTCTTCGCCGTTCGCTGTGTCTTCACTCACTTTCAACACCTTCTTACCCAACCTGAAGCCACATTTTACTGCAATCCAACACTTTTTCCTTTTTGCATAATGTTTGTCAAACACTTCCTCTGAAAGCAATGTTTGTTTGCAGTTTCTAGCATCACTTTCATGAGAAATTGCACATAAGCCTTTCCTAAAAGACTTCCTCATCTTTTCTCATTTAATATTGCCCAGTTCTGCTCAGCATTGCCCTAATCTGTTACACAGACATACATTCAATTTATTCGTTGACTATATATTTCCTGTGCATAGTTATGCTTTTTAATGCATATGATTGTTTTAAAAATTATAGATGATTTATCTCTTATCATCTGCTCTATGTCCTGTTGTTATTTTTATAAGTCATGTTTAATCTATGATGTTTCTGCAGTTCAAAGAATAAAAGCAATAAAACAATTGTGGACTGGAAGGTTCTTCTGTAGCAGTCAGTATTACAGCAAATCAAAATTAAACTCTGACTGAAGACACTCTGTTGTGGTACAACCGACTGAGGGTGGATTGTCGTCAGGGTTTTGGTAATGTTCTTCATTTTATGGAGCATCCTTCTTTTGAAATATCTCTTTTGAGGTTCCAGACTGTTCTGTTTCCAGTCTGATGTCCAGATGAACACTGAATTATTTATAATCCTCCACCACCTTCATAATGTCTCCCACGATGGAAATAGTGTTTCAAATACTCTTGTTTCTCCTGAAGTCTATAGTCAGTTCATTTGTTCTGTTCACATAAAAAAATATATGATTATTTCAACAAAGCAGCATCCCATCACATTTGTGTTTTATTTCATAATGTTTAGTAGCTGTGAAGAAATGTAACCATTTTTGATGGAATTTCAAGGTTTCATAAGCCAGCAATAAGCTAGCCATTCAGCTTGAGAAAGGTGTATTTAAAAAGAGCCTTAGAAATTATGGCACAGCTGTGAGAGAATTTTAGAGACAAAGCACAAGCAACCCAGACATCTGGATGAAAAGTTTCATACTTGTAATAGTAAATGAGTGAGTTATTTATTTGAAAGCAAAAGTAAAACAAAAAAAAAAAAACACTTGCAGAATTTTTTTGAAAAAGTTACATTTTTGCTTAAAAAAATCCCCTGTTTGGTTTGTTCAATAAGAGTAGGACTAGAAAACTATCTGAGTAAAACTGAAAGTCCCTCTAAATCCATAGAACTCTGGCTCTGGACTTTTGAGTTTAGACCTTAATGTTCTCAGAACAAATGGCATGACTGGAACATGTTCTGTTAGTGACTGAGCAATACCATCCTAATAATATATTGCAAAGTTTTAATACGAACACAGTGCTAATTTTAAAGCATTTATTTCAGTTTATCTTGATAATTGTGACTCACAGCCAATGCAAACTAATGTTACATCACATCATACATTTTATAAGGGATTTCTGAATCAGCAATGTCATGACGTATCATGGCCTACACAATCATTTGGAAGAATTTGTACTTTACATTTGTCCACAAACAGTCATTGTGTCACAACAGTTTGTCACAAAAAAGTTTACGTTGTACCCTTGGACTGTGTCCAAGCATATTACTAGAAGATTGGGCGAAAGAAAACTGTGGCTTAAACAAAAGGTACACAGGCAAAGCTGATAACTGTAGCCTTGACTATTAAATGCATGGATTGTAGTGAATGCTTCTAGACTCGTGGCAAAAATGTATGCATGATTTAGAGATGTTACATTTCTTGTTTTAAGCCATTGTAAGTCTCCAGGCAACAATTCATGACCAGTTTCCATGCTGGCTAAAAGAAATTGTCAGCCAAAATCATGACAGTAAATGTGTTTTCTCACTCAAGCTCTCCCTCAAAATTTAAAATCTGCCTTTGGTGATTATCCCATTTAACCTTGGTGATTTATCTTATTCAGCTGAATTGTGATGACTGATACATATCAATGAAGCATCTCTTGTTAATTCGTTTTTCCTATGATTTATTTGTCTTCTTTTTTCAGTGTTCTTTGCACAGTAGCATGCAAGTTCTGGCAGGAAGGCGAAGTGAAAGTGTGTTGAAAGTGAATGTTTTTCTCTCATTTTTGTCAGACACACGGGAAGCTGAGCGAGTCTGTGGCCTTAACAGAGGAAGTCAGATTGCTATGTTTGTGTGCGTGCATACATGTGTGTGGTCTGAATGCTGAGTGAGCCCTTTCACTGTCTGTAAGTCACCTTGGATGTTGTTCCAGGGAAACATGAAATAAAAACAGTTCATTGGGGTGACTTTAACAATATATGGTGTTTTATGAGTGTGTATATCCACACTGTAACTTTATGGACTGAAAAGTGTCAGAAAAACAACATTCAAAGTCTTGTAAAATTTTATGCAAGTCCACTTTAAAAGCAAGTACTGCCTTTTATTGAATTTTTGAACTAAATTGTTTTGCGTCAGGGGGAGTGGCATTCATTGTGATTACTTTACCCAGTGAAGTGTATATCCTAGTACATTTATAAAACGTATTTTAAATACTGAATAAAAATTTTGAGTAAAAGTGTGAGGTTAAAATTAGCTTGCTCAATTTTTTCTACCATCTGCCCACCAAATTCTTAACCCTAGATTAAATTAAACTGGCTAGAATTTTCAAAAGTAACCCCTCACATTTCAAGCCTACCATGACCCAGAAGATGTTGGATGACCACTCTGACAGTAAAACTAGTTATACATTAACATGGACTGACATGAAGCAGACCAAGAAACATCTGTTCCAAAACTGTCACCTTCAAACTTGACTAAAACTTGCAGATGAATGCCTTCTGGAAACACAAGATTAAGTCATGTGACCATAGTGAAAACTCTCTGCTGACTCTCAAGCTTAGTTATGGCGCATTGGATAAAGTGGGTCATGTGTACTAAGTACACTTTACCGAGTATGTAGCAGCGTATTTAATGCTACACACAAACACAAAACCAGGATTATATAAATATTATAATTTTGCCACCCTATGAATGTAGTTTCACCTGCAAAATTTCTCATTTTAAATATTAATTTACAAATATTCAAGCACTTCCTAGTTTCTCAATTTCTTCAATACAAGTAGCTTGTACTTTTATGTAGCTATAGAGTTAGTACTGTTTTTGATTAAGACTCTGGTTATACAGTATTATAATAAACACATTTCAAAATGCCTTCTTATAGGCTGAGTCAACAGTTTCTTTAAAATAAAATGCAATGCATGCAAAAACATCAGTTTTTAGATTTCTTTTTTTACAACAAACAGTTATTTATAGAAAATGTATTCATGGCTACATGTCAGATTTCCCCCACTTCCTCCTGTAACTCTGTGTATTCCTGTGCTACTGAGACACAAAATATGCGAGGGTGGTGATATTAATAGTAGTCATTGATGTCACAGTTTGTTTTTGCTGTTGTTCAGTTTTCAGTTGTAAGCATCTGTGCATATGTGCTTGTTGGTGTGTGCAGAAGTGATTAGGCAGTCAGACAAACGATGGTCTAAAGCTGCCCAGATGAAAGGAAGTAATAAGCGTTGGCGTTGTTAATGTGTGTGTTGAGAGTGCCCATCTGTTGTGGTTACAGTGGGGCCGTCAAAGCTTTCAATGCCTTCTGCGTTGGCCTAAACACTATCAAAAGTCCCTAATCTGCAACTTAAGTCATAAGGTTTGCTCAATTACATTTTATTAACTTACTTTCAGTAGTATTTTCTCTTTTTTTACTGTTTTCCTTAGCTGCTTTTTCTGTACTCGTCTGTTATTGTTGTTTCATCCAATCAAATATCGGTGTTGCAAAAGGCAATTTTATCTGACGGAATTGGTAGAGCAAGTGTTTATTAGATCTACTACATAGAAATCAAATTGTCTTTTTTAATCAATCAGCTTTCGAATGTGTGGTCTCTTGAAAAATAAAAATAAATTTTCAAGGGGAACTTTTTCCAAAGAACTGGACATTGTGAATGGAAGCAGACATACAGTTAGTATGTAATTATATTTCATGTAATTATGTGATTTAAATATCAAGTCTCATCTTTATAGTCTTGTGTTAAAACAGAAATTAGTTAATCAGGGAAGCTGGTTTGTTGTTCCAGCATATATTGAATAATAACAATGAAATAACTAAGTGTATGTTGTATTCTCTGTATTGCCACAAAAGTATTTAGCAGGCAAATATGTACTACAATAAGATTTCTTAAATATGATACTTTTTCTGTTTTCTGTAAAACAAAATCAAAACATAAATGCTACAAGTTAAAAAAAAAAAATCAATGTAGATCATCCTCGAACTCTCTGCTTATTTTTTTCTAACAGCAGAAGTGATTAGGCAGTCAGACAAACGATGGTCTAAAGCTGCCCAGTTGCGAATAAACTGCTAAATAGTGAGAAATTAGTGAATGTAGATGGGAAAGAATTTTAGACTCAGGATTTGAGTTTCACTTCAGCTGTGACTCATAAGATTATGTTATTGTAAAATATCACTACTTTTCCCATCACTCACTCTGGACAGGTGATGACGCACCGACTCTGACTGTTTAAACCGCGTGTCGACATATTCAGTTTTTCAATATTTTGTCTCAGGGCTCAGATGGAAAAAACCGGACAAGTCTTGACTAATAGAAACAAACACACAATAACATAGACACTGCACCATAAACATCCCCATATGTGTGTTTTTTTTTTCAGAGATCAAGCTTACTGAATAATTTGAATGGAATGAACCAAATATTCTTATGACATGAGATGATGCACACGATAGTCACAAACCAAAAGATACATGTTCAACAAGAGGAAATCACATATTAAAATGTATACAATGAAAACATACGTTGCCTAATATTGTCATGTCACAATGGTAACTGGAACCGCGTTAACGAAGAAGCAGTGTTCACGTGATTGTGACACAGTTCTGAGAGCTGATATTAAGAAACAGCTGAAAATCTGGTTTGGTGGATTGTGGGGGTGTTTAAGCAAATATACATCAGGAAACTGAAAATGGATTAAAACCTTTCATCCCAAATATAGACATGCAACAGAACCTGAAAATAAACCTAAGGATTATTCACTGCACAAGACCTCTGTCCAATAATCTCTTCAGCATTTTGTTATATTGTGTGTGAGTCAACACTGGATTAATGCAATGTCATGCAAGTGAATGCTCATTCCAAAACTAGGGCACAACCACAGCGATAGTTCCTTCCACTAAATTCACTGAATCATGCAATGAAAAGAATTAGCAACATTCTTTTAAATTTGAACATAGCTAACGATACCACAGTTTTCAGAGTGAAAGAAAGTGACTGAACCAAAATATTTTTTTATTGATTAGACATACCAGACTTAATGACAATGTGAAGTAGTTAGACTTGGTTTTACATTTTGATAATGTTATATATGTCTATTTGTATTTTTGTCAGGTAATTTTATCAAGCAATTGTCAGCTCCACTGTGAGAAGACTCAGTTTACAACTAAATTTTGCTCATGACATTTGAATTAAGATTTTGGAGAAATCTAATCAAAGTTACAACTTAAGCTTGTCTGAGCATAATCTTAGACAAGACAACAACTGAAGCATGTAAGGGGTTGACTAATTTTTCACAGTACTTAAGTGGAGTTATGGTTCACAGACAAATCAGAGTGGGCAAATCTGCAAATACTGAACCGCAAGGAGAAGAGCCAGGAAAGTCTGGAGAAATTACACAGAAACAATTTCCTCCTGACTAGGTTCAAAATGAAGGTTCAAAAACAAGGAAAGCAAGAGTCAAGAATCCAATATCATATCTAGAGGAGGATAAAACTGTCTTTGTGGGTAGAATAAAGGGATCCAACATCTGCTACCCCCAAGACAAAATATAAATTTTTCAGAATTTTTAAGATATGGTTTGTTGAATATATGTTTTAATACATCTTAATAAAGGCTTCAAATATTTAGTCCATTTCATTCACTCTTTGTTTCACAGAAAAACAAAATCCTCTGTGATCTTGTCATATTTTCTGCCTGTTAGTAGAATCTATCCCTCTCTCTGGGTCACAGATTAAAGGCTTTGGTGTAATTTGAGGAGCGAACAATTTACTCACCCACTCTGTAGCTACAGCAGCCACCTGAGTTTAGATGTCCAACTTGTGCTTTTATTATTCAAGCACTAAAATATCGCCAAAGACATGTTTGGTGCTTTGTAATAATTTGCCTTTGTATTCCCCTTCAACAACAAAAAATACTCTTGTCAGATTTGCACTCTCATATGGGACTGTATGACTTCAAAGGGTGGAGTGTCCCAGTCTTCAGTCAGCCCAATGTTGATTTCTCAGGAGATAGAGGGAAGTGCCATCACAAAGATACCCTTGTGTGAGTCTGTGAGAGCATCATAAAGCTAGTACGAGTTTGTAAGCTTGAATGAGAAGAAAGTTGTAGCCTACACTAATTCCAGTTAGTAAGAACAACTGCAAAGACTTTGTTCAAGTGATGTTTTAATACTTAAAAAATCAAAAATTGCCATTAGATTATGTGGGAGAAGAATCAGACCAAATTTAGGTCATGGGTTTGTCACATACTTATCTGTGTTTTCAGCCCAAAAGTCATTGGATTCTCATTCAGATTTTCTGCCAATGTTTGACCCAATCTTCCCCATCCGACAATCGAGATTTGCTGCAAATTTGATTTGAACAAGGGATCTGTAGTTCTCAAACCAGCTGCAACTGTGTGATGCTATAATGTCAACACAAAATGTGGAACAAAACTAGGTAGTGAAGGTAGTTTGTTGAACAATGCTGACTTACATCACACAGTGGAAAGCACAATGCAGGGAACATAAGGGCAGTATGGAGAATGGTGGGGGAAGCACAGTTGTTCATGTGCATCCCCCACAATCTCATCCCTAAATGGGGTCAAAGGACCATAAGTCTCCACAGGTTCATATAGTTCTGGCAGATGGAAAGAAATTAGATAAGATGACAAAATTAACTTGATTAGAAACAAGAGAAAATGTTGCCATTAAATATTTACATCTCACACCTTAAGCTGTGAAACTAAATGCCTTCGTCCTTTACTAATCCCACCTTTTCCCTCCCTCTCACTTTAATCCCCTTCTCTTTTTCTTTAAGCCTTTCTGGCTCTTTCTCTCCATCTGAAACTCATCCTCAAGCTGCTGTTACACCTGTAATGGGATCCTTTTCTCTCTTTGGTTCAGACTAAAAATGCAGTTTGTTTCTTGGCTTCACTGATGAAACGATGAGACTTAAATGAGCTATTAGTTTCTTTTATGGAAGTTAGGGTCAAATTATTATTTTTTCTTTAGTCTGGAAGCCATTCCAATTAAATCTAGAGTCAGCTTTCTTTCTTTTCTCTCCTTTTTTAAAGCATTTTGAATGGGCTGAAATTTTTGCTAAAAAACTAAAAAAAAAAAAATGTGTTGCTTTCCTTTGTACATGTTTGATAATAATGACTGTATATAATAATGGTGAAATGTATTAAAGGTTTATGCTGGGGGCATTCACACACCATCACAATTTCATCTGCTTTAATCAAGTTTTTTGCCTTGAAAGTCTGATTCGCTTGAGGAGATCTTGATGCAACGCCACCACAGGTGAGGAAGGGGACAGGTTTTCCAAGGGGTTTGTATTATGAGACACAGTGTAGATTGAAAGCGAACAGTACCAGTTGCAATTATCAAATGTTGCAATATCAGTCACCAATTGAACCAAGTCTACTGTATTATCAGGTGTGAAAACACACTTATTGGAATGTCTGATTGAAATTCCACTATATAAATAAAATGAATTGTATTGAATTATTTGGTTCATTAGTGCACAAACAGTTGTTTCTAAAACTACCCACAAAACTTGCATGCAATCTTCTAATAATATTGGCATCAACTCAAAGCAAATTAGTCCAAATAAAAAAGTATACTCTAATAATTCCTCAAAATTTAAAAATACCATTGAGTTGATACAAAGTGAGGATTATTCTGTTGCTTCTGAGTTTGGTCACAATGAGCTAAGGATCGGAAGTGACTCCTGCTTTTATTCTCCCTCCTCTCACCAACCTCTTTTCTCCAGCTCCAGCTGTCACTTTTTTGTCAGCGTAGCAGCATAACACTGCCCAGTTTAGTTTGGTGTTTGTGGATGAGAGTGTGTGTATGTTACTGATCTGGACATGCTGACATTCCTCCTCGCTTTGCTTATTCAGGCGACTGGACCTGTGTCCACGCGTGTGCTTCTGAGTGGGGACATCTAGGACGCACGCCTTATCATAACACACACGGCAGTACCGCCATGCAGACTTGACAGGAGTTATTCTGTTCAGAGGGTGTGTGTTTCTTCTTGAAACCACAAGGCCACAGGGGATCCTAGGTGGGGCAGCAAGACGAGGAGATGTCCACGGGGGGTGTGTTTGGATTAGAATACGCTTCACCTTATCCATGTGGACAATGAGAGGAATGTCATCGCAGGCTGAGCTCTCTGTCAGATTGAAGCACAGCTGTCAGCTGCAGTGAAAAAAAACAGCTTCTGATGGAGGATTTACACTTCAGACCTTTAAGGCCGATGACACCCTAGTGGACTTTTAGAAACGATTATCACTGGGACACTTGGTCAACATGGGGGCAACATTCCACTTTGGGTTTGTTATTTTTTTATGCAGCAAAAAAGATTGGGATAAAAATTAATTATATGGGGAAAAACATTTTGTACACAGCTTAAGTTTACAGCTTTTATTGCAGTAGCAAAAAAAAAGAGACAAAAGTAAGACTTTTAATGTGACTACATAAAAAGTCACATTAAAATGAAAGGGAAAGGAATACTTGAAGCACTAATTAATTAGATTGTGTATTCCTCTAAAATATGTGAAATGTGACACATTTTTCTTCTAAATGGGAAAAACAAGAAAACATGCATTTCAACAGAGGAAGATGAGGATTGGCTTTTGTAAGTGAAGAACAGCAATTCAACTAATCTGTTATAAGAAAAGAAAAGACCTTTAAAAGACCAGGATGGATGAGGACTTAGATTGAGCTTCCTGCCGAAATTGGCAGGAATTGTATGATTTTTTTCTGGCCCTGATCAATCAAAAAAAAAACAACTTTTTTTCAAATTTTCACAAAAGCACCAACAGGTACAGCTACAAAACTATTCAGTGGAGAGAGTCTTACTGAGGGAAAAAAAAGTTAAAAGTACCTATGTTCAGTACTTTAAAGTCTTTAAGTCAAAGGAAATAAAGTGCAAGACTTTTAGGCAAATGATAGGAAGGTACATTCTTTCAGTGTCTTTCTTTTGTCCTCTCATATTGTCGACACAGAAAAAATGAAATTTGGATTAAAAAAATGGATATTGGCAGCTCAAAGGTTTAGAAAAACCTGTGTTCAGAAATGAGCCATAACATTTTGTGTGTTGTTGTGTCTCTAATCTTAGAAAGTAGTTTCCACTCTCCAACTTTTGGGAGTTGGACCGTTAGCAATAAAGTATATTAGTTGTAACATTCAAATTATGCTATGAATAGAAGCAAAATCCAATTTAGTGTCTTTGTAGAATCATCAAGCTTGTTTTCTAAAAAAATGCTGCTGCCCCTTTCTACTATTGAAAAGAAAGAAAGATTGGTACTTTATTCAATGATGTAGTGTGTAGCTTTAGCCTTAGATGGTGCTCTCCTCCAGATTAACTTACCCTCTCTGGGCCCAGAACAACAACCTGGTGGGATCAGACTGTCACCTCTCTGTTATGAGACCCTCAGTGTAACACACAGGCCACCCTGACAGGCGATAGCAGGTTTCTCTTTTGTAGCAACTCGTCACTTTAGTGTTCCTGCAGTCTTATTAGTGTCCATGTGTGACACTGCGCTGATGGGATGTAGCAGAGTTTCACATTTTTCTTGCAGCAACTGCTGTGTCTCTGTTTTTACAATTAGGAATTTGGGGTCATAAACTGGAGATGCTTTGTCTGCTGGAGTGTTTTCTGAGGTTTCAGTTGTGACATTATCTGCTCAGCTGTTTGTGTTTGTCTAATTTTATAGAGTGGAAAGTTAGACTTTGCATGTCTCAAAAAATATATACATGTAGACTCTGCATACTTCTGGAGGTTCTAGTCTTTAAGTAGTTGCAATAGATCTGTATGCCAGACGACAGAGGGAAGTATATAGTGGTGTTGGCTGTCACACAATGTGTCAATGTTTGGAAACTGGGAGACAATGACACAGGCCCACCCAGCCATTTAACAGACACATTACAATTTGGGAAGCCTGTGTGTTTATGTCATTTCAAGGCTATGCACAATGAAAAACTCTTTTGTAAATCCCCAAATTAAGAAAAGACTTACATGAGAAGAAAATATGTGACTTAATGTTGAACAGATTCATTTCTTTGGGTCTTGTCCTCTATCAGAAGTCCCCGTTTGCAAAATTTGCAAATTGACAACTTGTTGATGTGGTTCAGGCTTAAAAATAAAGACTTGAAAACTGAAATGGAGAAAGGATGTTACAGACAGAAATAAAACACTTCTGCAGCTTTGCCTTTGTTCAGACATGTTCCTGCCAGTGTGTGTATGTGGCAGTGTTGTGTCAAGACAGATTTACAGCAGGTTCGACCTTGGGTTTTGTGTGTATGATGATTTGGAGCAGGTGCGTGTGTGTCTGTGTGTGTTTCCACAGCTTCCATCACAGCCAGGTGAAGAGTTCAGAGTTCAACTTGGCTCAGAAGGGAAAGTTAGATAGCAGCTCGTCACTCTGTTGGCCTCGTATCAGAACAGAGCAAGACAACACTGTAGACTTGCACACTTGTAATTATGTATATTACAGTGCCAGAAAGACTGTTGGAGATTGTGCTGAGCACAACATAACTGTCTTAATTTGTCAGCTATAATAATGAGACAAAACTCCTTGTTTTGATTTTGAACTTGTTTTTGGATTCCTGGAAAAACCTGAGTCATGCACATCAAGACTTTTGTGATTCTAATGATGTTCCAGTTGCACTTTATTTATTTCTTACAACCATAATATCTAAGATCTATCCGATGTGTCAGGAGAAAATATATCTTTCCAGAAATATTATGTAGTTTAACTCCAAATTTGATATAAAAGCTGACCTGGTTCAGTCATGAAGTAGAGCAGTTTTCTCTGTGGTCACATAAGAATGATCATCATCTGACCAACAGCTCATGGGGTCACATTCAAATTTCAAATCTGAAACCAAGACCGATGCTGACATGTAATAGTTTCTGTCTTAGTCAATAGAAAGAATGACTGTGACTCCCACAGATGATATCGTGAAACTTAGTGATCAGATTAGATCTTAGAAAATAATAGGCAATTGCATGCATAATCCTTTACATACCATGGATGTAAAATATTTCACTTTTAAGTCCAAGGCCTCAAATTTGAGATGTCTGTTCTGTATAAAGTCAGAAAAGAAGTGATGCAGTTTCATCTGACCTTGATTTGTCTGTTGATTAAGCGTGTCCACAAAGCCACAGTGGAACTGATCAATCACATTCATACTGTTTACACCTACAGAGAAGACTAAAACAAGCTGTCACATGTATTTGGAGCCCTGTTTTGTCATTAGCATTTAGCATGAGTTTGTGTGAAAACATTCTGCCCTTTCAAATCTTCCTTTTCATGCCTTTAAATGAGATACACAACTTGGTTTGACATCTAACTCACATTCAGTAAATAATAATTTGATCCTTGCTCCCCATATCTCTATCTCTGTTCTCAAGATTTTCACATAATTTTTTTTTTTTAATTTTTTAGTCCTGTTTAGATATTTTCTCTGCACCTTGTTTGGAGATGCAAGAGGATATGAGTGAAACAGGAAGCAGGAGATACTGTGAAGGTTTATAACTCACGTGTCTCCAAAAATTAGCTCACATCCGAGACAGACCCCTCATTCAGCTCTTTGATACATAGCCTGAGAGCTTCATCAAGGAGGTCATGCTGTCTGGCTGCAAGCTGGGTGGGGCTCTGAGCTAACAAACGCAATGAGATTAAAGTAATCTGATTACAACTGGAATCTTATTGGTTTTACTGTTAAGACAACAGGATCAGTTTTCTTTACTTTTGGTTACTTGGCTCTATTATTTCATACTAATGCAGTTTTAACAGGCATTAATATTGTGGAAGGTAGAACTGCTGTGTCCAAACTAGGAGTTTAATGAGACAGTCACCCCTCAAGATGAGACCAAAGTTAGTTAGTTTGGTTTGTGTGACTCAGAGGAGGCCCCAATGTGAAAAATTAATGTTCCCTATGTATTTTATAGGTCATAAATCTCCTCTATTAATGCAATGCTTACAATGTCTCTGTTAATTTTGAAGTTTTTTGTTGTTTATATATTATAAAAACCTCATTGATGATTAATTTAGGGATTTGTTTAAGGACTGGTTCAGTTTTTCTCAGTGTTTCTTAAGCTTCTGTAACTTTCCATGCATATTGTGGTTCGTTTTGGGCACTGTCCTCAGATCTTTAGAGTTTAAAAAAGTAAAATAACAAGAGTTATAGTAAATATAATGCTTCAGGAGTTACTAACTGGAACCACATATTAATATGTTGCTAACTGAAATATCAACAAATCATAACAAAACATGGAGGAGCCATACTATTATTTGACTTGCACTTTAGCTAACTGTTCTACATGAATACATCATCTACAAGAGCAAGACATTGGTTAACAGAGGTGATATCGGACCAGATTTGGTTTCAGTACACATCATTAATAATACATTAATTAGCATTATGTCAAAATTTTGTTACTGAGACTTTCCTCCTTTTTTTATCTGAAACATGTGCAGCATTTAATTTATCAAATTACAGAGGACAGAACTTACACTTACTTACTCTGTCACCACAGTGACAACCTTTAGCCCCACAATTCTAGAAAAAATTCACTTCACAAACTGTGCAGGAACATGTTTTCTAGTACCTGTTTTCAGAAACTTGCATATGACTAAAACAAAAATCCAAAGATCCACTTAATGCAAGTTGAGAAAACCCAAATAAGTTGCATATTTCTGCAACTTTCTTCAGATTTTAACCATGACGATTAGTAAAAATTTTGACTTTTTGAGGATTGCCTTTGGTTGAAATTCAAGTTCAACTGTGACATGCACTTTTCTTTTCTGCACCGGTTCAGTTTTTGACCGCTAACTACAACATTAGCAACAAATGAACTCCTAATCTGAATACATAACCTTTATGATTAGTATTTCATTGACACAGTAGAATGACCAAAATAAATACAACAAAACAACAGCAGAAAAAAATGGCAAAAAATACAAGTAAAAAACAAAACAAAAGAAAAAAAAATAAATGAAATCTGTCTGTTTTGCCTGTTGAGCCCACAGATTCCATCACTGATAACAAGTGTTTTGTTAACACTGGCATGTAATCTGTGCTCTGTAATGTGTAATACATCCAGGCCTTCCTCATCCTCCTTTGGAGCCTGCAGTCTGACTCAGATGACTGTGTAAGTGCTCTATACAAAGAGCCAACCTGCGTGCAGCCATAAATAAAGTCCCCCTCCCCTTGGGTGTGACAGGACAGGTTGAGATGAAAGGTTCCTGTCTGCTAGCTTCCCCTACAGCTTCTTATTAAAGAGCTTTTAACATGTAAACAGAGCAGAGACACACACTCATAAAAGGCACAGAGGGGGAGAGTATGTGACCCTTCCTTCTTCTCTATCTCAATTTTTCTAAGTCTGTTTTCTTGCTTGAAACGATGCTGTGATCCCTCATCAAGCAAAAGTTGACCACTGTGGTTTGAAGGCAGCATGGGGCTATAAAAAAGTTTTTATCATCAATTTTTCTAGAAAAACTAAAGAAAAGATCAAACAAGTAAATTATCATATCTTTTTCAGTTCCACATACAGGGCAATGTAACTACTGAATGTCATAACCATAAAACTCTTTATGCCTATAATTCTACATCTATTTCTTATTCTTTTTTTATTGTTTATTTTTTGCAAAAGTCTTCAACTAAATTGCTTTCATTATATTTAGCTTGCTGCAAGTGAGAACAGCTTGCGTTTCAAGTTTTATGGGGATTTTTCTGAGCTACGCCATTTTTTATCTGCTTATAATGTTTCTATAAACATTTCAAGTTAATTGTTTGAACCCAAACACACACAGCTCACATATTGTATATTTGTGTGCTATATCAGAGGCCACTGAAGATACTAAAGACATTGAGAGGTTCAGTGTCTCTCTTTCACTGTTTCATTCCATTGTCTTTTTATGCAGTATTTCCCCAGAGCAAAGTTTTGCAGACATTAAACAGTTGAATTTGCCTTCTTATTCTTGTACATTCTAATTATGTCCATAAAAAACCCACCAAGGTGACATCAGTGCGTTTTAATATAAGCTTTTGATTGGTTTCACTGTTACAGTTTCCTACACAGATTTGAAAGAAGAACCAAACCAAATAAAGCAGTTTGAATTTATGGATGTAAAGAATTAGGTGGCAAAAATATAAAACATTGAGGAAGACACAAAGACCAAATGGGGGTGTGTGAGGTCACACCTGTTCCTAAATATAGCCAAGCCTCCAATTAACCTCATGAGTTTAAGTCACCTGCCTGGACAGTCTTTTTGGGATGATCCAAACTGTCACCTGACACCAGATGAATCCGGGCTCTTGTTCCATTCTTATGTTAACATGGATTAAAGCAAAGTCCTCCCTGCTGTTTGCCCATTATCAGGCCCTCCTTGCTCAGTGGGGTTGTGTCTACACTGCCCAGCAGGGGTGACTGATTCAGTCTGACAGTGTGTGTGTGTGTGTGCGTGTGTGTGTTACCTGGCTCATCCGATACTGACCTACTGATTCAGCAACTAAATCTGATTCTTCTTAATTAAACTGATGAATTTCTGAATGACAAAAAATGAATACATAAAATAATTTATGAAAATAGGCAATAAATATAACCTAACTTTCAATATATTTTAATATCATAAAGTAATCTATCAAAGAGAATTGATATCAATACAAAGACAACATTTGAAATGCTGAAACTGAGAAAGGAATTTTTGTAAAACATAAGAAATGTTCAGACTAAAGAGTTTTGCACAGAAACTAATCAAAAAGTACATCTAGTAACAGATGTGTTATAGCTAAAACAGCTGATTAGACTGAATAAGTGTTACTGAAAGCAGGTTTTTAATTTTATTTGGTATAATGACTCACAGAAGCTGGGAATTTACAAATTAAGGCTTGGAGATTGATCTCTACCAAATAATATTTATTTTAAAAAAATTTAATATTTTTGTTTTTCTGATGAAAACAAAAAGTAAGAACCTGGGATTAAAAAAAAAAAAGCTAGAAGCAGTCTGACTTGAAAACTGACTGCTTATTTATTCTCTGTTGTTTAAAGTTTATGTAGTTTTGGTACTAGAACATTTAGATTTTATTTATTGAGTTCATGAATTGCATAATTTGACAAGGTTATGCAAATCACTTTGTTTCAAAATTACAAATGAGTTGTATAATTGTTGCAAAATACAATCTTTATTCCATTCCATCCAGGAATATATTTATTACTATTATTACCTCAACGGATGCTGCTTATTAACGTACTTTTTACTTAACAAAATTTATATTTCAAAAAAGTGAATCATAAAATAATCATAGGCTGTTTCCCAAAGTTGTTTGTTAAAATTTAGCATAAAGTTGATGATCATCTGAAAGTCTTAAGATATTTTAAACTGAATACAGTTCATGATTGTTTACAAGAACTTGACTGAAAAGTTAATACAAAGCAGTCAAAGTTTTGTACGAAAAGCCCAGAAAAATCTGAATGACTTTAAACAGTAAGAACATTTTTGGACTTACCTATAATTTCTATCTAATGTTGAAGAATGTTTACCATGCCACATGGTTTGTCCAACCATGTCAATATTTGTTTAAAAAAAAAAAAACATCTGACACATGAACAGAGTTTAAAAGAATCTGCAGTGGGTGTCTGATTAACTGTTTTCAAGAAGCTCAGACTAGATCTGTGTGGCTGCCGGGATGTCACCTCAATTCCAAAAAACACACACGCTCTCTGAGAGGCCTCTGTATTCCTGCAAGATTAATTATCTCTGAATAATGTTTGGCCAACACCTTAGGGAAAACCATCACTCTGTAATGAAGCTATTCTGACTTATACAACATCTATAAATGATCCAGCTACCATACATTAGGAAAATGATATGTTTTCATCGTTACCCTCTGCTCAACAGTGGCTCTCTGTTTCGCTCCTTATGCCTCTCCGACGGTCCACCCCCGCCCCCGACACACACACTCGGGCACACACTCTAGTTGTGAGTTCAAAGCGAGGCCTGGGGCCGCTGAGGAAAGAAGGGAGGGAGAAGCTGGTGAATGTAAGAATGAATGAATGAGAGCATACCTGCAGGGGTCAAAACAGGTGAGCTTTAATGGAACCTTTCCCTTTCAGAGCTCATATGCTCTCTCACATACACGCGCACATACCTGCATGCTGTTGCTCTTTCTCTCTGACCTTTGACACGTGACATCAGTTGATCCAGTTGTTTGCTGGCTGGGATTTGCTTTTTTCAGATGAAATATTTACAAAAATAGTATAAAGATTTTCCCAAGACTTGTTGTTGTAAATACTTCATTTTGATCGTGTTTATGACCTTTGACCATGCCAGGAGTCTGCTGGAGTTAAAGCTTCCTCTCTCTTTTGCATTTGCATTGGATCTCTTGTGAACACATTAACTGATTGTCTTCCAAGGGTTTTGGATTTTGATCTGTGCTTAAGATGGTTAGCAGGCAAGTGTGAGAGAAAAGAAGACTTCTTTCTTCACCTTCCACTCTTAGCCCTCTGATCTCCCCAAAAAGAGGAGATGGAGGTTGAGGGAAGGGAATGAGGGGTGAGGGGGCCCCAGGTGACTTCCCCCGCCCAACAGCCAGAGCTTCTCCCTGGGGTGCTGACAGCTCCAGCGATAACCAGGGCAGTGCAAAAGCAACCTTACCTTGCTGGTAAAGAGAACATCATGGTGCTTTTAAGCATTGTGTTTTAGATTATTAAAGAAGCCATATTTGCAATGAATAAATATGTGACAACACAAACTTTAATTTGATTTATAAGTGCTCAGTTAATGAAAAAGTAAAGCAATCCATCTCAGGTACAACCTGACTTATATGACACAAAAAAGCAGCTTCATGTTTTCAAATTACAAAATTACTTTCTGTAATAGGAACTATTGTAATGGGTTGAGACAAACTGTCAGGATGTGCTTAGGTCTAAAAACTAAGCAGAAAAAAGTATCTGCTCTGGAATCATTCCAGTTCAAAATGAATGGTGACACCCCTAAACATGTACTGCAGTTTTATAAAAGTCATATTAACTAATTAGGTATGTCTAAAATCATTATACAAAAGAACTCTAAGGATTTTAATACAGGAAAAAACTGTCCAATTTATATTTACAAGAAATAATGTATTATAGTAATACATCAAATTTGTCATAGAGTCCGGTTTTAACACAAAGACTGAAAGTAAAAATATTTATATCTTTGATATGTCAACAAATGGAACTAGGCTGCCTTTTCTCTGTGTATTTAGTTAGAAACAGTTGGTGAAATATTCAGTAACCTCAATTACACAGCTGTATTGCACAGGAATCAATTTTAGCTTCACTTGTTTTAAATAAGTAACTGTCTTGCTGTTTTGTTTTTTTTAACAAAATTTTTATGTACATTTTTATTGTGGAGGTTTTGTTGTTTGTTTGAAAATTTTGGAAATCTTAAAATATAATTTAATTATCCCTGCAACCTCAACAGCTGTGCTGGCACTGTGCTGGCTCATTAAATGAATAAAACTCATGATTCAGGCCCTTTTTAATAGACTTGAAACATATAAAGTTTAAATAACGAAGGCCATCTAAGGTCATCATTCCAAAGAGAAAAACAGTAAAAAATCTTAAGATTGTTTTCAGTTTTCTCCAAGCAGGATATTTTATGTTTTCTGGAAAGAGATTGATTTCATTTATGTTCTTCTATGTGCAAACAGAAAAGCCGTTGAATTGTGTCACTTTAATTTTTCAAGGCCAGACATGATTTTCAGGGAAAGACCATGTAAAATCATTCCTGTAATACACATTAAATTAGCAGTTGATGTCACAGATTCTTCTCTGTTTTACTTGAAACAACTCATTGGGGCCAATGCAGAGACTTTCTAACACACACCCACACCCACACAGAGACACAAACCTCTTCTTTGTGCTTCCAAACCTTCAAGACAACAGAGAGGAGAAAAAGGCCCCTATTTACCTGAATCACCTCTCCGTGAAGAACAAGAGATCAACACCACCTTTCTTTTTTTCCCTTTTACTGCCCCTTTACCCCTTTATGCCTCCCGTGCCCCTGATCGCCCCATTGTCGGACGGGACAAAGGCTCGAGGGGAAAAGGGAGAGGTAAATGAGGGGAGTGAGAGAACTAAAGGGTGCAGGGCGGAGGGAAGACTCACCTGATAAGTCTGATAAGAGGGTGAATGATGCTGTCTAACATGGCGTGAGAAGGTGAATAGATGACGGATGCCTCTCCAAATAATAGCAGTTTTTTTGACTAACACACATTTTTTACTTCATATAAGCTGATATATTAAAAGTACACCAAGCATCATTGAACAACTGAAACAAAACATTTGAGTTGACTTAAAATCTATCCATTTTGTGACTTTCAAATTTATTCATAATGTTTGACATTTTTAACACATCAAAAACACATTGTATTTTATCAAAATTTCATGTAAAAAAAGAACAGAAATATATGATAAACTCTGAAATGAAAAACTAAAAAATATCTACAGCTTTCTAATAAATACATTTACAAATAAAATTTTAAAAAGTGCACTATCCATTTATTTTCAGGCACATTGATGTTAATATTCATATATAAATTCTAGTGCAACCATCATTAGCAAATAATCTAACTGCGTGTCAGTATCGCAATCTCAGTAATGCATGCTCTCTAAAAGTTAACGTGAGCACGCCATCCTCATAACTGAATGTGGAAAAGGGAAGATTATGAGTTCTGACAACAAGTAAAATGCACCATAAAATACATGTTCTTCTTTATTAGGGGTTGAGCCAATCGTCACCAAGGAAAATTAATGGTGCTCCTCGATTAGCTGCTTTGCCAACATCCAGTCAAATCAAATCAACCAAATGTCAAATAGCATTCTAAGTATTTCCGCTTCTAAAGTTGCATTTTCTCTTGAATATTTTAGAAATGGTCCATGAAAGCATCTGCGACTAGGCAGATGTTCCAAGAATAATTATATTCCACTAAAAAAGGTGAATTTCTGAAAGTATCAAGGTGATGTAAATTTCATTAAACCCATTTGCCGACAAGAAAATTATCATTTTAATTTAAAAGTAATTGTGCTGGAAAAGTAATGATTGGAATGGTTGGGAGAAAAAGCGTCAACAGCAAACTTAAATGTGTTCAGAGTTCATAGATGTTTTTAGATGTTTGATTCTGAAACAAAATCTGCTTTTATATAATGTATATTTCCTTCTGGTGACTATTTTATATGATTGATGAAGAGCATTTAAGTTCAGCAACTTTCAGCAAACTTTTACAAACAAAGATTTGGCAACTATTCTATGAACAAAAGCGACAAGAAAAAAAACACCAAACATCCATTGAATCCAACAAAAAGGGATAAAAATAACTAAGGAAAAGAGGAGGAGGAGAGAGCAATGGAGGGAAGAATGGGAGCTGCTGGAGGGGAGATGAAGATAAGGAATTTATATGGCTGGGGCTATAGGTTATGGTGAATTATCTTGAATTAACAGTGTGTTTACTTTAGCTTGGAGGCTGCTGAGTGAAGTGGGTGAAGTTGGGATGTCAGGTGACCCATGTCTTTGTTATGGAAAGAGGCGGGCTGGTAAACGTAGCTCAAAATGACTGGCAGGAATGTCACATGAACAATACAGGGATTCTCCGCCACAGCAGCATCCATCATCATTAGACTTGTGAAAACCTTTATGTTATACTGTCAAGGAGCTGTGACTTTGACCTCTGACCTCTACACTGTCCCTTCATTGGGTAATAAGGAGGCATCACTACAATTTATCTGTAACGTTGTAAATTTACCAAAATAAACAAATCTGAAGCTGAAACTAGATGGATTTTCTAATAAGATCAACTTTCTGCAACATTAGGCAATTCCTTCACACAATTGTAGATTTCCATCTTCTATGACAGGCCTAAACTCTTCTAGTCTCACAGACATGTAAGGTTATTTAAGCTTGTTTCTGTTTATTCACATCTTGTAGCTGTCTTCTTCAGAGTCTCATTGTAAAATGTTCCAGTCTGTAAATTTGTGTCCCTGAAAAAATAATAATGTTACTTTGGCCAGGATTTGGCACCAGGATGAATATGTGCAGTTACTGCAGAGTTATTACAGGCAGCACTGACTGCCTCTTTAACTATTCTAATATAATAGTTGATGCTTCCTTAAGGCTGTGGATGCAATTTAGACGGCATTTTGGCCTACAGTCTCTTTCTGTCCATACTCCTATTGCTTCAAATCATGCCTTTCCACTGTCTCTCACAGATTGTATCTTCCTTTCATGGCGGAGAATAGGAATTTCAACTTTTCATGATATGTATATTGATAATACTTTTGCCTCATTCCAACAAATCTCTGAGAAGTTTGACATCCCGGGCCATCAATTTTTAAAAATACTTGCAAGTACACAGCTTTGTCCGCACTATCTATTCAAATTTTCCCAACCTTCCTAGGGATTCACCTTTAGACAGTTTTCTAAAATCGAATTGAAAGGGGCCATATCTTCTATTGATAATCAAATCACGCTTCTACGCCCACAATCTCTGAACTCCTTTAAATCACGTTGGGAGGAAGACCTTGGACAGGCCATTTCAGAGGATCTTTGGACACAAATTCTGTCATTACTGCATAAGTCATCTATTTGTGCCAGACATAATCTCATTCAATGCAAACTTGTATATCGCACCTATTATACTAAAGCACGGCTAGCCAAGTTTTACACCAATGTTTCTCTTGCCTGTGATAGATGCCAGCATTCTCCAGCCAATCTGATCCACACTATCTGGATTTGTCCTCTGCTTTCCAACTATTGGTCCAAAGTTTTTGCTATCCTGTCGGACATTTTTGACAAGAAATTGCAGCTTGACCCCTTGACTGCTTTGTTTGAAGTTGCACCTTCACAGTCCAACCTGTCCATCTTTCAGAAATCTTCTTTAGCGTTTTTGTCCTTTTTGGCATGGAGAGTGATTATAATAAAATGGAAATATATCCATTGGCTTCAAGATACATTGTATTTTATCAAACTTGAGAAAATTCGGTTTACTTTAAGAGGCTCTTCTACGAGATTTTGGGATTTGTGTAGTCCCTTATTAAAAACTCTTAGATTAATTTCCCTAATGTTCCAGACTGATGAGGTGGTACGTATGTAGCTGATGTTTATTATTATTAGTTTTATTATTATTTATTTTATTATTTTTTTTATTTATTTGTTTATTTTTATGTATCTGTTTCTGTCCGGTAGCACCGTACGTTTACTCTGATTTGATCCACTTAATGTATTTCATGTCTGTATATATGTGGATATGTTTGGGTTTGTTCTAGCCCCTTTAGGTTTGTATGTTAAACTATTGCACTACCTTCACATTGTACCTCATGTTAAAGTATAAATAAAGTTTTTATTGTAAATTGAGAAGACACATTACAAAAATAAAATATAGAAGAAAACCATAGAAATGCTGCAGAAAAATGTCCCAAATCCCTCCCACTCTCGCTTCTCTCTGCTGTAATTTTAGGTCAACCATCTCAAAGTTTTGACAGTGAGCTCGCAAGAGAAGACCGCAACCCAAATCCTCCACCCAGCCCAAAAAATCCCCCGGGTGCAGTCCCTCTATGTCAAACATCTACAACGTACAGAAGCAGCAACCGCCACCCAAAATCCTTTGCATCAGTCCTCAAACACAGATGAAAATGGCTGTCTTAAACAACAGGACAATGAAAACCTGCATGGGAGTTTCCCTGCGCTATTTATTTTGGTAAATTCGTTTTAATCCACTGAAGTCTGAAGTCCTGTCATTGTTTTTATTTCACTGGCTCTGGCTCACTTCACTATGCATCCAACAAAGGGAATTATGTGCAGAATACACTCAGCTTAATGTAATCTGTCTGATCTTTTCATGATGTCTTTGCAAAAAACAATAGCAGACAACTTCCCCTGAATTCATGTGAGATAATGATGTGCATTGTTTGTTACTATTTGCCATAAATATGAAAAAAAATATATAATAATTTATAAAGAATTTAAAAGGAATCACACATAAAACTAAAGACTTGAGGATCTTTTCTATGATGCATCTTAAAATATAAATACTAGGAATGAGATTGAAGGTAATACAGTGGAATTGAGCTTCAATATTTGTGGATTCACCAACCCAAATTAGCAGAAGTGGGTACAGTACCAAGAAATAGTACTTGAATAAAAATAGTTCTACTTCAATATATTTTTTATTCCAGTAGAAGTAAAAAGTAGCTATCCAGGAAGTTACACATATAAGAAGAAAAATGTATTTTGTACCAAACAAAAACAATTCAAACAACAAAATAATGCAATTTCAAAATAACAAAATGAAGTAGAATTTGTGATTTAAGTCATTTGTATTTTGGCTGCTTCTATCAAAATGAAGTTGATTGTTCTGGATTTCATTTTGAGACATGCACATAAAGTAGACTATATCATGTTAAAAAATGCAGAGAGTCTCAATTTAAATGTCCATCCAGGTGGTCATACACACCTAATAAGACATTTAAACACAGTGATACTTTGAACCCCACTCAAAGACCCGCTTTACCCCCTGTGTGTTGGCTGCAGGCCTAGATTTGAAAGGGATTTGTTTGACCTGAGGAGTTGTTGGCAGGGGGTACACTTTCTGTGTGTGTTAGAAGGATTGTGTAAAGGGGATTGTTTGTGTGTGTCTTGGTAGAGGACTCAGACAGACAGACAGACAGTAAAACATATGTCGCACTCAGGGGTAGGCCACCAGGCTAATTTAGCCACGATTGTGGCTCCAATGCATTAGTCAATAGTTTGGGTCATCCAAAGCCTGAAACCTACAAACCTGCTGCTTTACAGCTGCCAGAGGCACAGAGCAATATGTAGAGGAGGAGGACTGTCAAGATGTAGGTATGTGAAGTTTCCCTTTAGGAGCTGTTGCCCTTCTGTTTGTCTTTCAGGCATTTCTTTTTTTTTTTTTTAATTATAACTCTTTTGGAATTAGTTTTTGTTTTTAACAAAGTCACAGAGAAAGATGGATCAGAAACTGATTGAAAATGTCTAGTTATATCCATCACACGCTGTGGGATTTCAAAAGCCGTTCAGGGCCTGAACAATTACGCACACTCACATGAGAATTGTGATGATAATTAAAAATAAGTATAATATATATCTTTCTTTAGTTTCTCATCATTAGCTCTTTATGAATACAAAATATAGTTTAAAATTCTCCTAATAATCAAATCATCAATGTTAAAGCAGCTCACACATTTTGTCCAGGACACCCTGTTGAAAATTTTAAGACAAGGTTTAAAACATGATTTTTGTCTAATTCTTATAGACATAATAAACTTAACTGTCTTTCTGTGTTAATCATGTTTCTTTGTTAGACAGAGCAATCAAAGGAGCTATGTGATTAGCTGGTTGTACTCTGCTTTTCTTCCCAGGCCTTGCACTACTGACTCAGACCTTATATTATGTTCAGCTATGTTTTTCTCCCAGACAAAGGCACTAAAGAAGCTACCACTGCCATTAACTCTTTACGATTTCTTTAGCATAGAAAGGATTCCTGGACTAATGCTTTTTTGCAGGTCTGGTATGTCTTCTCAAACTCCAAGTTTATATATATATATATATATATATATATATATATATATATATATATATATATATATATATATATTATATATATATATATATATATATATATATATATATATATATATATATATATATATATATATATATATATATATATAAATATTATATATATATGAATTTATATATATATATATATATATATATATATATATATATATATCTATATATATATAATATATATATATATATATATATATATATATATATATATATATAATTCAGTTTCTACCAGTGTATGCTACAGCTGCTGTCACATAAACGAACTAATTTTGAATAAAGACAACGTTTGAGGTTTATTCAGTATCCAGTGGCTTTCCAGAAATCTCCTTACTCAGATCTTAAATTCTTTGAAATGTTTTTTTTGTTTTTTTTTTTTTTTCAGTTAAAAATTTGTTGTCTATAAACAAGAGTGCCTGATGTCCTTGGAGGGACTGGCAGCTTACCAGCAGGTGTGGTGAGTGTGAGCACAATGATGCAATACATCCCATTTGATTCAACTGAGAAATTTTAAATCACTGGAAGAGATGACACACATCTTTGTGCCAGAAATATTCCCATCAATTTTGGGAAGAAGCAGTGACTTCCTGGATTTCTTTATTATTATTATTATTTACTTTTTTTGTCACAGTTCCAAGGAAACGAGAGATAGGTTTAAAGAGTAAATACCCTCTCCAGAAACAAAAGTATCTATTGGTAGGTATTTTAGCAAACCCATTTTATGGACCCTCACAAGAACAATTTCACATAAATAAAAAAATATAAGATTCAGGAATGGATTAGGTTCAGTTTCTAGATTTCAGAAAACACCAAACATTTGTCTGACAGCCATGAACACAAAGTGTGGAGCTTGGTGAATAGGATTGTTTTACAAGTTGATTCATATATCTGACTAAACTTTTAGCCCTTTTTGAAGTGAAGCTCAAGGGGTGGTAAATATCTTTATTGTGCAACTTTTCTACATATATTCCATACTTCCATACCAGCCTTTCAATGACATGTCACTTTTAATTGCGCTAGGTATTGATACTGAAAGATTAAAAACCAAAATGTTACACTATACAATTGCTTTTCAGTTTAAAAAAATATAAAAAATTATATATATATATATATATATATATATATATATATATATATATATATATATATATATATTCCAGCTATTGTTTTTATAACGGTATAAATGTAACAGGTTTTCCATTAACTGGTACGATTTTTAACACTTGAATGTATCCTTTTTTTTTTGCTAAATACAGAAATGTGTAGAGGAGGTAGGCAGCTTTTTGTGCTCCAAATAGTGTGACAAAATGTCAGTCACTGATTATTTTTTTTTTTTTGTCTGAGAACTTAATTAAAGGAATTTTAAGAGGGAGAAGAGGGAAGAAAAAGAAACACAATGATTGACTTGATCATTAGGGTATTTTTCTGTTTACTTTCAATTCTGACATTTCCTATGTTTTTCTATGTAAACATTGTAGTACAAATAGGGATTTATTCTTATTATGTGTCTATACAATTATTGATGGTTAGATTTTAACAGGAGTCAGACAACATATCTAAACCTAGATTTGCAGTTGACATGCGCTTGAAAATAGGGTTTTTCCCAGTTTAGCAACAGAGCATTAGTTTAAAAGGTCCACAACATCAGTGATCAAAGAGAGACATAGGGAGGCGTGGTTCAGTGGCTCCATCAGGTTGTCACAGGAGTGGCACCTCAGAGGAAATGTCACCATCAACATGACAATAAATTACAGACTTGAAGGCCAGGTAACTATCACCTCCTCCAGTTACCTCGTTCTGGTCATGTTTATGCCCCTGTTTTTTTCCCTTCTGTCTCTTTCTTCAAAAGTACCCAGACCAATCTTTGCCTCTGATTTTTATGCACAGGTTCTCCAAGTGACTCTAAAAGTGGATACAGTGAACAGAGCTGTAAATCAGATTTACCTGTTTGGAGAAAAGTGACATACAATAAATCCACATTTCATTATTCACCTATGTAACATGAGAAAAACATAGTTAGGTGTTAATATGTGAAGACCTACACAGTCCTTTGCATGTTCACCATATAATTTGATTTCTTATACTTCTTAAAAAGTTAATAAACCATCCCTTTATCAATAAGAATCTATATATATATATATATATATATATGAGATGATGAAGCACATATTTTTGTACATATTTGCTTAAAATATTTGCATTAGCCAACATTAAGTTAATGCAGTTGTCAGCAAATTTGAGTTTGTAGTTTTCACCTCCGCAGCACCAAACACAGGTGCAAAAGTGATCAAAGCAGTAGAAAAAAATATGGAATTACAAAGAAATCCAGCTTCTGGCAAGCAGTCTCCTAAAGCTTTAAGAACATCTCGTGTTTCTTTTGTTTTTGTACATTATCACTATCATGTCTTCATGTCCATCACAGGGTAACTCGGAAATACATAGGACAAAACACACTTATAATACGTATTTATAAATGAGGTCAATTCAGAGAGGCTGCTTAACCTAATATTTGTCTGATATTTGATTTCTTTAAGCTCACAATTGTTTCATATCTTTTCAAACAAATTATTCCAAAGTTTTCACTCAACTTGTTCCACTGTCACTCCTGGGAAAAAAAAAAAACATCACATTTTATGTAGTTGCAACTACCAATCTAGGCTCTGTGTAAGCCAATAAAAACAGAACCACATGTAAAGCAAATACCCAGCGGTGCATTTTCTACACTGCTAGAAAATGTACTACTCAATGTGTGCATATTGGCAAGTCTGTGTGGATAGACATGTCACTGAGGCAGTTAAGGAGTCAATATTTCAAAACTGCCAGGGAGTGATAAAACATTGAAACATGAACCAATAACAGTTCTAACGCAGCCAAATTTATATTACACTCATTATCTTTTATCAGCATCATCTCAGATTGAGAATTCCTAATTGCAATTTCAATTAAAAAAAAAAAGAAAAACATGGCATTTATACATTCTATGACATGACATTGAACACAACATTCAGAAAAACTAAGCATAGTCAAATTAAAAAATATATATTTTCTTAAATTTTTGGCATTTATTGTCATGCTTAAATATGATCATTAAACAACTTTAAATATTAGACAAAGATAGCTTGATGATTATCTATCAAAGATGTCAAAACAAACCTGCGCGTATCAAAAACGTTATTCACCTTCAAACTTTTGTACGTTTGGCCTACTGTTCTTTACATTTTATAATTGGGTTTTAGTACAATTAGAAAACTAACTTGACAGTTTGCTTTTGATCATCGTAATACTGGTGATCAAAAGCACCTGAGGTAGTTCAAAGTCTGCACCTGATGGTCTCATATTGTGTGTCATTATTTTCTGCTGGAGAGCAGAATTTATGTGCTGACTTTGCATCAAGTTGTGCAAGATTTGAGCAAGCAAATCAGACCCATGTCATTACACTGCCACCACCATGTTACACTCTAGGCATGTTGTTTCACTGAAACGCTTTGTCAGTTTTACACAAGATGAAGCAGAATTCTCATCAGTTCACACAATATTTTTCAAAATTTCTTAATTAAGACATTTGGGAAATATCAGACAGGTCTTTTAGTACCTTTGAAAAACGTATCATGTCTTTCATGCCTTTAGAAAAGTCATCCAGCCAAAGATCACAAAAGTCAGCACATTGAAGTTTCTTTTGTGTCTATAAAGATTGTGATATGGTTTTTATTCTCTTTTCTTTGAAGAGTAATTTCATGATGGATGAGCAAACACATTTAAACTGCAAAAACAAGACCACCCTTTTTAAAATATTGATACGTTTCAAGATGTAAAATGTACTTGCTGTTCTTACAAACAATGTCACAGCACAACATTGTCCAACAAAAAGTTTTCTCACCAAGAACATAGTATCTTTTTTAAGACTGATTTCACAAGTTTTAATGTCTTTAAAACTTGTTTTATCCACAAAAGCTTTTGCAGACTCTAATAACTGCGACAGACTGGCGACCTGTCCAGGGTGTACCCCGCCTCTCGCCCAGAACACAGCTGGAGAAAGGCACCAGCACCTCCCAACCCAGTTAGGGAGAAGGCTGATGGATGGATGGATGGATGGATGGATGGATGGATGGATGGATGGATGGATGGATGGATGGATGGATGGATGGATGGATGGATGGATGGATGGATGGATGGATGGATGGATGGATGGATGGATGGATGGATGGATGGATGGATGGATGGATGGATGGATGGATGGATGGATGGATGGATGGATGGATGGATGGATGGATGGATGATGGATGGACGGACTCCAGTAACAAGTACACATGCTTGATGCTGTACCCTCAGTGTCTGATGGAGACATTTTTTTTTGTTGTAAACAATTTGTGTTTTGTAAAAACCGTAGCTGCAGACACTGAGTGAGCAACTTTGGCTTTATTTCTCCATGTTTGTATAATATAGCATATTATTGATATGCACAGCTAGTATAATACTTAGTAGTATATGTAGTATACTACTACATATAACAGTAGGGTACTTCATACACTACTTTTGGTATGGTGATAGTAGAAACCATGAATATGACTGATCCCAGCATAGAGTCCTGTAGAACTCCCACTCTGCAGTCCCAGTGCATTGATTGTGTATTTCTGACATATTCTACCTGTTTTCTGTTTACTTGATTTGTCCATCTAACAACAAACCAAACCAAACTCAAGGCCAAAATTCATCCCCAGTTTACTGTGTGACCTTTAACTCCTCAGGCCAGACAGGAAATGTTGTGTAAACAGGAGGAGGTGCGGGGGAGGACAGTAGATAGTATCTGAGGCTGATTCAATCACAGAACCGTGGGAAATACACACGCACACACACACACAGACACACACACATCTATCTGCACAAGCGTCCACTTTGCTGTCCACTCAGCAACACAGGAAGGAGGATCTGAGCAGCAATTTCTATGGAAACAATGGCAACCAACCAACTTATAGCTTCACCTATTTCTTTGCAACGCATGTGGCTGCAAATTCTACTTAATAACCAAACATGAACTTTATGATGACTTCAGCCGTCTCTCAGCTCTGCATGTGGTCCAGCATGAGAAAGTAGACTTTTAAAAGTGCTCTTCAGATGACAAAACATTTCCTCACTGTCTCCAGGAGAAATTTTCCGACCTGCTCTTTGCACTGATGGATGTTGCGATGGAGCCGGTCAGCTCAACTCGTCGGAAGTGTTTCAGGGTTTTATGCACACTGTGTTTGGACTGGAGCCTCTTGTTAACGTCCCTCAAGCTACAAACACACTGACATGTGATTTATGGAAATGAGCCACGGAGGAAACATAGAGAAATAAATCAAATGCACCCAAACTGTTCAACGCATGCTACACAATGGGTGCATGTCTAAGAGAGGGAAGGTTAAAGAGAAAGAAAACTAATAAAAAGAGACACAGAGGGAAAGTTTCTGAGATTAATGGGGTCTGTTCCTCTTTTGATGTTCTCTAATGCAACAAAGTGAGGGAACGAGGCTATAAATCCACAAGCAGATGGGATTAAAACTAGAGTGGTTCTGAAATATCAATCATGGCACAAATCAATCTAGTTTGTGTTTAACCAATAAAATGTCAGAGCTTTCAACAAAAACACATTTTTCACTGAAAACACACCAGACAAAAAAAAACCTTGAAAAAGTATGTGGTTCAGATGTTGCTCCAGAGGAAGATCAAAAAATGTCTATTTGTTCTCCCAGATGCTGTTATTGAAATTAGACCTAAAATTTTAACAAATATCTTTGGTGTTTGAAAGTAAATTCCAAGTTTCTAGACCTGTGAAACATACTTTCCCAGAAAGAAAGTTTTGTTTTTGCCATATTTTATCTGAAAGAAACACAAATGAGGTGTAGAAAGCTAAACGGATGGACAGACGGATTTTCATTCATTATTTGCTACACCATTATTTCCACTTTGTCTGATAGAGGGCTGTGACAGTGGCATGTGCAATGTTCATAATTGTAATTTTAAGTAAGTGATTAGCGAGTTCATGAGTATGCACCATTGTCCACTGCAGAGAGTTGTTTGAGAAGCACGCTTGCAGGTGGACACATGGACTGAGATGAACTTCACATTTTTACCTTTCCAATTCAAAGGTATGTTTCCACGTTGTGTGAACACTGACCACTCCATGTGTGATAATACAGCAGTTGTTCTTGCAAGGGTGGTAAAGAGTCTGTTTAGCAAAAGGACAAGCACATAAAGCCAATGCGGTTGTGAGTTTTCGACTGTCCTGCTGAATGCTACCACTGCCGCCTTCTCTCAACCACTAAATGCAACCCACATTACAAGGGCCTCCTTTATTTGATCATGTCACCACTTCCTGAGTTGTCCGTGTGGCCCATGTCTGTCTGAGCAGAGGCAAAAGCCTTTCTAGGCTGCTTTTGATTGTTCATTGCTATGCATGGCTTGGTGTGGTAGCAAAACTGAACGCCCACCAGAGCATCATGTCTCTCTGTAACTTTCAGGGCTTGTTCATGTTGAATGGTCACTATCCAGGGTACACAAAGAAGAAATAGCAATTTGTGTATAAATCTGTAGACTTGAGACCGACTGGCATCTTCAGGTCAGCTGGGACTCCATTGCCTCCACTTTCAGCTACTCTTGGTCAGTTTGTCCATTCCTACTTTCTTTGTTTTATTTACACTGACACCATTCCTCAGGAATCACCTAAAACTCAGCATGGTTTTGGAGGATGCTAATGAAGAAAATCACAACTTCTTTGCACTTCATATTAAGAATGATTTTAAAAATTATTTTGAAATCTCCATCTGTCTTCTAATTATTTAGACTTTTATGCGAGTTAAATCTTTGTATTCCTATAAATTTATTTTTTTGTTCTGATGATAAAGTAGGAGGAAGAAAAGTTACCAAGAATAGTCTGGGGAAAACCCAGATCTCATCCCAGAATGGATAAGAGTTCTGATAATTGTCTTCTTAAATGAGGGGCTCTCAAGAAATTAATTGCTGAGTGGTTTCTACCAGTCTGTATTTTGAAGTGTGTGTGTGTTTTCCATGCAAAGATGGTCACAGTACTTCTGACCTGGCAGGATTTAGGGTCTTGGTTGAGTATTAGTCGGATAATTTCACACTAAAGGTCGAGAAAGGTGACCTAGATCAACCTTCCAACTGTCCAGTAAACCTGCTGAACTTTCCTCAACCAGATTACCAGAGTGAGAGAAAGAGTTAGGGAGCCTGGAGGGACTTACTTACACTCATACACAGCGACCTTTAGTCTATTTTATTACTTCCAAAGCCTTAGAAGTAGCATTTTAAAGACAAAAAGATAATAAGTCACCAAACAAACAGCTGCTGTGTCATGTGCTTCAGAAGCATTTTTACATTTTATGACACATTTAAAATTAGTTGGAGATTTAAGCGTTACTGAAAATGTTAAACAGCAAAGCTCAATTGCTGAGCCTTCTTCTTGATGATTAAGAAAAGGGAACATTTTGCAAGTTTTCTGAAACAAAAGAAATAAATAAATAGGAAATGAAAATGAAAACATTTTGCAACTGAAGACTAAAGCCAATGTTTGTGGTTTGTTAATTATGAGAGAGCAATGGTTGCCTCAGTACAGAGAGGTCTGTATAATCTTGGAACAGGTGAGGGATCAGAGCTCGCACTCGGTGAACTCCAAGTGACTGTCAATAGTCATCTCGTCAACAGGAATGCAAGGCTGCAACAACTCTCGATTGCTGCACTTTTCTTAGTAAAGCTGACATGATCACTTAAACATCTTGGTGGCTTTGGGGCTCTGACGCAGTGACTGTGGAGGAAGGTCAACACTCTCTCTTTTAAACACACAGCAAACATATGTTCCGGTTCTGGACTGATTACACAGAAGACTTGGATGAGAAACTAAACATTTTTTTGTTTCGTGTAAGCATTTGTGTATCCAGGCAAAGGTCTGCAGAGCATGAGTTACTGTGCATTTGTTAGCTGAATACACTGTTTAGAATATTCTGCTTATACACCGGACCTCCCGTATTCTTGGGGGTCAGGGACCACAGTCTCCTGTGAATAGGTGAAATACACACATATGTCAAACTCTGGCTAAAACCATTTAGATCTGCAAGGTTTCTGCCATTTTAATTGTTCAAACACCAAATTTACTTTAATTTACAGTGAAATGCACAGTCTAAACTGTCCACTACACTGCAGAAACAAAATCCACATTGTAACTTATCTCCTCTTTCGGGGTACAGCCAATCAGTGCCAAGGAAAATAATGATTGCCTGCTTTGCAACCACCAGACAGTAGCACTGTGCAAAAAAGTAGAAAAATGGATGGATATAACAGACTGGACAACTTAACTTCTGCCTTGGCAGTCTATGAAATTATTTTCCCAAAGTGGACAGGATCATCAGTAAATGTTTTGCCAAAAAACGAACAAATGGGCCTTTCTGGTTTTTTGGTCAGCGGCAGTTCTCTGCTGCGGTATCGCCCACTATGAGCACCAAGCTTAGATGAGTCAAAGAAGTCAGGAGTGCTATGCAGGTTGCTCCTTATGTTCTTGTGAAGTCATTCATGTGCTCTTTGAGTAATTTTGGTTACTCTGTTTGTGGATTATGATACTCTGAAGTTCACAGGAGTCCTAAAGCTTTAGAAATACCCTTGTAAGTCTTTCAAAACTGATAGAAGTCACTGGCTTTGTTTGTCATCCAGGTCCAAATATCTTTAGGTTGGGCCATGATGTATTGCTTTTGGAATCTTTAAGCCTTCTTAATTTTGACAAATAGTTTGTATTTAGGTGATTTCTTCTTTTTATTTTTGTACAAGTAATCAAGCCTCTGATGCATCTAGTGAAAATGAACAGGTAATGATTAGACAGTAGGGGCAAGGTTATTATTACATGGGCAAGGTTGATTTAGACAGCTTTTTCCCTTAAGAAATATAATAATTCAGCATGTTAGTTTTTTTAAGCCTTTCAGTCTGACAAAAAGCAAAAACAGAAGAAATACAGTACGTACTGTATGGGAAGGATAGGTTCTTTTTCATGACACTGTATGTTAAATCCTTGCACCTTGTCCTTGACGTCCGTTGCATGTATGAGCTTGTGCTCGTTCGTCTGTGTGCCAATATATCCATGTGTGTCCAGCTGGTTTAATCAGAGAAGGCCTTGTCCAAGACAAATTTGTAGACCCTGGCCTCCTAATTCATCTTTATCCTGGTGGCCTTGGGCCACTAATGAAACCCACCAAGGTTAACCAGGTACAATTACACACTGAGACACACTAACAGTTCCTTCTGCACATCTTAATTTTTGTTACCATCAGCTGCACATCACTCTTACCTATTAGTTTTAGTTGAATCTTTTCTATAAATAGAAAGTTATCTCCAGGCTACGTCACATTAATCCACCGCAAAAAGAACAATGGAGAAGGTATTGAAAAAAAAAAAAATATATATATATATATATATATATATATATATATATATATATATATATATATATATATATATATATATATATATATATATATATATATATAAATATAAATATCATTATTCACATTGTTTATCTGTTATTATCTGTTTTATTTTAAAATTTTAATTGTCCGCAAAAGTTGGCTCTAGCTTTGTGCAACAAATTCTAATACACGGAAAAAAAGAAAATAATTTCTACTTTCAACTAATTCTAACTTTTGATCTAAAAAGATTGAAGACAGAATTTTGAGATTGACGTCAGATTTATTTTTGTAGTAGCCCTGATCATCATCCGTATTTTTTGATTTTGGAGTATAAACAGGGATCAGTTTTGAATAAATATTTGGTTCTGGTTTATATATATTACAATTACTGGTTACTGCTCTCAATGTGCATAAATAATACTATTTTTCTGCTCTTTTCCTATGTAAAACATTTGAACAATCAAGTCCCTTCTGTCAGTTTTGTAATGGATTTGCAAATTATAGTTTTAACTAAAACTTAGAAAATGAGTAAATGCCAAAGTTGGATTCATTTTAATTAGCTACAAAGTCAAGATGACTGAATGGCACGAGAACATAGCATACATGGAAGAAATCTAATTGTCAAATCAGACGTAGTTGGAATTTGCAGGTCTACATGCAAAACTCTAATCTAAAATTTAGATTATTCAACTTAGGTTACTGAACAAACATCCCCATGTTGAAACATGGTAATGACAGTATCATAATGTGGGGATGCTTTACTTCATTAGAGTCAAGAAAACATTTCAGAGTTAAAGGGAAAATTAAGTTTAATCTGTATTTAGTTATACTGAAGTCAAAGTTTTACAGTTTTGAGAAAGAATGAGTTATTTTTTATAACAAAAGAGATCAAAGAGCCAAATATATTGAGATTTAAGTCACAGTTTGACAAATAAAATGTTCAAATGTGAACTCAATTAGCAGAAATAAAACTGAAAGATGAAGTGCAATACAGGGAAAGTTTACAATAAAAAATAGTGTAAATGTGAATGAGTGCGGAATAAAGCCTGAAGGAAATAGGCTGGGAAAATTTCCCATGGGAGCAATGCAAGGGGAATGGCCTGACAGCAAAACACATATAAACGCATGTGCACACATCCTCACTAATTAGACTTTATTAGTGACTGTGGGATGAGACTAATCAGGGTGTGCTGCTGTTAAAGATTCAGCAAGGCTGTGTGGGGGTGTGAGTGTGTGATTTACTGGCAGAGCTCAGCTGAGAATGTGGCATGATCACAGGACCAATCAAAGCCTACAACACCCACACACACACACACACACACACACACACACACACACACACACTGTGCTGTTCATCGCTGTAATCGGGCATCAGTTTAGATGCCATCAAGTTAAACGTTTGTGTGTGTGGATGGCCTTGTGTAAATGGCAGCTCCTGTACAGATGGAGCACATATCACCTCTGTCACTAAACATTATTCTACACCAGGCAACACCGTATTTATGCAAGAACAGGCAACAAATGGCTTCAATATGTGGACACATATATAATCATACATCTGGGTTCTTTATGACATGAAATGACAAAGTTTTTACAGAAAAAAGCAACAAGTCTTGTTCATTCTTGCAAATCTTGTGCTTTAATTTTTTGAAGAATATTCTTTCAAAATATCATTAAACATTTCATAACAGTTGTTCTCATGATTAAGAGCTTAGGTTTATGCACCAAACAATGATTTATGTGGCAAAAACAACCAAAAGAGTGTCATACCTTAGGTAGTGACAGAAGTTATTCAAGGAAATGTATTTTTTATGTTCTCTCAAATCATATGAAAGGGGTAGTGATAATCTAATCTCTGCAAATAATTATTGTCTATTTTAAAGGTAAACATTAATTTAAAAAAATCTTTAAATATACTAAATAAGTTTGGGACTGTAAACCATTTATTTTAAAATAAAGAAATATCAGCTTCAAAGTGAACTTGGTTGTAATTTAACATAAGTCACTGCTTTTTTGGTAGAAATGAAATCACCTTCATTCAGCATATCACAGTAATACTGAAAGAAACTCAGTTTCTGTTAATATCTGAAAAGATGGCAACAATATAGTATTAAATATCTTAAGTAAAACTCCTATTAGCAGTACACATAATTTTGTTTGACTAGTTCTTACTTTCTATCTTGGTTTAATTTTTGCACTTGCTTGTTATATAAAATTAAGGCACACATTTATTCATACTGAAACAGAATGAGTAAGAAAACAGAAATGTACACCCTTTTTTTTCTTCAGCTTTTTTTGCTGACACATATGTGGTTTCATCAGTTGTCTTGTTGGCTGGCTCACATCTTCAGACAACAGCACAGTCGGAATGCCAACAAGGGCACACATTTCCACACAATGGCTTATGCATACACACACACATGCAAATACTAAGAAAGCAAAAGGCTCCTTTTACAAAGGCAGCTCATCCTCACCACGCTCCAGGAGAGGCAGATTGATCCTACGTCAGCTGTTACACAGACAGGTGTGCAAGAAGAAAATGCCTGGCTTTCACCTCCTCTCTCTTTTTTTGTCGCATCTCTTCCCTTTTACAGGTATTTTTAAATATAAATGCACATAAATAATGCAGCAGAAAAAGTACCCAGGGCTCCATCCAACTTAAGCAAAGTATTCAAGCAAAAAAAAAAAAAGCCTCTGCCACCTCAAAAAAGCTCAAATTGACGACATTGCCAGCAGATATAGTTTTTAATAATTATAACTGAAACTCTTAAGGAAAGTCATTCTAAAGTAGAAGTAATGCCTTGAAACTGTATCTCAACATGGAAACTTCCCTCTGCATAAAGTTCTGTATCGTCTTCAGCCATGTTGTTAAGCTCAGCATAACATTATACACAAAAAATAGATTATGAACATTGATGGGCCTTAAGTGAGACCCTGAAGTAGCACCACACTATGCCCTCCAACCCCCTCCTCTCTTCACCTTGACTTGTGTATTCAGTTGCAGTTTTTTACTGCCTGTTAAAGCAGCTTGAAGACTACTGTCAACTCTGACCCTGGCGACAAGACAGGAATAGAGACGCAGACAGGGGTCGCACACCATGTCTCTTTGTATTTCTGTTTGAGTGACCATGAATGTGTTTGAGTTGGATGCAGCAAGAAAAAATAGTGGTGAAACTAGAACAGAATTTACTAACAGATTAGTCCAGCTGAGATCTTTATTGACATTATTTGAATATAGCAGCAGATCACCACACATTTTGTTCTAAAAAATTAAGCATCCTTGTGTATCTTCTTTTGTTTATGATCTGAGATTTGTTCAGCGGTGTTCATGGACAACATCAACTTGTGTTTCTTCATTCAAAAAAATCTGAGACTACAATGTTTCCTTTGAATCCATTAAGTCAAGTCAATGATCCAATTCAATATAATCATCTGTGTCAACAACTTTTTCCACAGAATTCATGTTTCTGGTTAACCCTCTAACTCTAGTGAAGGAACTAATTCAGCTGAATCATCTGAGTCTATCATGTTTTGTAGATGTTTTTTCTTTATTAATATTCTAATTTCTACTTTACTCTTATAAAACAATTGGGTAAATGTTTTAAAAGTGAAGATGTTTAATAAATGAGTTGTTCTTTTTAAATTGCTGCAAAGTTCTTATATGGAGGTTTTCTTGTATTTCTGTTGGAAATAAATTTGAGGGGTTTTTTCGGGGGTTTTTTCAGATACAAGTTTAATTTGTTCTTTACCAAGCTCATAAGCCAGTTTGTTATTTCAAATGCATTTGTCCCATTTAAAATGACTAATATAATTGTAATCTGCTCCAGCCTTGTAAAAGTTATGTACTTAAGCCGTGGATAATGAACAGTATAAAATAAAAGAAAGTTTTGTGAAGTGTTCTTACCTTGGAAACAGACTGAAGGAGGGAGAAAGGTTTGCACACACTTCAACAAATACTGCTTTGACCATTCCATAACTCATGCTCATGTATTTCTATCAGCTCCTGCTTCCGTTCAGTGAACAGCATCCTTTCATTCATGTGCATGAACGAGATGCGGAATCAGCTGCATGTTGATTCCGCAACTAGACAGTAAAATACAGACTGTCGAACTCTTCCCTCATTAGACCATTCTCATTCATTTAACACCCTTGTAGGGATCTGACTATTTTCAAGACAATACTAAATCATGCAATTTTATTTTTGGGTAGGAACAAAAAAAATGCATTGTAGATTGAAACATGTAATCAGTACAATAAATTGTACTGATTACAATAAATTGTACTGATTACATGAAGGTGCTCTGGTGGTCAAGGTGTGCGGTAAGTGAAGGTGCTTCTGTGTTAAGCACAGAACAGGCGGGTGTGTGAAAGGTGATCTTTACTGTGGCTGATCGAGAGAGGAAGGACTGAAAATCGACAGCAGTAGCCTAGCTTTCACTGCCACATTGCTGTGTGAGTGTGTGCGAGCGTGTGCATGCATGCGTGCATGTATATGTGCTGCAAAGAGCAGCTATAAAAAGACCACAGTAACCGAACACAAGGCTGGATGGAAAAAAAAAGAAGAATAACAATAGCTGATACTCTGACACACACTCTGGGATGCACTTTGACCCTTTCAGCTGCCGTTGTGCTTGCTTTGGGCTTCATGCCGCACAACAGGTGAACAAGCTAACTGACGGCCGCTTGGGATGACTGGAACGTCTCGCATTTCACAAGCACACACTCATCTCCGCCGACAAAGAGAGTTTAAAGCATTCATATATCCATGCATAAGCGCAGGCACAAGGCCAGGGCCGGGTCGGGGCCGATAAAAAAGACACATACACACACACCACCCACTCCCTGAATTCCTGAGTATGTCAGTTGTGTAATTAAAAGGCCTGCACCTCTTTGTCACTCTCACTGTGACACACACAGGTTAAAATAGAAGCTCATACAAAACAGTTAACTGGCATGAATTATCCTGAACTATTGGTAGTTCTTATCTCTTTCTTGTGTATCTTGTCAAACCTCTGTGAGGGTAAGAGAAAAATAAACGGATACATTTATTTTAAGATTAATGGAATATGGATCAAGGATGATATTATTGCTACATGGTTGCTGATATAAAACATAATCTGTGTCAAATAATAGTTTCCACACTACTTAACTGTTGTGTAACACATCAAATGGATGTAAAACCAACAGCAAAATGCCAGAGTTTTGTGAGTTTATGAGTTGGAACATAATAATTTAGATTTCTTTTCTCAGGACTGTTCTGAAGAATTGCTGAACCAGTTTTCAGCAATTTTTATACCTTACAAGAATTTTTACAGTTTATATTTCAGATTTTCCCACATCATTCATGAGTCATATCAACATGTACAACAGTAGCATTTGTACTCAGCAGTTAAACAAGCTTTATCACTATTTGTTCAGCAGTTTTGCAAACTGACCTCAAATAAAAAAAAAAAAAAGATTTATTGTTTGGTGAAGTGACAGTTTAAAGGTGAATGAGAGCTGACAATATAATGGCATTTCACTCTTTCACTGTCCCACACACACGCAATTACACCTACATACAAACCCACCCATGCTCAGCTGATGGTTGGCAGAGTTCCAGTAAATACTACAACGCACTGTGATGAGTAAGTGACTGATAACATTGCAGAGGAAAAGCTGTTGGCACACCCCCATGCGTTTTGTGTATGCATGTATAACAAAGGTCATCCAACAGTGAATGAAAGATTAAAGGTAAAACTCCAAGTCTAAATGGAACCAAAAACACAAAAAAAAAGATTCAAGACTAACCAAAGATGTCCTCCTAATAAACAACAAGCATTGAATCATTAACTAATTTAATCTAAGGTGACCAGTAATGACACTGCTCAGAAATCCCTGCTGATGTTTTTATGTTAAGGGTCTCACCAATCAAACTGTCAATGCCAAGCTTGTAAAAGTCACGTTTTGCTCTGTGAAGGCTTAACAAACAATGAATAATGATTTCTAGATTTTAGGTCAGCTTGTTCTAATATGTTAAATTAGGGATGTCTCAAAGTCTAAAATAAATCAAAACTGACATTTCATGAGAACTTCTTGTTAATTTCTTCATTCACATCATTGTGAACTACCATATATTTATATGTGCATTTAATGAAAAATACTTCCAGAACCGGTAGTGCCAGCAGTTACTGCTGTAAATGTGATAAAAATGATCGATGGAAAGTTTTTTTCCTGTCTTGTTCTGTCGTGTTGGTATTTAAAACCTGGGTGAGGCTGGAAGCCTGAGTTCATTACTCCTGATAAATAACACAGTAATAAAGCAGACGGGCTGAAGCAATACAGGAACACAAACATACAGTGACAGAGTGGAGTTTAAAAATGGAGCCAGACACTCTGTCTCCATGCAGCTTTGTCATTTCTACTGTCAATCTGGTCATTACCTGTGTGTTATTGGGGGGTTAAAGTCAGGGTGTGTCTGTGTGTGTTCTTAGTCACTCTGTGTGTTCCTGTGTATAAGTGCAAAATCCAATTGGAATCAATTTGGGCCTTCAGCTGTTTAACCAACCAACCCCCGGCCTCTCTGCCCCCCAACACACACACATTTTTCCCCTTAGCTCCGTCTGTGTGTCTGTCTGTCACCTTGTTACCTTGTTATTGCAGAGCTGGTGGGTCCCTTTGGTCACCATATGTGGGTCAGTTTGGTCACAATATGTGTTGGTTGGGAGCAGCGGATAAATGAGAAAAACACAGTTGGAATCAAAATCATATTTGTTGTGTCAAAATAAATTCTGATTACTACTGACAACCGTATTTATTAGTATTTCAACAATAAGGGATCTTATTGAATGGTTACAGAGGAGCTGGTGCCTCCAGCAGTCATTGGGCAAGAAGCAAGTAGGCTGCCTGTCGATCACAGGGCAAAACAGCCCTGCCCATTCTACGTGCCATCAAAAACATTCACCTGACTTAACAGTACTGTTTATGGAGGAAGCCAGAGTACCCAGAAAAAATCCATCGACAAACAAAGATCATAGGCCAGGATTTTAACCCAGGACACAAAGGTCACAAAGATATACCTCACAGAGGTTCTGAAGTTCTCCTTAGGGAACTTTGGACTTCATGATGTTATTTTTACTCGACAAACTTGACTAGTTTGAGTTTCACTAAATGACACACATGCAAGTCAACGAAGAAGCATTTACACCAAATTTTAACTGTGTTATGCAAAAAGAGGTAACTCCTATTACTGTGGATCTATTCAAAGACATTATGTTTGCATACATCTCCCTCTGGGGACAATTATTTATTTATGCTACTTATCCTAATTCTAGGATTTTATAATCTCAATTTTACATTGTATTGCAACAACAGAGTCCTCTCCAGGTGATAGAGATGATCATGCAAACATTTCATAATTTTTAGTCAGCCGTTTACCTGGAAAAAATTTAGTTTTGCTTTCTACTTTAAAATGATACTATTTGTTTCGGCTCATTTACGGCCTTCAATGTGTGCGTGGCAGGAGGAGAAATTTTTTTGGGTAAACACAACGACTTTAACTACCTCCAATACAATACATGTAGTCATGCAGTGTGGGAAGTTTTTGTTATATTTTGAAGAACAAGGAAGGAAGGAAGATCCCTTCCTTAGAAAAAGTCGTTTGGTTTCACCTGAACAGGTTACACTGCTTTCATAAGTTATCTGCAGGCGGATGTGCTCTTTAAAAATCTGAGCTGTACACAAACCTTTTTGTTGCTGGCCTTAACTTTTACGGAAAAATACATGTAATCAATACCTCCATTGTTTGGAACAAATTCATGCTTGACTTTAGCAAATATTAGCAATATGTCAAGAAAAATATGTTGATGAGGATGGCAGAAAGACTGACATACGTAGAAAAAATGCTGGTCAGTCAGACTGGATTTTACTGTCAGTGTTTTTGTTTTTCTGAAACTCTCTTACCTTAACCTAAAGAGAGATGCATCCCAAAATACATAATACATTTTGTCTTCCTCCTTTTGTTACATGTTTGAGGTATTATCCAGGTTTGTCTTGAGGAGTTTTAGAATTCTCCATGGTTACCTGTGTGTTTGTGATGGCTCATGGCGACCTGGTGACATATTTTATCAGGGTGTTACAGGGCTAGCCCTTGGCCTTCATACTTTCTATTTCACAAACTCTCTATCTAAAAGTGAGCAAACAGTGCTCACCTTGCTCCAGAACCATAAAGCTGGGGTGTTTTATCAGTGATTGATTGCTCTAGCTTCAACTGAGGCTCTGACAGCTTCCATATCTCCAGCAGCCTGACTGCTCATTTTGAGCTTGTTGATGAGTTGATGACTAGCTTCGGTGGTTTGCGCAGTGGCATGACTGTGTTTTTTTTTTCTAACCGGTGCCATGAGTCACATGCCTTGTTAAGTTTTGCTTTTACCCATCAACCTGTGAACTTGTGAATTTTTTTAGTGGATGCAAAAGCTGCGATGCAGTGGTATATGCATGTGAGTTTGTTTGTGTGCTTCCATGTGAGTGTGATGCAGGTTAATGATTGCAGGCTGTGGTGTATGTGTGGCTTCCTGTGGGTTTAAGCCCTGCGATGATGGAGGGAACCAGGGTGACTTCAGAACATAAATGCACTAACACCAAAAGACTCTTGCTGCTGTCAGGAATATCACTATGAAGGTTAAGCGTCTCTATATAAGAAGACAAAGCTCACGTTTTGTTGTTGCTGAATGACTTTTGTATATTTAAAGTGAAACTGAATATGTGTATATTATTTTATAAGGTAAATGCCAGGTTTACTCTGGTTACTCCTTTATCTCAAATAAACAGTTTATTTGTTGACAAAGAAACAGTTAAGTTGAAAGAAGCCTTGGCGAAGTAAAAGGCACTAATTTATTCAGCAAATATATGTATTAATTTACATGTTGTATATTATATGTACATTATTGTATATCATATGTTCATTATTGTATATTGTATGTGCTTTGCCTGTAGAACGATAAGTAAAAAGTGTTATTTTCCCATACGCTTGTTGTCATTCATGGCTTGTTCTCTCTTTTTGTTCCAATCCACGTCAATCATGTGAGTTGCAATCCTAACTAAATATTAACCATTAAAAACAGTTGCTCCACTGAGCCAATATGTTGTCAACACGTCAACATGACATCTGGTTGGAGTGGGTTGGTGTGTGTATGTCACAAGAGCTATGAGGTTTTCATAGTACATTTCTCGTCAGTCACCTGTGAGCATATCTGTGTCTGTGTGTCACTTGTGCAGAATATGAAGTGTTTTGCACATAATCTCGGTCACATGGGCTATCATGAGACACATCCTTTGGTTTGTGTGTGCGTGCATGCCAGAAGGGTAATTACAGGCTAACTGCAAAGCCTGGACAAATTACAGAGGATCTCACAGACACGCACTCTCTCTCACACACACACACACACACACACACCCACACACACACACACCCACACACGCACACACACCATCCAATCCATGTAGCTACCTCTATTTCTCTTTTCCTCTCCACCCTCTTAAACTCTGGCATTGCTTCAGAAATGCCAGATATCAGATTATAACAAAATATGCTTGTCACACACAAAGGTAGAAACACACTCACCTGCTTTACACTTGGGAAATACCGAAACCCCTTACAGCATATGTGTAACAAGTAATTTAGGATTGTAATGACTCATAAAAACGTATTCTCTGCTGGCAGAAGTGAAATCTCTAAATGTGCTGTAAGTCTACTTAGGACTTTGCTTTCTGTTTTCCATTAGTTAATGAGGTAAAACCCAATTGAGCTCTGGAACTCATTTTCAAGAGTGACCTGGTCAGAAAACTCCAACACACACACAAAAAAAAAAAAACTGGTTACACAAAAGCAAAGCAAATTAAAACATATGCACACATTTAAAACAAACAAATGTTTATCCAACAAATGTGAGCTATTTTGCTACTAGCCACAAGATGATTTTTTTATAATTTCTAATTAATTAATTGCTCTTCCGCAATGGACTGGTGACCTGTCCAGGGTGTCCCTCGCCTCTCGCCTGTTGACAGCTGGAGATAGGCACCAGCACCCCTGCTGACCCCAATGGGATAAAGGAACAAGAAAACGGATGAATGGGTCTATGAATTACTCCTGCTTTACAGACGCTGCAAATCTTCACATAGATTGCTTACAGAACAATTCATATTTTATTGGCAGTTTATGTTATAGAGGTAGCATATAAAATCAGATGTTTTTTGGACCCAAAAAACATCTGATTCAACAATCTTGAATCAGCATGCAGCTTCAGTTATTACAGCTAGAAACATGATCAGCCCCAGAATCTGGGTGTAATGATAGACTCAAACTTAAACCTTCAGGAACACATAAAGACAGCCTTCGACCAGAGAACATTCAATCTTGAAGGACGAAATGTCCCAGCAAGATTCATAAATTACTGAATGGCTTAGCACCAGAATAGTTGCTGTTGTTGTTGTTGTTGTTTGTTGTTGTTGTTGTTGTTGTTGTTGTTGTTGTTGTTGTTGTTGTTGTTGCTATATCAACCTTCCAGATCTACTCTGCATCTCCACAACCAGAACCAAACATGGAGAAGGAGCATTCTGATACTATGCTCCAGTAATTTAAAAAAGACTTCTAAAAATCTCCAAAACAGTCAAAATACAATTTTTTTTTTGTTTTGTTTTTTAAATCAAGGCTAAACACCCACACCCTTTGATTAGTAGTAAAGTGGAACATTGATTAATGTATCTGATGTATATTTGCTTGATGATTTTGATGATGGAATAAAACAAAATGTAATGTTTTTGATTGTCTCATAGTTGATAACTGCATGATGTCATTATGACTAAAGCACTTTGAATTGCCTTGTTGCTGAAATGTTCTATTCAGATAAACCTGAGATAATTTTATCTCTGATGCCTCTGAATGAAGTGCCTTGCAGCCAACAACTTCTGAAGTCAGTTAATTTGTAAGTATGGAGTCCAGCTGCATGTAATTTAATCACAGTATAAATCTAGCTGATCTGTGAAGGCTTCAAAGGGTTGTGAAAGAACATCAGTACAAAAAAACCCCTACTACTAGAAGACCAAGAAACACACCAGACAGGTCAGGGATAACATTGTGGAGAATTTCGTAATAAGGGTTAGCTTAAAAAGCAATGTCCCAAGCTTGAGTAGAGCACAACTCCAAATCTACCAGAACATTCCTGCTAAAGTGACAGACTAATCTCTAAAGCACCCAAGAGGCCTGTGGTAACTCTGTCGTACTCTTAGCTGTACTCTCGGCAAATGTTGCCATTTTGGAAGAATGGAAAGCAGAAAGCTGCTGTTAAAACTAATCTCTTATGTACACTTTGTTGCAAGCCGTAGGGACACTGCAAACATGCAGAAAAGGGTCCTTGGGTCAGATAAGACTAAAACGTTTTGTTATGTATGCATAAGGCAGCATCACAGTAAGCTAACGCTACACATAAACCTGAACATGCATCCCTGCTGTGAAACATGGTGGTTGCACTATCATGCTTTCAGAATGCTTCTCTTCATCAGGGACAGAGAGCCTGTTTCGAGGTAACAGGAAGGTGAAAGTTTTTCTGAAAGAAAATGTGGGACTGAAAGTCAACCAGATATCGGCTCCTTTAAAGTTATGATGGCAAATAGTCATGAGCCACATTCTTTTTTTCTTACAAAATAACTTCCAACCAGGAACAACAGTGAACACTATGGGCTGTGACCTGTCGCCCCGCAATTACTAAGAAGTGATTTGTTGTTTTTAAAGTGTGAGAGTGTGGATTGTTACCGTTATCTGTGCTCATCATTGGTCAGATGTTAGATAAGGTCTGTCTGATAGGAAATGGAGTGGGAGAAGATGAGGAGGAGGAGTCACCTGATGACAGGCCAGGAGGAAGAGGAAGGCAGTGAGTGGAAGTAGTTGATGTCAGCATGCTACTGGTGTTGATAGGTTTCCTCTGGAGGGTATTTGATAAGTGAGACAGTGAGTTACTAAGTAACTAAAACTCTATTGAGTAACAAGATGGGCGCTTGAATCCTTTCTCTGGCTGCTGATACCAACAAGCACTCAGGTGTTGAAAGAATTTTTCAATTTCTAAAATTAGCAAATAATTAATAAAACAGGGAAATATTTGAATACATGATGAAACCAACAATGTTCAGTGAGACAGTATCCCTCGGTATATATATATATATATATATATATATATATATATATATATATATATATATATATATATATATATATATATATATATATATATATATATATATATATATATATATATAATTTGTTGCAATGTCCATGTGTCTCATTTTTGAGTTGGATTTTTTATTTTTTATTGATTTTTTTGCTGGCTAATGATATTGTAAATAACTGAATGAATTGACCTGATGGCAATTAAAAGAAATTCACCAACCGACAGAAACGTCACAATAAAATGGAAATAAATTGGTAATTTGGAGATTGATATATTCAATAATGCACAATGAGTAAGACAATAATAAACTTTTATGTGACACAAGTATTCATAAGTGTTGATAAAAGTCATGTTTGGGTTTGTAAACTAAGAAGTGCAACTTATGTTTGGTGTCCATGGTTTCACAATGACGGCTCCTGACTGATATACTTCCCAAAACAGATCCCATCATGAGGAAAGAACTTTTGGTAAAAACATCAATCAAGAAGTGAAAGCGTGAGAATGAATGAGTCTTTCAAATGGATGAGGATCCTAAAAAGCCTCAGTCTTCCTGATTCATCTATTCATAAAATCTAAAATAAAAATGCATTTTTGGGAGGATATCTAGCAGCAATGCTACTTGACACACATTAGTCGGTGTTTGCAAGCCAATCTAGGAGTGCCATTTACTTTCCTTGACATCATATCCAACCTTTATGTTTACATATTTAAGTTATTCTGTGTCAATTTCTTTTTTATGTGTTTTTTTTATCAATATGTTTTAATGAATGTAAGACTCTTTTGTCTCTTGGGACAAAAGTTAGCAAAGTTGCCTTAGTATTGACTTGATAGATTTCTTTATGACAGATATGAATATTACAACCTGATGCACATATCAATGCATTTGATGCTTGGATGACTCAATTAAAGGGATGAATCAGTCCACGCTGCTGTACAATCTGCAACTATCTGTTATAAACACCCCAAACTCTCAGTGTTTTAGCAATTTGACACAGTCAGTTGTTCCTTGGATTTTGTATAAGTGCTTCAATCTTGTCAGGAGCTAAATTTTGGTCAGGAATGCAAAAGGTGGGTTTGCTTTTGCATGTACTTAGAACAATCAGTGTTGTAAATATGGCATACAAATATTTCTGATAATGTGTATAAAACTTGTACATAAAATAACCAACCGTATTGCTTGTTTTTCGAAAAACACAATAGTTGATGTTCTTGCATGACAATAATCAATTGTACTTTCAACTCTGGTCTTTCACCTCTTTACCACATCTCTTCAGCCATTATGAAGTACTGCCAGTCTGTAAAACATGTTACTCTTTAAAGGTATGTGCTAATAGGTGCTATTACACTCACTCTTCTCCTCCCCGCCCTTTTCACTCACAAAGTATTTTTTTTTCTCTTCTTCCTACTGAAGACCCTTTCTTTCTTTTCTCCTTCTCTCTGTCCCTTTTCGGTGTCTCTAATTAGCAGTGTGTTAAACTCAGGGGGCAGCGGCCAGGAATGCCCAGACAAGCTCATAAAAATAACATCAAACTGCAATAGATGCCAACAAACAGGTTTAACTTTGAAGCTCATTGTGCAGAAGGTTGAACAAAAGGTTGCCTTAGAAACTCCTTGAAGCTTCAGGGAAAGATGATTCTAAACGTTTTTGTAAAGTTTGCTTTTCCAACAAAAGCTGATTAAACATGACAGTCTTTCCTCAAAAAACTCATTTACTTTTCACCACTTTCTTCACCTCCTCATTTTTCCCTCACTCCTCTCCTCTTTCATGTGATCACTCCTTCAAAATCTCTCCTCCTTCCTCACATCCATGTTTGAATTCCGTCTTTCTGTTTCTCTACCTCCCTGCTCCCTCTGTCCTTCAATATGACCAAACAATGACTCTTTCAGGAACGGAGGGTGGAAAAATGAGGGGAAGAGGAGGATAAAAAAGTGTTGAAGGGGGAACAAGAGGAATGGGGAAGTATCAATAAAAAAGGCAGAGAAGGGTGGAGTTAGGAGAATGGAAGAGGCAAAGGTGAGGAGATAGAAGAAGGTGAAGAGGAGAAGAGGAATGAGTGGAGGAAGGGTAGAATGGGGTCAGAGCTGACGCTGAGGGGGTTGATGCGGGGTCAACATGATGAAGCAGTAATGGAAGTGTGTGTCTGTGTGTGTGGTGGAGGACATGAGATGTATGGCTGGCTGACAGAGAAAAGAAAGACCGAGTCAAAATATAGCGGAAGGTAAAAAGGTAATGAGTCAGTGAGGGTGTGGTTTCTCAGCTGTGTTTGTTATTATTCAGTTCCCTAATGACAAAATAAAAACATTCAACAGGTTAAAGGTTGAAGCTCATAATATACAAATTGTAAGTATAATTTCCAGATTTTCACAATCATTCCAGGATTAATAATATTTGTCTTCATTCAGATGCCCACACCATTTCTTTATCACCAGTGTGATAACTTAAAGTTGAATTTTAGATTTTTATTTTCTTTTTCATTCTTGTAGAAGTCATATTGTCCTAAGAGATTATTTTTGGTGAAATCTATTTCTATTCTATTTCATTCTCAAAGGTTGTGATCCAATGGATGAGTTGGAAATGGGACATTAAAACCAAAGAAAATTCTTGGACAGTGATGGACGCATCAACGTGGATTAATATAAAGCAATAATCTAAAGTTTTATCAGTGAGGGGTCAGTCACAGGTCAGTAGAAGATTGGTTTTAATCAAACACAAATGGTGATTTGACAGGAACATTGTTGTGTCCTTGAGCAAAACTTTGAATCTCTACATGACTCCTAAAATTTCCACTTGCTAATATTGGAGATGAAATAAATGATTTGGAGGAACCAGTTGAAATGGCCCGGGCATCTGGTCAGGATGCCTCCTGGACGCCTCCCTGGTGAGGTGTCCCACCGGGAGGAGGCGCCAGGGAAGACCCAGAACACGCTGGAGGGACTATGTCTCCCGGCTGACCTGGGAATGCCTCGGGATTCCCAAAAAGGAGCTGGAGCTGGAAGTGGATGGATGGATGGATGGATGGATGGATGGATGGATGGATGGATGGATGGATGGATGGATGGATGGATGGATGGATGGATGGATGGATGGATGGATGGATGGATGGATGGATGGATGGATGGATGGATGGATGGATGGATGGATGGATTTTTTATTTCTTTCCTTATGGAAATTTTCCATTTATATTTTAAGTGTGTGGGGCATTTCTATCTTCAAGAAAAATATTAAAAAATACAAAAAATATATAACACTTCAAAAGCCACGTGTTAATGGCTTTTCCATTAACATATGGAATAACCTTAAGAAAACCTTACATAATAACAGAAAGTATGATGGCCACCATAAGAAAGGCTTACAGTGTTCAATTGTACTCCATGAACTGATTAGTACATTATTGCGAGAGAACACAAACCTATTTTGAGGTAACGCAAAAGTATTGTAAGGGAACACAAAAGTTTTGAGAGGTAACGCAACAGAAAAAAATTCCTCCATGTCACCTAGCGGGCTCCATAGGTTTGCTTTGTCTGCTCTTTACCAGGAAATCCTGAAAGTCCAATCAGTTTTTACTTTAATCTCAATGATCTGAAGCACACCAGCAAGTCCTCCTCTGAATGCTTTAAATGTTAAGGTTCTAGTTAAAATCTATATTTGAATGCAAGTCAGAGAAAGTGGCATTCAAGCACAGAATTCCACCAATTAGGAATTATATTAATTCTGCAAATAAGCGTAAGCCTAAATTTTGTTGGTAATGACATAAAAGACATATTCCAAGATATCTCAAACACTTGGTTAGGGGTGCAAATCATGTTGGTGTTTTTTACTAATGATTGAAATCATCATTTCAATAATGCACTTTGTGTTTACTCAGGTTGACTTTGACTGATGTTAACTGTCTGGTGATCCAAAACATTTAAGACTCACAAATAAGCAAAATAAATAAATCTATATCAAGCCAAATTATATACCTGTAGATCCTCCTATGAAATATATTAATTCTGCTGGCTAGAATTATGGAGATTACTCCATGATTTTAATTGGCAAAAGACAACAGTTAGTTCTTATATGTGACTACAACATCAACTGAGGAAGAGAGAAGTGGTCTGATTGGTTGGACTGACACTGAGGTGAGGTGAAAGGTTGTTTAGGGGTTGCAGAGGGAGTATGCATGGGGAGGATATCAACACCTCGTCTAATATCTACTTTGCAGCTTGTGTCTGTTTGTGTGTGTGATTGATCCATTCAACTGCGTGGCTGCGGTTATAGGTCTGAGACCGGAGATAACTGTGTGCATGTCTTTGTGTGTGCGTGAGTTTGTGTGTGTATTTGGGGAGGGGTTGAAGAATAAAAGGCGATCCGTCTCCCATGGCGACAGGCTGGACAGTGGACCCTTCTACTTCTTCTAAATATTTACAGAGCGCTGGCCAATCAGTGTTGAGCAGACAGCGGCCACCAGCCTCGACGTGAAGGGGTTGGTTGAACACGTATGATTTAGTTTGTTCACGTCAGTCACGTCTACTTTTTTATTTTGCAATTAAGAACTAGTCATTGTGGCTCTCACCAGCGCTAAGGTCTGGACTGAGAAAGACACACACAAACAGATCATAAATGGTGTCCTTAAATGTACTAGTACTAGATTAACTACGTGTCTCTTATAAACACTGTAAAAATCCATCCAAAACATGGAAAAAAACATGTTTTGCTCCTTTCATGTACACAGTCGCTCACACAGTCTGACTCGCAGACAGTGCATGTGTGTGTGTGTGTGCAGTGAAAGTGGTCTGCCAGCCTGTTTGAGCGAACAGTAAATGAATAAAATGTGTTTGACCCGCTGAGAGGAAGTGGTTTCCAGACCGCCTCAGCATGTTGGAAACAGCTGTTTGCGTGCACTTGCGTGTGTGTGTGTGTGTGTGTGTGTGTGTGTGGGGGTGTGTGTGTGTGTGTGTTTGTGTGTGTGTGTGTATCTGTGTGATTGAGCTAGTTCCTGAGCAGCATGTTTTCATCCTGTGTGTGTTTTTGCTTCAATCAGTGTATCTCTGGTGTTTCTGTGCACATGCGTGTAGTTTTTCATGTGTGTGTTTGTCTCAGTTTCCGTGTACGTGCACGTCTGTAAACTGCTGTGCAAGGGAGGTCCGTTGACCACTTGAGAGGAAACCACAGGCCAGACAGAATTGTGTGTCATCGGGCCAACCATCGTGGAGCCAAAACTCCCACTTTAGGGCAAAGAACAAAAGTTACAGAGATAAATCTCTCAGAAAACTACAGGTGATGAAAAATCATTGTTAATTTTTACTTGCTGTAGTCACAAAAAAATCAAAGGGTGAAATCAGACCCTTAATTTTTCTATTAATCAAATCTTCACACTAAGCTAACCACACTGATGTATTTTTCTTATGAATAAATAAATTCAATTTCCCCTATTCTACCCAAAAAATGGCCATTGCACAAGTGGATGTTTTAGTACATAGATAAACATAATAATAAGTAATAGTTAACAGTTTTCAATGTATGATTTAAATACATGTAGTTGCCCCACATGGCATAAGGTTATTCCAACATGTAGAAGAATCTTATTACATGAACCATCATGTCTCCTCCAATGACAGACTGCTGCATCCTTGGTGCACAAAGGAAAATTACCACAGACTCTTCCTTTGAGCATCTGTAGGATTCAAAAGCCATCACAGCTCCCAACAACTCAATAAGTGCTGCTGATGATTGCATTATTTGCACAGTTTTAGTCATTTCTAGTGACAATTCTGCTGGTATTTGCACAGCTGTATTTGCTCTTACTGTAAACATTGTACACAATCAGTTGTTTTTTGATGCACAAATACACATGGACCTTTAGTAAATTTTTCACAATTATTCTACTCAGTTACACTTTCCCTTTGATCAGAGTATGCTTTTTTGCACAGTGTTTTATGTGGTAATTTTTCCTTACTGTGCAGCTGGTGTTTTTTAATTTAGTCCTTTTTTTTCTTTTTGTTAGTATTTCAATATTTTTGTCTTTGTATGACCTGACCCTAAATTCCTCAGTTGATTGTCACTTTGCTTCTTTTTTGTGGGACAATATCTATTTATATTCTGTATTAATTAAGGTTAAATAAAAGTTATACAAATAGGTATGTTACTTTAAAATGTATGCAAATTTAATTTAATTTACCTAAACATAGCCTTAAACAGTATTCAAAGCTAAAGCTGTCAGGAGAAAGTCACATCAAATAATAGTTGAAACATTATTAACAAAAACTACAATACAAATTGGAATAGAATAGAAATATCCTTTATTGTTCCACAGTTCAGATATTCAAGTGCACCAGAAACAAGTTAAAGATAAATTAAGGCATTTTTTTTTATGTTTGTGGGAGTTTTGCCTATATAAAGACTTTCTTTTACTGCAGTTACATTTTTAAAACTGACAAGTGAGCCTGCCTCAATGAGTATCCACATGTTATGTCAGAGACATTTATTTTTTCAATAATGAGGTTTATTAAGAAGGAAAACAGTTAAATTAAAAAAAATATGTAAGTTGAGCAACAACAGGATTTCTTGTGCAACACAAAATCACTTACAAATACCAAATCCCATTGCTTCATTCAGCTACTGTTTAACACTCCTCTGTATTCCTCCCCCATCTCCTTCTCTTCCTCTTCCTCTCTTTTTTCTTCAAAGTATGTGGCTTCCACTTCCGTCGAGCCCATGATCCGAATCTTCTGATCTTTACAGATCAGGAACTTCGTCTCTCTCACACACACACACGCGCGTATATATACATATATACACACACACACGCATTCCCACATACTAAGGACAGACACACACTACTTCACCTCATCAAAGTGGTGGAAGTGTGTGTGGGACGATGGATTTGATGGAAAGGTTGGGGGTCTCGGAAGTGTTTTAGTGTGTGTGGGTCGGGGGTGGTGGTGCACACATTGCCTTTTTGAATACACAGACAACACTCACACACACCCAGCTGGGAGTTATCAGTGTTTACTCTCTCCTGTCTGACTGTACTTAAACTACCTCCTCTCCCCACTCTCCCTGTCCACACGTACAACCACCCAGCCAGATTGAGGGAAACCTTTATCTGAGCTCGGCGCTAACTTGTGAATGGTAGTGTGTTTTGTCGGTTATGCGTGTGTGTGTTCGTGTGTTTAGCTTGGCAGACTGCCAGGGAAGCTGGACTGAAGCCAAAATTCTCTCTACGGCAGCAGCCACGTGCCAAAACCTGCTGTGATTCTGCCTTGGTGTTTAGATTTTATCATGTATGAGTTTCCTGGTTTTGAAACTGAACATTTTAGAACAGGGGTATGTGGAAGAAATTCCTCAACGTCACATGATTTCACAGTGAGTAATGTTTTTCCTTATACAGAATCTAAAATTACATTTAATAAAACAACAAAAACAACTGAGCATTTTCAGAATAATTTCATGTGTCATAAACCCAAGTACACACTGTAAAAGGTAAATAAAACATAACTTTGTATTTATCTTTAAATAATCAGAAAAAGTTACGTTTTTATTTATCCAAAACTGTCATCTTAAACTACACTCATGATCCGAGTCTGAACAATATTCCAAATTATTGTAATGCCAATACCAATTGTAATATCTTCCTATTTTCTTTTTTCCTCTCTGCTTCCATCACTGTGTGACCTTTAGCATTTCTGGGCAATGTTATTTGTGTCCTGTCTAATCAGCTGCTAATGTAACTGACTAAATATTACACTAAAATTTAATAATGCAAGTTAATAACACTAAGAATAGCCAACAAATATTGCACTCCAGTCTGTTGTGAGATGAATATTGCACTACAGATATATGTCAATATATTTGCAGTTATGAAGTAATACTCTAAATGTTTAATTAAGTTTTTTTTTTTTTTTTTTTTACTGAAATGTTTCTCTTTTTTGATGATTGTTAATGTGAGAATTTTAAAACAATTATTTTGATCTTCATGCACATAAGTATGATGGTGTGGTGCATGAAGTGTTTACCAAATACACATGTTAGCATGCATTCATTAATTCTGCAGTTGCCATGCAATTATGCAAATAAAAATATGACTAACTCAATGAATGTCATCAGGTCTCCATATTGCTTCAAAATGTAACTGTGGTAGTTTTCTTTAACATGTTATTTTTTAAGCAGAAGGATTCTCTCAACTGGAAGTAGCATCTTTTTCTGTTAGTCTGACAGGAATTTTGATATTAATGTTCTGCACTTCTGACTGAAGAACCAACTCTGAGTGCTGGAGTTAGCATGTAGCAGTAACAACATCTGCCATGCTTTTCTGTCCGTTGCTCATAACCCTGTGTAACTATTCATTCTAAAATTGAAGTGCAATTTAAAATCTGAATGACCTTTTCATATTTAAAATTGGTTTTATAAAATTAAAAATATTCAGAACATTTTTTATGGCTCATAATGTACCCAAAAAAAGAGGGGATGTACATGACTATATTGTTCTGAATTGCATACAGTAGCACGGTTGTCCAGTGATTCTTTTTTATCAGATTTATCTGTGATCACCAGGGTTTATGACTTAATTTACATGTGTGACAGAGTTCTGCTGATGTATTGCTGTAGATAAAATGAATGAGAAGAAAGTCACAAAGTGCAAGGAAAACAGATTAGTGAGGATTGGAGATATAATGTCTAAAATATCTGACTGAATTCGTAAAAGTTATGGTTATCTCATCAAACTTAAAACATAAATGTAAAAATTTCCACATGTAGATACGTAGAACAATAGGGATAATTTTTGTTCCTGCTATCTTAAAACCTTTGTTGAGAACTTCTTTGTGCACAAGTTAAACATGTAAAAGAAAGATGCCCATAGTCTCCAATCATTATGAAGGGTATAGAAAGGTGTTCATTGTTTGTGAGAACTGATGTTACAATTTTTGTCCCTAAAATAAAAACCCGGGTCCATCAGTGGACAAAAATAAGTTTACAAAAAGCTTCTCAGTTGCAAAAAAAAACTGAATGCTTGGGACATTTCTGGTCCCAAGTCAATAGTGAACTTCTAAAATGACTCAGTCTTAGGTCTTTTTTTTATCTTAAATGCTAATAAAATACTGAACTGTTCCTCCCTTGTTAAGCACTACACAGAAGCTAATACTTTGTGTCTTGTTCGTAGTTGCGTCTGGCAGGTTAATTCTTTGTGGTTCAAGAATTCAAACAAAGGGAGTGTCTGCTGTTTAAACTATTGTTTGCATTCAAAGTGGAAAGATTTACAACCACTTACAATTATGACATTAATAAATAAATCAGATCAGGCAGTTCGCTGATATGGGCCTTGACTTGTCTCAAAATAAAGTTCAAAGTCCTCCCTGTCTGGAACTAAATACCATAAACACTGTGTTTATTTCGGCTTGCACAACTCTCACTTTTTTCTTGCTAGATTTAGAGAAGCTGCAAGAACTTTATTTACTATATGGGACTGTCAGCCAAACATATTTAAGAGTTATGAAGAATTTGATATACTGAGCTTATTATAGCAGTGTACTGACATAATAATCCAAACATTCTGAAATACAGTACTTTGTTTTAATCTCATTTTGGTGTGCTTCTGCATAACATTTACATTTTTATTACAAGAAATACATATTTATATATATTTTTTTTGCAAAGACACTTCTTCTTTGTCTATAATAAAAAAGACATTTAGAACTCATTGTTTTAGTTGTTCAAACACAAAATATACCTCAATGTCAAATAATATGCATAGTGGAAAGGATCTTTGCACTTCCACGTTCTTCCTTATCTCTGCTTTTGGGGGTACAGCCAATCAGCAGCAAGGAAAATAAATGTTCCTGTTGGATTGGCTTCTTTGTAAGTGCCGGCCAATTAAACTAGTAGCATGGCGCCTTGGTGTTTGGTCTTCTGACTGGCTGCCACCAGAGATTAAAGAATCCCTTGAACATGCATGAAAGAATAAATGCAACATTCCCTATATGTTTTTGATGATGGAATAAAAATATAATATTGCATGAATCTCAACAAGTTAATTTTACATAACAACCCTCCTTTAATAGAGACCAAAGAAAGATTTCAAAATTGTGTGTCAGACTGACATTTTCAGAAGTCATGTTTGATGAAATGAACTGGGTTATTGGTATTTTAATATATATAATGGTAATTATTAGTTGGTGAAATCCAGGCGCAGTTGTTGCCCAGTGACCAACATTGCCAACCTTCAGAGATCTTGAAAAGCTCCTGATATCATTCGGTCTGATTATATAAACCACAAGAAAAGTCAGTTTAATGTAGGTGTTTTGTTTTTAATTGTCATGATAATCTGAATCCTATTTATAGCTGACAGCTGGGGACAAGGCTTCTTTCATTGATTTTTTTAGGCAGTTAATATGTTGTATGTGAAGCCTGATTGAGGGTTTATCCTAAAGGAGTGAACAGATTATTATTAAACCACAATTATGGCATAGTCCACTGTTTCAGCTTCTGAGCTTTAATCCATGTAATTCTGATTATGTAAGCCACAAAGACAGATTTTCTTAACTTTTCTTGTAATTGTACTTTTGTAGGATATCTGAATGCTGATGATTTGTTCAAATAAGATATCAGAGATAAAAAGATGTCCAGTGTGCTTCAATTCAGAGGTGGATAAGAAAGTAGTTCCACTCTTAATGGATTATCATCAAGATCAATAGTATGGAGTTCATAGTATGAAGTCCATGAAAGGCTTTAAAATAGAAAAGACATTCTAATGGTGGGACTTTAGAGTCAAATCTCTGAAGAGATTCCTATATTTTGCAATTTTTTTAGGGTTACTTCAGCTGTCATCCCAAAAGGTCAAAACTAGGGTTGCCAGGGTTAGACAGAAGAGAGGGCCTCAATGGGTCACTGTGGCTCCAGGTCCAAGGGGTAATGATGTACCCAGTTCCGGGATAAGGGGCAGCATTGAGGCCTCTGGGCCTCTGCAAAGTCCAGGGGACCAGACAGCGGCCAGGTCAGTGTGTGATTGATGAGATCAAGCCGGGTTATGGCAGGTGCCCACTAGCCCCTGACCACTTCAGCTTAATCAGCACAGCATTCAGACAACGGATCCTATTTAACCTTCTAATGAGTGGTCACTCAATCTGGACACGCACCCTGAACACTAGCAGCTCAATATCACAAAAAACAGACCCCTCTGACACAGTGTGAAACAGGAAAGTCAAATAAAGTGACGTGAAAATAAACAGAGAGCACATCCAAACAAGTATATGGACAAGTACAAGCTGCTGCCCATTGCTCTAGCATTCATCCATTTATTGATTTTTCAATTAGCACCAATGGAAGCACAAATAAGAGCTGCTTATAGCACAAATAAGCAGCTCTTCCAAAGGAAATTGTATCAACTGACAATTAAGTCTTGACAGTTGAGAACAATGACCTGCTGCAAACTCCAAAAACATGTGATAAAATGACTATTTGTATTACAGAACAGAATTTTTACAGAATTTATTTCCAAAACATTTGGAAAAAAATTGTTTTGTAAAGTGCCTTTGGTTCATTTTTGTTCCACAGTAATGCTATTTATCAAACATAATGTAAATAAGACCTGAACTGTTGTAATAGTGAAATGTTGCTTAAAGTAAAGCAAAAACTCCTTTAAAGTGAGAAGTCTCTTTAATTGTCTAAAGCATAACAAGTAAAATTACTAGTAAGTATAAACTGTTACATCAGCATATACTTGTAAAATTAAAATAGTTAAGTTTAGTATTTTAAATATGAAATTTGCACTGTTTCAGTTAATGTACAATTTTATTAATTTTCTTTAGATTTAACAAAGTTTTCTTGTACTGGTTAAAAACAAATAGAAAAAAAAAATAGAAATATGGGATTCTACTTTTTATATATAGTTGAAGAAACCCTCTGTTTTCTTCAGAAAATCTTCCCTGAACGCAGGGAGTTTCATTCAATGGAGAAAGTAATGAAAAAGTCTTTTGAGAGTGATTTCAGGCTTTAGGGGTAGAAAATGCAATGTCACTGATGTGTCAACAGATTTCCTTCCTCCATCTCGAATGCTGTAAAGCATTTAACACACACTGTGTGGGTTCAGGTTGATTACATTAGTGAAAGTTAAAAGTATGAAATGGGTAGGTGTGAATCCTAATCAACTTTAATGGTTAAAGGCTGTGCATTGAATGTTTGCCTATGTGATGGCAAACGTGACTGTGTGATAAGACACAACCTTTTTCAACCTAATGGATTTTTGTTCAACTCTTGCTCCCCACAAGACAGTCTCTTAAATGATTTAAACCAAATCAGCATTAAAAGAAGAAAAGTCAAAAAAGGCCAGCTTCATGTGCTTCCTGATGCCACTGATGACTAGTTACTAAAACAATGGCAAAAAATAAATCCAGAGATACAAGGCTATAAAATAAAATAAAATGGTCATTTACTCCGTTCTGCATTTCTGTGCTCTAGCACTATAAATGTTTCAATTGTAGTATTAAAAGAAATTGCAAGTGACTAAAGTTAATTTTGCATTTCCTTTATATCTTCAAAACAATATAATTTAATATTTACACTAAGGTTGTTTGAAAATCCACAATTTTTTTTACAAAATACCTCCACTAATAGCAGACTTGCGACTCAACATCATGCTAATTCTTCTAGTTGCATGTCAGGTATTTGTATCCTATTTCCTAAAAGCTCCTTTCAGAAGGCAGTTCTGCAATAAACCCACAAACATGCACCCCACCTTATGGCTTAAGTGTTGTTAATGCACCAGTGAAGTTGGGCACATCTGCAACAAGATGTGCTTACACAACACGCTCCCAGGACTATGGAACCAAAGGAATATTGTGTACAGCTTAGTACAACTAAAATGTGTCTTCAACATCTGGCCCAGAGCCTCGGAAATTGTTTTACAAATAATAAGTTCATTCCAGATAGTCATTTTTTGAATTTACTTATTTCTGCAAAATGTCTGTCTTGCTGATTTTTGTAAGTCGAAAATCATGTGACTATGACTGTGACTACCCCTCTTAGTTGAGCCAGAGATGCATTATCAGTGGTTCAAGTTCAAGCTCCAATACTAAGCAGGTCCTTACAGGTAAACCCAAAATTATTCACACACCTGGATGTGCCGTCTCCGAGTAACCAAATTCAGGATAAATAGGGGCCAACCACTCATCTGTCTTTATGACCAAATTTACTTTGTGGTATTCTGGGAATCAACACAGCCCTGCATTTTGGTCCTCTGTCTAACACTTGATCTGATGAAAGACAGATCAAGAAGCACCTGCAAATGATAACATTTCTAAGTAAAAGCTGTAGTTTGTTTTGCTACAAATAAAGACCAAAACAGAACAAACTCATTACATTAATCAGATTTTAAAGGACCACAAACATCATTTAGGAATGTTAAACACAGTGTGGGAATGTAATAGTGATACGGTGCATGATAAAAATAAAAAAAAAAAATACCACAAACAAGAATTAAGTCACTATTAATTAGATTTTTTAAAACCACAGTCTCTGTGTATAACAGTGGTTTGTCTTCAGGCTTATTTCAGTGGAAACTACCAAGACGGGGGGTTGTGTGACATCAGATGTGATGTGTGTACGTGTGTCTGTGTGTGTGTTATCGCCATGCTGCCGTTTCATTTGGTGACTCATTTCACGTTTCCGCCATTTACTGGAAGATAGCTGGAACATGTTTATGTCCGTAGCTTTTTAATGGCTACCTGAGAGTGAGTGCAGGAAGCCTTGGAGTCCTGTTTTCTCCTACTAAAGTGCTTTATAAAAACTTGATTTATTTTTGTTTCTTGGTGGTGTTCTTCAGATTATCTCAGGACTGAAGCTCATTGTTGACTGAAAGTGACACATGGTGTAGCAAGACAGACGTACACAGCCAGGCTGCTCTGTAATCAGCCTGTAATATTATTAAAAAAACAAACATAGTCATAGCATCTCCACGTTTTGTGAACATTCTAAAGTAATGGCTCGGCTTTTCTATTTGTGCTCATATTTATTTTCTATGTTATCAACAAGAACCAAAGATATTTCTTCCAGATGTTCATTGCCTGACTTTATGGGAAGACTATCTGGGCAAAGCAAAGTGAAGAACAAAGGTTCATAAATTTAAAGGTAGCAGTTAATTACTCTAAAGGTTTTTAAAGCCACAAAGACATCTTTGATCCAACTAGCTAACTTAAACAGCTGCCGTATCTAACACAGGTTACCCACAAACAACACATCAATTCATGCTTCAAGCTTTGTCAAAGCTGCTGGCATAAAGCTTACAGGAAAAGGGTATAATTTCCATCCTCTTTGCAAAGATGAGATCATTCGCTCTACTATGACTGTTGGGGGATTATTTACAATGATGAGGTGATTAGCCCAGTTTACCAAAAACGACAAAAAGCAGCAAAAATTACCCTCATAGAGACAAGACTCTAAAAACTCACAGACTAAGTCAAAACAGGTACAAACAATGTAGTCTTGCAATTATAGTTTTTTTTTTTTTTTAAAGCAGTGACTATTTACTTTTCCATATATTGCAGTTCAACCAGGAATGGGTAGAAGACTTAAGTGAATTGTATGACTTTTCTTCAGTCCAAAACACAGGTGCTTTGTAGGCATCAAATGTAAGCTAAAAAAAAGAGAACGTTTTATCATTGACTAATTTTTTTATGTCTTTCTTAAAATAAGTCACATTATTTCTTTACATTCCTTTACAAAATTACAAGTGTCTCTGCCTCCAGGTAATCCTTGTTGGGATAATCTAACAGTGAGATATTAAACTTCAGAAATACTACAGATTTACCATTGTGAATAAATTGAAATATTTTATGTATGCATGTATAAATGTAATCCAACTTGCTTGAGATACGAGGTTGTATTTTCTGAATTAAGTAATCATTTCTGGTAGACAGTAGGTCAGGAGTAAGGTGGCTAATTCTTCCAGTTTCTCTTCATCAGCATATAGTTTCATTTTACAGCACTCAACGAAATAAGTGCCGTAAAAGCATTGGGAAAGCCACGGGTATTCAATGAATACCTAAGAAGGAAAACCGCAGAGTTGCACAAGTTGGGAAACTCTTTTGGAGCCATTTCTAAGCAATTGTTTATCACTCCGAAGAACTGTAGATGAGTACAAGTTATACACACGTGTCGCCACTTTGTCATGGTTTGAACGTAAACTGTAAAGTTCTCCAGAGTCCTAATAATGACATCATTGTTTGATTCAAGTGTACTGTAGGAGAGAAACATTGAAAATTTGATGAGTGCCAGACATTTAGGACTATAGTTTGACAAATGTGCCTTCAAGCTTGACAGAATTTAGATTCTGGACAATCAAGTGGTTTAAAGCTGGGGTATGTAACTTTTATTTAATAAAAATAAGTTTTTTTTACACATTTGTTAAAACTGTCACCATGTACAATATCTGAAAAAATTAAGCTCCTCAACCTCCTCTCAGTCTGTCTGGATAAATGGACTGCTCCCGGTCAAAAAACAACTTATCGGAGCCAGGAGGAGTGTCTTACCGCTGTCAATCAGGCATGTTTAGGCACTGCTTAATATGCTAATTTCAGAGAAACAACTTACATTTCCAGAAAAAAAAAACGTTTCTCCACCATTGTCAATGCCCATGCTATACAAACAACTAGTTATATCAACACGACTTGTCAAATGTCTTGCTATTAGGTAAAGGCCACATGGGGTTAAAATGCAACTAGCTGGGGCGTGCTGTGGAGGTGCAAGGGGTTAGCATGCCCCACAATTGGAGGCCTTAGTCCTTGACACAGACGTCGCAGGCTCAACTCCCGGTCCCTGTCTGACTACTTCCACAAATATGAGCCACTTTTTTCTGAGAAAAAAAAAAAAAGATGCAACTAGCTAAAAGACAATTACCCAAATATTACTGAGTGACTATGTTTTAGACCTGAATGTCAGACATGACCTAGTGTGAGATGGAAAATCAATAAATTCATCTTGTGCATCCAATTTTTTATTTAAAAATAGGTTAGGTCAATTATTGGTTTATGATTTCACCCTGAAAAGAGGTTAAAAATTGTTACTCTAATTTTAGACTAACATCATAGGGAACTCTGGGCGTCCCTTCTGAAGCTGCTTCCCCTACAACCCGACCCTGGATAAAGCGGAAGAAGACGGACGGACAGCTGGACGGACGGATTCATATCAATTATGAATATGAAAATATCCTACTTTCAAATTCCATTCATTTGTTTAAACACATGTGAATTGGCTCCATAAAACTAATTATAGATTGGTGTATGACATGTGCTGAAGCTGTAACTTAAGTCAAATACAGAGCAAGATTCCTCACTGGTATAACATTTAAACACTGTTAACAAGGAAGGACGACTTGCCACTTAATTAAGAGTCCTGCTTGCATGCTGAGGACAAAGTGATTAGCTATAGACACAGAGGAGGGGCTTTCATTTAGAGGGTGCTTGTCTGGTTTAGGCATTGCACAAGTTTACCCTTGGCCTTTCTGCTACAGCCATCTGTTGAGAGTGTAAAGATGAGCCTATTTGTATACGTGTGTGTGGGACACCGCACAAGCAGATTGGTAAGATTACGGGAATTGATGACCACATACGTTATCCCACACCCCCTTACTTTCCTGATGCACCTCTACCCCTTCTTCTTTTTAAGGGCCTTGACCTGACACATGCCACACGTAGACGCCGTTGCACACACTAAAACCCACACACACATGCACAGCAGCGGGGATCATGGCTACGTCTAAACTGTCTAATTCTCCCTAATGGCTTCTCTATTCAGGGATTAACTCCCTTAATCCACACACACAGAGGGTCCAACATGCACAGGCCCACAGTGTAACCGTCACAGTAACACACAGTGACACACCAACACAAAGGAAATGGACAATGGCTGATCTCGTCACTGAGGCTTCAAATGGCCTGTGGGCTGCAATTAAAGTGTTTGGGACTCAGGAGGAGACTGGAGGGCAGAGGATGGGGGAAGATGGGAAGGCTTAAGAGAAGAGAGAGAAAAAAGGAGAGGAAAGTGTTTACCAGTCAGGACAGTTTCATCAAGTTGAACTCTCTCTTTGAAAGTGTGGTTCTTCTGAGCATTCTCATTTAAATCAGAAGCATATCCAGCTCTTTGGTAAATTTACCACACCTCTTTCACAAAACTTCATCACCAATCTGCAGTACAGGCATGGAGTGGAACCACATGGAACTACATCGAACTGTAGTTCTAAAGGTTAACATGTGATCCCCCAGCAGTTTTACTAGAAAAAAAAAACCTAATCTCTTATTTGGAATCATTATCACCACAAAGTAAACTTGTGTTAGCTGAAGTCCAGTGATTCGCTCTGTCTAAGCACACCTGAGCATAACCTGTCCTTTGTGTCAGTGTGATGAAAAGAGATTTATGTGAATTCTTTCTGAGATTCTGGTGTGTTTGCCATAAATATACTGACCAGCTGACCACAAAGTAAACCCTTACATATGATGCTGCCTGCTGGTGAACCTGATTGCCTCCCTGGTGCCTTAGCGGTACAACACAAAAGGTTTAATTCAACCTACTATGATTACATGGTTAAAAAGACATCTAAATCCTGACTTTAAATCTGTTGATATATATATATATATATATATATATATATATATATATATATATATATATATATATATATATATATATATATATATATATATATATATATATATATACAGGACAGATATCTGTGACCTCTAAGTTTTTACTTACACACTATGAAACACAATTGTCACTGTTCTCCTTAAACGGAGAATGCAGTGTCAATCCTACCTGCAGTGAGTCCCTTAACTCATCTGACTTTCAGCTCACCCTCATAGTCTTCATTGCTTGTGTTTTAAGAGTCTTTACAGACTGAAAATTTCAAGGCACTCTTACATTTTAACTTGCAAGTGGAGTTTATGTAAGATGAAAGTGTGTGTGTGTATCCCCAAGTTGTTGTGTGTGTGATAAAACTACTGTAAAACTAACAGTAACAGAGATCTAGGAGGTCTTTGCTTCCTTTTTGTCCCCTTTCTCTCTCCTGAAGGCATGCAGGTAGGACCTCTGGGACACAAAAAAGGACATTTCACGTTGACTTGAGTTGTTTGTGTGCACTGAGGTGAAGCTCACCTTAAAGATACTCCACCTTTCTAAATGCAGTTACCCTGCAGCTATGCAGATCCTCACAAAGAAAGGGAAAAAGGAAATGACATGGGTAAGGTATAATAAATGCCAAGCACAATTATCATATCACCTGGCTCTTGTCAGGTCCAGTTCCAGTTCCCACAATAGAGGCACCACAGTATCACATCGGTGTGAGTTTATATGCTTTCCTGAAAACAGCTTCATTGCTTTGATTGGTTAGTATGAGAAGTAAGGACAACCTCACATCTGCATGAAGCAGTTAGAGTTGAGGCAAACTCAACTCTAACTGCTTCATGCACCAGCACATGAACTTTGACCTATCGCTGTTGTTTCAAGACAGCAGCTCTGTTGTTTCAAGATGGCACTTGTGTATACAAGTGCCATCAAAGGTGGATGATGTTTGAGAGTTGACGAGTAAAATCGCCTCTTTGTTTTGGGATAAATCTCTGAAAACTGGATACTATCTTCTCAGCAGTTCTGTTCAGTGATGCAAATGTTTACTCCTCACTGCACTTTTTTCCACATGTAGGATGGAGATTTGCATGGAAAAAGCCAGATTCTACAGCAGCCTGGTCTTCCCCACACAATTCTACCAGAAAATGGTCCCACCAACTCCAGAAAATACCTCTCTCCAAAATAATGTTATTTATTCAAGTGATGCTACAGTTTTTCATAGAATAATCAACTCTTCTGGTTTTCTGAGAGATTCTGTCACTTTTTGCTTTCATATTTGCCTTGATTTGGGCTCAGATTTCATCAACTTCTTGGCATCAAAAATTTCTGTTCTGGCAATGTTTCATCATCCAGATTACCTGAAGGTATTTCACTGGTCTTTTAGAGTGCAAGACAGGGCCATCTGGGAGTGTCTACTTCTAAAGAAAGTGATGGTTGTTCAGTTTTACTCAATGACTATAATGAGAAAGTGGGAAAACTGTTTTGTGGGCAATCTTCCCAGAAGTGGATAGCTCAGTAGAAACCCTAGAAATAGACTGTGATAGCCAAACAAATTCCACTACATCAAAGAATTAATACAAATGTTTAGTGTAGCTAGAGTGTAGTTTGAAGATCCTGAGCAAAGATAGATTATCTGGAAGGTTTGCTAAGAAAATACTTGCTTTTTAAGAACCTTAGGCAGTGGAGTTTTTCTGTTATTTCCATATTCATGCTATTTGAAATATTTAACACCCTTGAGGGTGTATTCGTCAGGGTTATTACTTATGGTGTAGATATTTTATGAAATGGAGTCCTTTTATGAATATAGAGTAACTTATTGTTTTGTTTTGTTTTTATGCACTTCTGGAGCGTTCTTCAAATATTTTGATTTTTAATCTTAGCTAATCCAGAAAGTTTCACGTTTGTTTGTTCTTTAGTCCAGAACACTTTTAGTTCAGCACATATACTCATAATAACTAATGTTGGAAGAAAAGATATATTGATGAAAAATGTTAAGTAGATTTCCAATCTCTGTTTTGTAAAATAGTAATTTTGGTGTGCTGCATATATTATTTTTCCTATCTGCTAAAAATCTTTGGTGTAGCTTATTACATATCTGTTTTCTTTCTTTTTAAATATGTTACTGACTGAAAATAGCTAACACTGAGCTTTCTTTTAAAGTAACAGTTTCCACTTCAAAGAAAGTACACAAACTGGTGATAATTAGTTTGTTGTATTCACAAGCCAGAAAGAGACAGAATTTTTGAGTTTATCACTGATTACTGAAAATTAAGCTAAAAAATCTTGAAATTCTGCTAACCCTAATTACAGAGAGCTTTGCTGTATCATAAAGCTTCCAAAAACATTGTAGAAGTTTTTGGAAGCTGCACACATTTGATTCCATGTTTTAATGTATTTCTCAGCTTTCTGGTCCCCTTCAGCATCTGGTTGTTTTGCACAAAGAGAAAACACTGAGCATCAACATGTCCGACAGCTGTGGGACAGATCTTCAGCTCTGTGTCTGTGTGTCTGCGTGTGTGTAGGGGTGTGTGTGCATGTGTGTGTGTGTGTGTAGGGGTCGTCCGTTGGCAGGAAGCAGTAGGCAGCGAGTGATGTGGTCAGACCCTCTGTCACCATTGAGAGGGAGTGAAAGAGTCCGGTGTCTCTTGTCTTTTCGTCGTCTTCCTGTTGGTTGTTTTCTTTTCCTGATAATCTTTCATTTATATATAAGAGAAAAAGAAAAGGTCTCAAAGAAACTAAGGCCCATTTCACTCACACCGATGACTGCAATAACTCAGCTTAACATAGTGTTCTAGTGGGAACAAAAAAATTATGTATTTTTTCTACAAAATTGTGCCTTGGGAGTTTGTTTCAAACAAATACAGCTTGAATTATTAGTTTAAATACAGAAACAGAATTGACATTTTAAGATAGTTATATGTAAGAAAAGAAAGAAGTGATATAGGTATAAATTTCCACTTAAATAAACAAAAAGAATACATCGAATAAAAAATACAAAAAAATCAACAAATTCAAATTGTTTTTTTCCAGCATTTTCTTTCTCGGTGTTAGTAGAACATTATTTATGATCTTAATGTCACATTTCCCACAGATTTATTTTGTTGTTTCTGTCCAACAAACTCTGCTCGCCACAGCAGTTTCTTTTCTTTTATGGCTGCACGATTAAAATCCTCACGAGCAAACATCAAAATGCTTAAAGACAAACAAATGACTTTTTCTGGAGTGATTTATTTTCTTCAAAAAGACAAAAAATGGTTGAGAGAAAAGTCATGGAAAAAGCAGCGTGAGGGGTGAGTGTGGAAAATCATTTTTGTAAATACAATGTGCAAAATCAAAGGGAAGATGGAGAGAAAAGGGGAATTGAGGGAGGTGGGTGAGTGGGAGTTAAATTAAGGGAAACAGGGTGAACAATTAGATGGGAATTTCCAGTGTTAGTAAGAGACTGAGATTTTGTTGTCAGTGAGTGAGTGAGTGAGTGAGTGAGTGAGTGAGTGAGTGAGTGAGTGAGTGAGTGAGTGAGTGAGTGAGTGAGTGAGTGAGTGAGTGAGTGAGTGAGTGAGTGAGTGAGTGAGTGAGTGAGTGAGTGAGTGAGTGAGTGAGTGAGACCCTGAATTGAAATAAAAATGGAATAGATGTTTATTAAAGCATGAAATAGATTTTGTTTGATATTACTTAAAATTTATTCCATAAATTATGAAAACTTAAGTAAAGAAACACTATTTGAGAGAATTAATCATTTTAAAGCAAGTCTGATCTGATTGGGATTGTACTAAAATCAGCAATAGTTCATGATTACATGAATTACAAACTGTAACAGTCAATACGACAAAAGCAATTGTGGTTCTCTGCATCATCAGGAATTATTGCCTCCAAATCCAGCATCATTAATCATGATGATCACTCGAAAAACACTGAAGTTTAGAGTTCCTTTTTCATTTCTTATTTCCAGAGTTGTAATAGTAGATAAATCTCTGTCAACACAACCATTTAATTGAAGATGAGGTTATGAAAGTATTTACGCTTGCAAAATGAAGCATATTAAGACTGACATCAACAGAGTCATAAAGACTAATTTCAAGAATGGATTTGACTTAAACTAAATAGCAGATGTTTATACTTTTAACCAGACTGTAGTGTTTGTTACCTTGCATCTCGCATTGCATGCATTCAAGGCCAGTCTGCTAACAATGAAAAGCATGATAAGTTGTCAAATTTTCTGATTTCAAAGCATTTTGGCCCCACATATATTTATTTGAGGAGACACTTGGAGGATTTTTAAAGTCTGTGTTTTTCTTTCATTTTAAGTCCCGCTGAGGATTTTGCAGAAGTGATTCCCTCTTTTTCTGTTCTGATGAGGCTCCAAACCTATTGCAAGCATTTAGGTTCAAATCAATTAGATTTAAAAATAAAATTGATCGTTTTATTGTGCAACACTTAAAAGTTAAATACTGTTATTTTCCTTCAAAGGACGCACAATGGACATTGTTAATGCAGCCCAGAGGGAGAAGCACAGTTGTTTAAAGCAAACGAAGCCTAAAAAAACATACCCATTGCTCACATGTAGCAACCCAGTTTAGATGAAAGAGAAAAACATAGTAAGACGTGAAGAAATTCTTTAGATCATTGATTGCGATAACTGCTTACAGCAGCCAGTATTAGCTATGATTGTAGAGTAGAAGTGGAAGCAGAAGGCTGTTCATAGGATCAGGAGAAGGTATTTCTACCCCCATGCTCCCGTCCCAAAAGCTCTTTTAGTCGGTTTTAAAATTGGCACACACTAAAATCACGAGCATATGGAAATTTTAATAAGCTTGTGAAAATTTTAGGTGCTATTCTTAAAAATTTTCTTCAGAAAGTCTTTAACCTATGTGTTGTTACAGTCTTGGAGTAAGTCAGAGACACTCCCTTTACCAGTCCTCTCAGTGCTCATACCCGTTTTCATTCTTACTACTAAATACAATGAGACAAAAATAAAACTCCTTTTCTCAGTCTTAATTAATTTACCCAAAAAGAACTTCATAATTTGTTAAATGAAAGGAAGAATATTAATGTAAAAAAAATTGTAAGAAGGAAAAAGCAAACTCAAAGGCAGAAAATGCTTTTTAAGGGAGTGACGGAGAAAAGGCAAAGAGTAACACAGGAGAGTGAGTGAGTGTACTTTAAATTTCATTTTGCAAAAGAAACCAAAGCAGATCAGTTCTGCCCCCTAGAGTGCAATTTTGTGTGTGTTTGTGTGCGTGTGTGCGTGTGTGTGCGTGTGTGTGTGTGTTATCTTGTGGAAGAGAGGGACATCCTGTGACGGTGACTCAACACTTCCCTTATACAAGCATGCAAACACACACACACTCACACACACACGCCCACGCGCACACTAGACACAATCATGCACAAGTACGCGCATACATGTTGTTTACATTTTAAACTTGAAGACATTTCCACTCATGAATACAACTAATCACACAATCACTTGGTGATTATCATGTAGAAAAATCGTTATTTTGATGGAAAAATAGGAGTTAAATTTTTAGCTATGTGTGTGCGTGTGTTTGTGTGTGTATGGCTCATGGCCTCAGGTGAAAGCCATGTGAGAAGTGCTTTGTGGGTGTGGCTTCAAGTGAGCGAGCAAGAGAGAGAGAGAGAAGGAGAGGGAGAGGGCTTAGTCTGAGAGATGTTGATGTTGTCAGGCATTTAATATCAGGTCTCCAAGTGGATCACACACACTCCTGCCCAAAGAAACTTGAGAGCTCGGTGTGGAGTATTAGCACTCGGAGTGGGAAGGCAGAAGGGGAGAACTACACCTGTCCCGCATAAACTCTATCCTCACAGGCAGACTTCCAGAGAGGATCCCAGTGCTCGTCCCTATGTGTGGATGGGACCAAAGTTACACGGTGAGTACAGAGCAGCTCTTAATACCCTCGGCTTTTCTGTCATTTAACTAACAACTGATTTAGAGTGCAACATAGGAAATTGTACAGGGTTTTATCTGACTTTTTGAACTTTTTTGACACTTTGTATACACTTAATGAATTATACTAAAAGTTGTGAACTCCAAAAGCAGACTATCAATTAAATCTGAATTAAAAAAAACAAAAAAAAACTTTTAACTTTTACAGTTACTACAAACTTTAAGATTTTTATTATTACACTGAAATGAGTTTTTGGACAAATTTCTTAAACTTTTGTTGTTTTTAGTTTGTGCTTTTGAAGTATTTTATAAATCTATTCCTGGGATTGTGTTAAAATGTAGGCACTTTTTGATGACTTTAATACATTTTATTCACTAATTTATGCAAAAACAAGTTTTGTTTTTCCAGTAAAGTTTCTAATTTTATAGATATATACATTGATAAAATTATTAAAGTTTTTTTTCCATTTTTCTGATTAAAAACAATCCATCCATGCTTGTCAAAGTTTAAGTTTGAAATCCTGCTGACTTTGTGCAGGCTCAACTTCTAAATGTTTTCAGTTGGTCTAAATACATGAGAGATGAATTGTTTCTTGGTTCTAGGTTTCACTATTAGTTTTCGATGCTGCAGCTGTTATGCAAAGACAGGATTCGCAGTTTTGCTGAAAGCAGAGAAAAGAGACATTTTCATATGTGATCACTGTTTTGATTTGATTAATTTCAATGGCAAATAAAGCGGAAACTTCTGGTTATGCGAGTTTTCAACTGCTGTCTGGGAAAAATAACTTTTCACTGGGAATTTTACATAGCAAATCATGGATACTGTTGCTTTTGTTGGATTTTAATGTATTTTGGGCATTTTGGTCTGTTTGTGTTTAATGTTTAGAGCAACTTCAATTAACTTTAACATGCTTTTTTATATGACTCTTAAGCAAGGGAGGTCAGTTTTGTGAGAAAGAATATTCTCTGAATCCAGGATGCTTTTGCTTTTTTGTGGTTTTTAAATGAATCTTAATTAAAGCAAACTTTAGCTTTATAATCACTTTTCAATCAGAAACTTGTTTTACTCTTGGGATCAAAACCCCATTTGCTTTAGCTGAAGTCACTTGGATGTGAAACAATTTTCTTTCTTGTGGCTTCAGATAATTTCACAGAGCGAAATGTGGTCAACGAAGATCTGCTGCTTTCCGCTCGTCAGCGTGGGACAAGCAGCATGCTGTCCCCTGTGTGGATTTCTGCTCCTGTGTGTGTGTGTGTGGGATTGTCTTGGGTGGGATCGTGTTTGAAGTTTTGTTTGCGCTGCCGTGGCCCCCCAAATGGAAAAGTTTTTTTGACGCTCCCTTCCTCATCACTTCCCCCTTGTCCATTACCAACGCGCACACACATTCAGACAAGAACACACACGGCGGGATGATTTGCCGGTTCCGCAGCTTTGCCACTCTGCTTCCAATTTTAGCTTCATTCAGACACAGACAGTATTTCCTTCCTCCGTCTTCAACCCATGGGATATGTGGGTGAACAGGGGGCGGGGGTCGAAGAGCGCAGAAACATGGGAAATGTTACATTTGCAATATCTGAGTAAATTCAGCATGCTTTTGAGAAATATTAGTTATCTAAGAAATAACAGAAAAAAAGGAAACATGACAATTTCTTTGTAAAGTCAGAAAAAGAATGAGTCATAATATGGAGAAGTGAAAAAAACAAAAAAAATTGCTGATAAATGCATTTGTTTGACCCATATTTTGACTGGTTAGACAAAAAAAAATAGTGAAAGTGTTCAAGGTGAAAAATATCGAGCCTGATTTTCCAATTTTATTTTATTTCATTCAATGTGACTGTACAAGAATTGTATGTAACTTGAATATTAACTAAAAAGTTGTGAGTTGCTTGCTGATTTTTTTTATTTTATTTTTTTTGCTACATTATGTTTTTATCTTGCTTGACGGAAGTGGTCATCTAATCTGGTAGTTTTATGTCATAGAGAGATAAAAGTTGAATAAGTTTTCTTAAAAAATGTCAAACAATCATCAGACTCCAAAAGCAGAAAAAAAGACAAATCTAACAAATCAGGTTACGCAACTGAAACATGAATGAATCGTTTTCCAAATTAGTTACCATTTAGTCGAAATGGCACACAACACGTTTACCGCCTGATCCTTTGTGTGCTTTTGCGCTTGTTGGGGTTTGTGTGCGCGCGTGCACATGTGTTTGTGTGTGACCGAGGCATTACTCAAGCCCCCTCTGAGTCACTATATATAATAATCACAGATCTTCCTCTCCTCTCTTTGTCTCTACTCATCATGGTGTTTTATCATCTTTCATTTTGATCTTTGTCTCCTTTTTATTCCTAATCAGTTCTTTCCTCCCACCTCCTTTTATATTCTTATCTTATTTTGTCAACCATTTGCTGTTTTTGTACTTCTCTTACTCTTAGGTTTTTTATCGCATGTTTGGTATTTTTCTGCTTGTCATGTTTTTCCATCGTTTTTTTCTTTTACTTTCTATTTAATCTCTCTCCTATCTCACTGTTCACTTCCAGATGAAAGTTTTAAGAACGTTTTATAAAGAAGAGATGATAAAAGGTATATTTTTCTCTTTCTTACCCTGTCCAGGCGACCTCTCATAGCTCGGCCATGTTGACCAGTGAGGGGGCGCACACTATGGAGCAGGACAGCACAAACCACAAGATGGCCTCCACAGCTACCAGCACGGGTTCGGACGGAGCAGAGACGATGACCGACACTGACGTGGACATGGACATGGAGATGGAGGAGGCAGACATGACACATTGGGCAGAGGCAGAGTTTGAGGAGAAGTGCACATACATCGTCAAAGACACGCCATGGGAGGCGGGGCCAGACGCTGACTTTGCAATGACGACAAGAGCAGAGGCATCGCTGCCCAGAAACCTGGTCCTCAAACACCTGGCAGGCACCAAGGAGGTCAGACACCCACACAGACACTCACACAGTCCTTTGCTAGCAGACAAGAAAACTTTCTCCCCCATCTCAACTTTTCACACGCGTCCAAGCAGAGAAAGCCATCTGTACGTTAACAGGGACGTGAGTCAGTTGTTGGTCATGAAGCAGAGAGCAGGGGGTTGCCGTGTCTACCTTGTAAACGCTCACATACACACACAAAGACAAAGGAATGTGTGTGAGTGGGATAAAATCTGACGGAAGCTAATTTTACACAAAAACACATTTCTTCAGCTTGAATCTTCCGATTGAAACTCATATGTCAGCTGAGAAGATTACAGTGATTTAGCCCTGAAAGTTGTGTGTCATGCCATAAAGCTCTCACCGCACTGAAATATTCATGCCAGCAGCCAGGGGGCACTGTACAGCACCTTAACGAACAACTTAGACCTTTTAAGTTTAGTGACTAAGTCGCAGCAAATTAATTTAAACCTTTTGATCCCGAGATGGAATAGGGCATGAAAAAATAAAAAATTACTAACATAATTCGTCTTTTAATCTTCCTCAACTCACAGTCAGCCACCATGACCTTCTTGATGAATGTAAAATGATAATTTCCCTCTCTATTTCTTTTTATGGTTGATCAATCAAAATGTCAGACAGCAAAAGGTTAAAATTGAGATAGGGTAACCTCAGTCAAACAGCACGAAATTAAACATTAAAAAACTCATGGCAGATGGCATCTGAAAGTTCACATTTTTCATTAAAATGTTCAATATATTTGGATTTAAAAAGCGGTGTTCATTTGCGTCTAAATTTTGAATGTTGCTTCAGAATTTTGCGTCAGATTGAAACAAAAGTTTTTTTGGTTTTTTTAAAGCATTTTTGATGTCTTTTTTTTCAGGGCGTTTACGCCAGTAAAGATGTGCATGACTGCAGGTCAAAAGTTTCCAACTTTGTCAATTTTGTTACTGTGAGTTTATCAGTGAAACGGTGTGATCGCATAGATTTTCTCATCAGTGGCTTATCAATAGGGAACTGAGGTAAGAAGGGGAAGGAGAGGATTGTGTTTTGCTTACAAGCTGATACTCTATCAGCTAATATTTAGTTTGACCAGGAGAGGAAGAAGGGACAAGCTGATGAAAGAAAACTGTGTTTTGCCCCAAAAACATCAGGAAAGAACTAAAACGATTTAACAAGTAAGAAAAGAAAGCTTGTGTGCAAACACTACCACAAGCTTGTGTCTGGTCCTGTGAAGGGAAAGGAGGAAAAGGGGATTTCCCACGTCACCAGGAGAACAAGGGGTTTGTGAAAAGACTTGTGTTTGCGTGGGTTTACTTAGAGAGAAAAAAATGTGAGTATGTGCTTCTCGTCCATCCATGGCTGAAGTCGAGGCAGAAAAATCCTTGCAATTCTCTTCCTCTTCTTTATCTCACCTTCTGTGATTCAATCAGCCCATATAGCATAAAAAAAAATCCAGAAGAGAAAGAATTTTTTTCATTTGTGTATCTGAGTGTTTTCCCCTGAAGTATTTGAAGTGGCAATGGTTTAAGTTTGATGTGGCAATCATTGGAGGTGTGACAATAAAAAGAGATTTGAAAGATATATATTTTTTAGTTATTCTTCAACCAAACATTCGAGCTCAAAGTCACACGAAGCGTGCTCATATTTCATTAATCATCGCCTGACAGCTGGTTGATTGTTTTTTTGGATATAAAATAAAGCCTAATGAGTCTTGTCACTGATGGATGTGCACAACAGTTTCCAAAGCAGATGCAAACTTTGCTGTATCTTATATACAACATTTTTTACCTACTCGTGTCTGTATGTTGCCATGCAGGTGGTTGGAGTGTGCAGTCGGGAGTACATACCCAAAGGAACCCGCTTCGGTCCCCTGGTGGGCGAGATCTACACGGCCGATAGTGTCCCGAAAGACGCAAACCGGAAGTACTTCTGGAGGGTGAGTATGCTGGTTGAAAACACACACATTTCCTCAGAAGCCCGAGAGACCCCTTCCTGTGACGTCTCTCGCTTAAAAAAAAAGGCAGTTGAACAGGAAACAGGGCTTTCTGTTTGGTGTGTGTGGGGATGTGATGTCACCTTCACACAAATAACATGCCACACTGAGGTTCCTGTAAATCCACACATGCTGGTACATGGTTAAAACACGCTCCATCACTACCGGTAACTGACAATGAGACAACACACGCTCACGAACCACCTACATGGTTGTTCTACCTACATACTCTAAGAGTGTGAGTGTGTAGTGGGTTTGATTCGCTTGAAAAGAAAAAGTGTAACCACAAGCAGAAACTTAACTCATTAAGGTTCCATTCATGCTCATATCTCACTTTCTCACAAGCAGCGAGATGACAGAAACGAGAGGGAGAGATAGGGGGAGAATGAAAAAGAAACGCACAAGGGGATGGGGGAGGGTGGCAGGTTAAAAATGACTTGATCCTTCCTTTCCCTTTTCATATAAAAGAGGATCTCCTCCTCTGTGACAGACTTTCTGTCTGTCTTTTTTTTGCCTCGCGGAAGGTGATGAAGACGGAGAGAAATGGTAAGGGGTGATAGATAGAGAAGAAAAAGGGTTAAGAAATGTGGTTTAGATGACATTTACTGCAGATGGACTAATAATGAACTGAGATAAAACATGTCTTTCTAGTTATTTAGAATAGCCTCATTTAAAAATTTACAGTAGGTTAAATGTTCTTTTGATGATGTAATCAATTTCTTGCCTTTGTGCTCCATTTTTTTTTGTTGTTGTTTGATTCAGGAAAATGGTGGTAAATTTTGCAAGTTGAAAAGTAAAACATTTACTTTATAAAAGGAAAATAAAACTTGTTCTTGTGAAAATGATCGAAACAAATGTTATTTTCTTTCATTCCAGATCTTTGCGGATGGTGAGTTTCACCACTTTGTGGACGGTCTGGATGAGACCCGCTCCAACTGGATGCGGTACGTCAACCCGGCCAAATCGGCGGCAGAGCAGAACCTGGCAGCATGCCAGAATGGCATGGAGATTTACTTCTACACTGTGAAGCCCGTCCCAGCCGGCGCCGAGCTGCTCGTCTGGTACTGTCATGACTTCGCCCGCCGCCTGAGATACCCGCCATCAGGGGAGCTGATGATGCAAAAACTCAGTAAGTTCAATAACTCTTTGTTTGCCATCTTTTCATGAGACATGAGGCTGATGAGAAGCGCTGTGGAAATTTCTTTCAGATTCTTTTGCACAATAAAATCAGTGGTTTTATTAGAAGCCAAAAGGAGTGACCGGCTTGGATGACAAACATTAAATCAATCGGTGGTGCATGTCCATGTGTCTTGAATGTGTCCTGTCGCCGCTATTAAACCCTGTTTTTGAGTGTAGCTATGTCTCCTTCCTCTCACAGCGTTAGTCTGTCATTATCTCTCTCTCTCTCTTAAACACACACACTTACAAAAGTACAAGACCAACATCCTTTCATCTCTGTCGGTGCCATCGCTGTACTCTTGTGTGCGTTTGCGTGTGTATGCGTGTGTGTGTGTGTACCAGTGACAGTGTAATTACACGCAGGGCTGTATGGCCCCTAATGCCACAGTCTTACACACTTAAAGACCAACTTTTAACATAAAAGTTCTCAAACACACACACACAGCCTTCCTTAACCTCAATAAACACAGCAGAGACAGAGTGTGTTTGCTTGACTCAGCCTTCATTGGCAATTTTTATTAGAAAGTGAGCTAAAAGTTTGTTTGTATTCACCAAATGACAAAAATGTGATGTACAACAGTGACTTTTAGTCATTATTCTGAGATTTTACCTGAAATATCAACAGAAAAATTCACCTCTCACAACCAGATTTGTACCATGGCATATTCACTGCAGTTATCCACTTTCCTGAGCTGATCAAAGAGTGAGGGGACTCACAGGGAAACAAAGCCTGAGAGCAAGAGTTGAGCGGTTTCCAGGTGTGACTGCAAGCTAATAGCAGTCTTAAGGTGGCAGAGGAACCAGCACACCCAGCCAGAGTGGCTCCACTACCCAGGGAAAAATGCGCATGACCTGGGGACAGAAACAGAAGGGATCCCCTCATCCTCCTCCTCCTTTATCTCAACACATTGTGAACTTACTATATGAGTCGTCTTTAATTAGCCTCATCTGTCATTTGAGCCCCCGCAGGCTTCTGCTGACCTGCAGCTGACTTTAAAGCGGATTTGTACCTGGATTTTTTATTTTTTTTTGACTGCACTTGTCTCAGGGCTTTAGCTTTAAGTTTCAAGGGCTTTCGTTCATTCGTTTTTTGTTTTTTTTTTCTCGGCCATCTGAATTTACATTCTTAAAATGAGTAAAGCAATCGTCTGTTACGGTGGCTCATAAGAGGTTAACTCTACAAGTGAAGTAAGAAATAATGCCACTGACTGACTGAGTAAAACCAAGAAAACCACAATCTTTCTGACTAAGTAACGTTAGACCGAAACTCAGTTAAAGGGCAAAAGGTAAAAGAGAAGGAAGCTGGCAAGATAAGTCCTTGTCATTGCAAAAATTAAATATGTATATATAAATATGCATGTTCAGATATTAGCAGCAGGAGTGAATGAAAGTAATTTCAAACAACGCCACAATTGCTATGAGAGGTCACCAGTTGGAAAATAAATTCAACTAGCATTTAAATTATAAATAAAAAGTTGTACTGAGGTTCAAAATAGGAGTAGGTGATAGGATTAGGTGATAAAACAATATTCCCAATATATCATTCATCAGAAGACCATTAAAAAAACACGCAAGACAAATATAAATCTACTGAGACAACTTTAACTTTTTGACTGCAAAATTCATGGTGGAGAGAGGATCCTGCTATGGAGTCATTGACAGATGGACAGAGCTAAATTCAAACCAATCCTGGAAGAAACTTTTGACAGGCCACTGGTTAGAACAGTTTAGTAAAAACCTAGACACAAATCCAATTGAGTTTGTTGCAATACTGCAAACTCTTGACTTAATTTGAGTAACCTTCTGCAAAGACGAATGGGCAACGATCTAAATCTTTACACTGGTAGAAACATTCCCCATCTGATTTCCAACTGTTCTGCAAAATATTGACTTAGTGGGGAAAACCACAAATGTGTTAATCAGCCATAAAAATCGGTATAAAATACATAGATCTTGAATGGAGATTAATATATTTTTATAGCTCATAGTTCTAGTTTTTTCAGTCTGCAATAGAGCCTTTTCACATATTTACCACATAGCTCCTCACAAGAAGACTTTATTATTTGCACAAATTGGGCCACTTGTCCTATGGGGGGCACCAGAGTTTCTGGCCCAAATTATATGACAACCTGTATGACATTCCTAAATGGGGGAGGAGACCACTATTGCCTGTATCATGTCTCTTTGCATCGCCTCTTTCCAGTACAGTCATTACAAAACCAGACGTGTGTGTATGTGTGAGCAAAATGACTGAGCATGCATCGTTGTCTCACTCCCTCACTTTCTCCTCTCCCTACTTCTCTTGCTCTTACTGCTGCCATCATCTTGCATTCTTCAAGTTTTAGCACTCGAGAGCACCTGTCATCCATGTGTGTGTGTCTTCAAAGATACTCAAAGAACAGTTTCTCTTCCCACACTCATGGTGATATAAGGGCGACATGCCGACACATTTACACACTGCTTTTCATCTCGAACACATGCAAACTCACACATAGTAGTCTTGTGTGTGCGTTGGCCAATAACCCTGATATATACATGTCACTTAAAGAGACCAGAGAGGAGACAGAGGAGGGCTTGGTTGAACCGCACCTCCTACCCACTCGGCTGACTACTTGAACTTCCTGGCAGAAGGGCCGTGTTGACAGATTGATATCTCCAAGATGGCCGACCTGTTTGTTTTCTGAAAGAGGGATGAAGGGAGGAGGAAAAAGAGGAGGAGGAAGGCTAACTGATAACCCCAATGTTTACACACTGCTGTTATTACTGGTGAAAGGGTCACTGGTTGTGTGCATGGGCGTGTGTGTGACTGGGAAGGTGAATTGTACGGGGAAAGAGAGGTAAATTTCACCAGTGCTACATTTGGGATTTTCTTTGACAGCCTCCATTTCTCTCACACACTTTCTTACAGACACACACACACAGAGTCCCCTCTGGACGACCTCGTGGTAAAGAGGTAGGTGGGCTGTAAAGGAGCTTTAAGATAATAGGTTGCTGTATTTTAATGCTCATCTGTGGCAATTTAGCAGCCGAGATGTGCTACTAACTGACATAGCAAAGCTTTTAGGATGTGTGTTAGGGAGCTCCCCTCCCTAATCCACTCTTTCATCATCGGGAGGCGACTGTAGGTGTGAGTGACTAAAGGGAGGAAGCTCTCTAATTTACCCTTCGACCTCGAAACAATAGCAAATGGCCAGAAAAAGCTGGGGAGTAAGCGCTTGATCAGAAGTGTGTGCAAGTTGTTCAGAAGAGGAAGAGTCAACAAATCAGACAGAGGCCTTTGTCCACAGGCGCCTCCGTGTGTGTGTGTACCTTGTCACATGGGGTGGGGCGTGTTTGTGTGTGCTCTGAGGAGGGCAGGTGGAGGCCAAGCTTTTTCTGAGGATATCTTCAGCAGGAAACCCTCCATCAGTCCTGTCTGTCTGTCTGCCACCATTCTGATTTTATCTTGATTTTATAGGCAAACACGCATCACATGCCCCACACACACAAGCCCCGGAGGCAGATGTCACGCCTCACTTCCTGTGGATTGGTCCTTACCTTGCCCCTCACCCTCGTTCATCACTTCTGTCAACCTAATTAGTCTACTGAGTTAGTTATGGTATTCCTTCATTCAAATCAGTTCATCTATACAACTCCAAATCATATTAAATGTCTTCTTGAGACACTTTAAAACCTGGTCTAATTCATGTCAGGTTATGTGGAATCCAAATAGATTTAATAAGACAGTTTTTGGCATGCTATGCATTTAGACCTTCTCATTTTAACATTTACATGCTCAATAATCTCAATGATTCCAGCAAAACATTTTACCCTGAGTGGAAACAGTGAGATAGGGGCGTGGCCAGCAGCGGCTTATTTAGATTTAAAGTGACAAGAAGCGTAAAGCAGCTGGTCATTCTGAAAGGAGCTCAAAATAGGCAGAACTGACCAGACAAAAATTTCAATATCAAAGAAGAATTTTGTGTAAAAAATATAATGAATATGTTTTTTCTGGCCCATAAATCCATCCTAATCTGTTCAAGGAAATATTATAGGTTGCTTTTAAAACACCCTGTTAGATTTAACATATCATAAATGTGGGCTGCTATGTGGATCTATTCTAATTTTGTCTTGGTTTGTCTTTACAGAGCAGTCGCTTATGGAGGTTAAGCAGCAGCATGTGGACAGAGATGACAGCACAGTTGAAATGTCCAGTATGTCTCCAGTCTCAATGACTCCCAGCCCTCCCAAGAGGGAGCACAGTGTCCAGTCCATTCTCCGTGACACCAACAGCACCTCGTTCTCCTCAGCTCCCAAGAGGGAGCCCAGCCGCCCTCTTCCCATCCGCCCACGTTGTGCAGATAGCCCGGAGCAGCCCATGTACCTCTACCCTCTTGTCCGGCCACGTTTCCCCCTCTCTGAAGATTTGCTCAAACCCAGCCACCCTGGTTACCCCTTAACTCATTCCCCTGGCAAACAGTTGTCGGCCACACCAAGCCCTTCTGCAAGAAGCAGCCCAGAAACCAGACCTCACAGTAGCCCTTCTGGTCCAGCATTGTCATCAGCTTCTATTTACACTTACCCTGGTTACTCCCCTCCATCTGCCCCACTCCCCTCAACATTCTACCCTTCTGCTCAGCCTTACTCGCGTTACCTTCCACCACATCATTATTCTCTCCTTGGTGGTGGAGTCCCAACTGTAGGAGGGATATTCCCTAGGATCTATTCAGTGTATGGCGGCCTAATGCCCTCTCATCTACCCCTCCTGCCCTCTGACCCTGCAGCAAGGCGCCTTGTCATACCTGAACCTGTGCACCCCTCCTCAATCTCTGCCCACAGAGACTATCTCCTGCCCGGGCCAAGAAGTGCCTTCTCAACTGCTACTTTGAGAGACAAAGCAGGAGTTCACAGCTCTTATCCAGGGCACCCTAACCCACACGGATCAGCTCACGCTCCCTCCAGTGGCTCCCCAACCGCCGCCACAGCACCTCCCAGCGAGCAGGTGCCAACCAAGCCTACCTCAGCCCATATGGGAAACACTAGTGAACGTCCCTCAGATGAAGAGGCTATTAATCTGACCAAAGTGAAGCGTGGTGCAGGGTCAGCAGGATACAAGGCGTTGCCTTACCCTCTGAAGAAGCAGAATGGCAAAATCAAGTATGAGTGCAACGTGTGCAGTAAGACATTTGGGCAGCTGTCAAACCTGAAGGTAAGACTTGGGATTTGCTCTGTTATTGCTTTTTAACATCATGCCTGCTGATCTGATTTGTTACCTTGTAATCATTCCTGCACTCTGAAAGGCGTGAAGTAGATGTTTCTACTTCATAATAATCAAGGTTATGACCTGAAGAGACCTAAGCGTATATGCTGTTTTTTTCTTTTTTTTTCTCATAGGTTCATCTTCGGGTGCACAGCGGAGAAAGGCCATTCAAATGTCAAACATGTAGCAAAGGCTTCACTCAACTCGCTCATCTGCAAAAACACTACCTGGTTCACACTGGGGAGAAACCACATGAATGTGGGGTGAGACAAAATGTCCAAAAAAAGCTAATTCCCTAGATAATTTATTTGTAATAACTGACAGGGAAAAACAAGCTGCTTAAACTATGTTTTAATGTGATCTCCCGTTTCAGGTTTGTCACAAGCGCTTCAGCAGCACCAGCAACCTGAAAACTCACCTACGCCTTCACTCAGGGGAGAAACCTTATCATTGCAAGCTCTGCCCTGCTAAGTTCACCCAGTTTGTCCACCTCAAGCTGCACAAGCGTTTACACTCCCGCGAACGTCCACATAAATGCCCCCACTGCCACCGCCACTACATCCACCTGGTTAGCCTGCGGCTACACCTGAAGGGCTACTGCCTGGCTGCAACCTCTGGTCCAGCCAGTCCTAATGTCTCAAGTCAAGCTGCCTTGGAAGAGGTGCACCGCGCCAATGAAGAGATTGAGCGCTTCGATGTTAGTGAGCATGCTGAGCGACTGGAGCAGCTGCAGGGGTCAGTGGAGATGGACGCCATGTTGGAGAAACAAGTGCTGGGGATGCTGTGGAGAGAGTCTGACCTCAAGTCCTCCAACTTCCACCCCACTTACAATGGCACTGCCACCGATCTTCTGTCTGCAGGTTATGGGGCATTCGAGTCCCCGAACGAGACATCGGTTATCAAGATCCGCCGCAGCACTCCCATCTCACCAGTTGCTGCTAGCATTGCAGTCAAGCAGGAGTCAGAGGATCATGCTTAATAGACTTTTTTATGTGCAAGTCACATGAAAAATTGATTTTAAAGTGCATGGTGGACTTGTTGCCAGGAGCAACAGCTGTAAATAAATAATTATCTATTGTCATCCCCATGAACACGCCATGCTTTCAACCTATCAGGGACTCACACACTCAGGGCTGCAAGAGACAATGTCCCATGACTACTTAGTGGTTTTAGTGTTTATTACTCCCAGACAATCACCTAAAAATTTTTTTTTTCTTTAATGTAATTAATATAATTCTATTATCATTTTTCAATGATTTTGTCTCTTTTCGAACATTCTTGTTTTTGATAAATTGCTTGTTATATAACCTAACTTATTATGCATTTAATTTTGTGTCTTCAAAAGCAATAAGTGAATGGATTGCTGACTAGTAGTGTGAAAGCAATTGTTTCTGTTGATGTTAATTTGCTTTGCTCTGTGTCAGTTTCTGTGTAAATAGCCACTCTGTTGTTGCCCTCATTAGTCTCATCCATGTCCATTCTTCAGGGCTTATATATTTAAATACCAAAAATGAAAGTAGCCTACTTATGGCACATACAGTAAATTAGTTCATTTCCAAAGAAAAGCGTTATTTCAACCTGTCTGAATCGCTTTCCTGAAGTGTCTATGTCCTTTTCTGTTGCATCCTTAATTTAAATGAAACAAAAAAGGGCATTCAGTTTTTGTACATTTTTTCACAACAGTTACCTCAGTGTGGATGTGATGATGTGTGTTTGTGTGTTCAAAGGGACAGCTGAAGTGGGAGTTTTTTATTTATTTCTTTTTTTTTCTACTTGAAGAAGAATAAAACCAAACAGAACTGGAGAGCAGATCTTCATGCGGTCCAAAGGAGTGGCATTGCCCGCTTAAAATGTAGCACATAACGGACTCAGGAGGCTGATTAGCCGTCATTTCCCCTGTTCTTACCTTTTGTTTTCTATCTTTATTTTTTATGAAATCATGTTAGTACCCAGCAGGAATTTTAAATGTTTTCGGAGAGCTACACTTGATGCTAAAATCCAAAGTTCGTTTGACTTCAGTTTCCAAAATAATCTAAACAGGGGAAGAAGGACTAAAAGAATGAAAATGCTGAAGAAGGGAAGATGTACGTTGTGTTGAAGTGTTTGCTCCTTTTTTGTATATATTTTCATGTTGTTGTTGCTGTTATTTGTTGTTTTATTTTTGAAAAACAGCCCCATCCATCTGCTGCCTTGTTAAGAACACCTAAGCACCTCGGCCCTCTTTTATGCACTGGCTCCCCTCCTTCTACTTTATTCCTTCAGTGCCGATGCTTATATAATTTACACTGTGTACAGTATCTGTAAACCTGGTCAAAACTGCATTAAGAACCAGCTTAATGTTACTACAGCAGCTGTGATTTTCTGTAGCAGGTGCACTTCAATAACCTGAAGTTACTTTTACTTTTTCTGTTTCATTATGTTTCAAATGTTTGACCAAAGCTTTCCTCTTTCTCTGGTCAGTTTTCACTCCAGAGGAGAATCCCCTAAAATACCTGTCTCTGTTTACATGCTGGTTTACAAAGTTATTTATGTGCGAAATGTCAAAAAGTGTAAATTATGATATAAATGTCACTGCTCTAATCTAAACTCAAGAGAATCTTTGACTCTTTATTTCATTTTTTTTGTTGTTGTTTTTGTTATTTACATTATTTTATTATGAAAATTAAAAACGCAAACAGAAAAAAACCTACAACTAAAAATTCATCCTTGATTTGATATAGTCTTAAATAAATAAAAACTAAACTTTTACAATATTTACCCACTAACTTCAACTACTTTTGACCTGATCAATTACTTTTATTTTGAACAGATAAGCAACACATATTTCCACTGATGCCTAGCATAATGTAGTATTTTAATTATTATGACTGAAGTAATACATATTATTTGATTTATTTATTTTTTACTTTAATTCGTAAACCTACGACTAGATAATCAAAAGCTATACTGTATATCACAACAGATATGACCACTGTCTATAGATATGTCTGATAGAATAATCAATATATAGAATACATCGTTCCAATTTGACGTCACACTTTCAGGAGCTTTTTAGCTGACAGCCATCATAGCAGGCATCTGTAACTTGACAACAATAAACAAGCCACATGTTTACAACCAACTTGCTTCTTTTTTTCTGTCTACCTCATAAACAATATAAGTACATTGCAAGTATTAAGTCTTAAACTCTGTTATCCATATGCTTTCTTTTTGTTGTTCTCAAAGCCATGTTTCACTTATGCTTTGCGCTTCGTTTGCCTACCAAGATGGCAGGAAACTGTGCAGATCATTTCTGGCTCACACTTGTGAGAATTATGCATCACTGAAATCTGATCAAGATTACATTTTACATTTTGGGGAAAGTAAACGGAGGAACGTCACTCAATCGCTTACAACCCAGCTAGGCAAGGTGAGAGGAATCAACAAACTCCCTCACATTGTGGTTACCTAGCAATTTGCTGCGCAAGTTACCAGAGTAACTTGCAATCTGAGGTTTCACCAACATGCCTCATAACTGCTTAAAAATACGCAGCGTGGGGAGAAAAATGGAATATTTACAAGAACTTAATAATTATTGGTATCAACTGATAAATGTTCATATCATGATAAGTTTTTCTGTCATATTATTGAGTCCTACATGAACCAAAGGAAGATATAAAATAATCCTCAACAAAATGTAGTTTCTTTAACAGATGTTTTCAGTGACCTGAATTTGTTTCGTCTCTGTGAGGGAAAGTGTAGCAGCCTTCTTTCAGCAAGTAGATGTGAATGAGAAAGCATCTATTTGCTCCTTACAACCTCAGAAAAAATTATTACTCTAGCATTTCCTGTGGCATCATATTAGAATAATCTTTGAGGTATTGACCAATGATGAGGCCTTTTGTTTGAAATAGAGAGTGACAGAGATCTGCGGTAAGCTTCATAGCTGATGAGGCACTGACTTAATCAGATTTACAAATACAGACACCTTGCATGTTATTTTTTGCAAACGGAAATTTTGTGCATGCGCACAAGGATGGAGGGCTCTTTGTGCAACAATTTTGCACAAATAATAGAACATTCAGTCTGTTGTAGTGGTATGTTTTTAGTTCTAATGTTTCATTAATTAATGATTGCTGTGGTAGATTATAGAACACAGCAGTTTGCAGGTTGTTTCGATTCTGCATTCTTTACCCATACAAACTGTAGACCAAAAATGCATATTTCATAAAAAAAAAAACTACAAAAATGTTATTCCTGTCTTACATTTACTTATAAACAAAGTCCATGCACCGTACAAAAATGTCCTTTCTTCCAAAGCCAAGTTTATTCTCGACATCCCCAACGTTTTTAGTGCAACTTGGTTTTGAATATGAGGTTGATCGTTCATGCTAGGTTTAAAAATTTCATCCAAGTCCACACAGTGTAACAAGTTGAAAAAAGAAAGCCAGGAAAGCAGAAAGGCAGTTTCTGGCAGGACATTCACAAAGCCTGTCTTTTATTGTATAGCACTTTGTTTGAGAAAAGCGGGCATCCTTCTGTTTGGAAGCAAACCTGTCAGCGCCGGTGTTGGTCTTCTTTTTGGATTATTTCCTGCTTCAATTGAAAATCCACTTTAGAAAAGTGTAGAAATGTAGTCATTCATGTTGACGTCAGAAGAGATGAGAAAACAATAAATATATTGCTGCACTTCACTTAGTTACTGTACTGCTAGCTTACTGTCACTTACTCTTCAATTAGGGAGTCACAATGTCTGGGACCATGAGCGCCCCCTGCCATGAGGCAAGAGAACTGCCTGCCTCACCTCGAATCTGTGCTCTGCCGTTTATGATTGCATCTCAGGACATAAAACACGTTACCTGCACAGTTGGTGACAAAAAACACCTTTAGGTAAATAAGCTAAATGATGAAAAATCAGTTCATAAAACCATTTCAAAGGCGAGGTACAGACAGGAGGAACATGCCCTCATCGAATGGCAGCCAGGAGTTAGCCAGAGGTTGCATAATCCAAGGTGATGCTCAGTTCACTGCTGAGCATTTGAATGGAAAATTGCAAAAATCCAGCGACTTTGAGGAAAAAAAATAATCAAAATCAGTTAAGCTAAATAAAAATTAAATACTTTATAGTATACAAACCATAAGGTAAATATGGCAATATAAATTATTTCATCATTATGTATTATCCTCTGCGTCACCTGCCTGACCGCACCACTGGTGAGTGAGCTAACTTTCTTCTGCCTCTCCAAAGGACAAACAAATAATCAGCCACCTCTACTGAAACAATGCTGCAAGAGGTTTTGTTTTTCATTCAAAATTAGGTTCCTGACTTGTTGCTAGCTGTGCAATCAGACAAAACAAGGCAGTCAAGATCACAAAGTGGAATGAGTAGGCATTGGAGTTACCAAGACACTGATGGTGTCGATTTTGCAAAGTAGAAGGAAGGATGCCTTCATCTGCTCTTATTGTTTCATATTACATTATTTTCCCTTTTTGTTAGTGCCATATTTTGTAAAGAAAGAATGGTTTATTGTCTAAAGGTTTATGCATAATCATATGTATAATTCATCCTTGATCACAGGGCTACAAGAACAAAATGACTTTATTCTGGTCTTGCTGCCCTGGTTTGGGAGTTATCACTGCTTGTCCTTGACATCATCTGAGCAAGACTCAGATGATGTCTGGTTTAAATGCTTTAGTAGGACGGACCTTTGAGAAATTCCCAGCAGTTCTTCATCTAAGTTCTTGGGAAGAATACAACGAATAAAATGTGCTGGCAAGAAAGAACTGGTTCTGTATGCCTCAAGAAATAGGGCACATTTCTTTGTAATACATAGGCATATTGGACGTAGCCCAAAAAATAATACATTTTACAGCAGCAGCTGCTTGTCTACTTTTAAAACGTAAACAGCTTGAAGGCATTGGCAAAGTCACATGCCCATAATTTAGACATTGTCATTTTTATAGTTTTAAGCAGCCTGGAACATGTTCAATCTATGCTCCCTGCAATGTAGATTGCAAAAGAAATGTAGGTTTCAGATGAATAATTTATAGCCTGAGGTGTCTGTTGAGTAAAAGTACTGACTGGAATATTTCTTACTCAACAGTTGATAACTCGATGTCAACTGTGCGCTTCACTCACAAAAGGAAAGAGTTCTCCACATTAACATTTTTGTGGTCTAAACCCTCATGATTCTGATTCTGACCTGTTATGAGTACAATTTATAGATTAAATGTCAGTTTTTCTTTTAAATCAACCTACTTTGTTTAACAAGCAGGAGTTAAACATTTCTTTCAATTTTTTTTTTTTCCCAACAGAAAATTAAATCTTTTAACTCTCAACATCCAAGTATTTCTTTGAGTCGTTGCGTAAAGCGGAGCGAATGTCAGAAAGCATCTCCAGTAGCAGCCATCCAGTGAATTAAAATAAACTTCTAACTGAAAACTGACAGTCTCAGTGCTGTCATGACCCGTTAACAGCTCAATTTCCAGGCAGCAGAGATGAAATTTGATAGTAAATTAATAACATTATTGGTCATTAATATGCACAGCAAATCCACCACCTTTGCTTTTGCCTCTCGTCTTTAAATGTTTCCCTGGCTGCAGGGAATTGAGATGTTGGAGTTGGAGATATGATCCTTTTCCTTCTGATTGCTTAAAAGTCAGTATAAGCTAATCCTTTACAGGCACACAATTTCTCAAACCAGTGCTGCTGACATACAGATACTCAGCTTCTGTCCCTCTGACAGTGATGACTTACAGTCAAATGGTGAGACACAGAAATTATGTCTTGAAAGGAACATTTCCCCCTCTCTTTTGTCCAAAAGGCAAACAGTAAAAGTGTCGTTAATCTGTATTTTGCCTGTGAGGCAGGGAACAGAAAAAGCAAAGGACAAGTCCTTTTCCAAGCCGACCTACATACTAAATGTTGAAATCGGTTCTCATTGACGTAGTCAAGTGACTAAAATTGTGTCACCTTGTTTTCCGGCGAGGTGTCCTCCTCCCCTTCTCGACATCAGGCCTGGGTCGAGTAATTTTGCTGAGTCAGCAATGAGGATATGTAACTTTAACTAGTTGATTTCCATTATGCATTTTTTTTATCCACAGACAACATGAATACTTTTGAGGAATTTCACAACTTTCTTCAAAGAAGTGTTGTAATTGTCAAAATTTTCACAAAATACTAACAAAGATTTCGCACAGATTAAAACATTAAAAATGAAACTTTTATTGATTATGTTGTTTTTATGTTAGTTCAAAGGTAGGAGAGAGTTTAGTAATGTTTTACTTATTTTGTCCTGTAGGTACAAAATAAGTATTTTGCATTTTGATACAGAAGTTAGAAAAATGTTTTACCTTTATTTCAAGATGTTTCCTTGCAAAGGTAAGAATACATCTATGACTTACAAGAAAAGAAAATTCTTTTATTTGTTTTTAAAGTGCCAAGTTGGCAAGTTGAGTAAAGCCAGGGAGTAAATTACCTGAGTAGTATTTTGAATTATCCTGAAGGAAATATTAAGCTATATCAAAAGTCAAATACAAGGGTTTTATTCAAACTATCATGACATAACACTTGAAAACTCTCAAACAGTGTGACAACTGTAACAAACTCCCATGGTTTTCTCAATAACTAATTACTCCAGGTTGCAGGGAAATGTGAAATGCTGTTCTTTCCCTGCAGTTCCTCCAAGCTTTTGAATTTGAGGCAGCTTCTTTAGAACATGTCTTTGTGGGAAGTGTTGCATCATTGTCCATAAAAGCAGAAGTTGGTTTCTCTTTGGCAGGGCTCCCTTTGATTTTTCTGAGAAATCTTGGACACACTTTATCACCACAAATGTTACAACCAAGCCAGTGTTGCTCTTCGTTCAATTGTGTGCAACATTTTGATCGCGCTACAGTACGCTACTCCTTTGTTTTCTGTTCTGATCCATCAACTGTGAGACCTTTCATAGACAAAGACGTAATTCAAAGTATTTAATTTCCAGGCATGTTGTAGAAACATCTCAGAGATGATCAATAGAAATCTGATGCACTTATTTGTGTAACATCTTTAAATGTTTTTAATACACTGAAACAGTGAAAATAATATATTTTTACTTTTATGTTGTGGAGGTTTGAGAGCAGATGTCTTTGAAATAAAAACTCTGTATCTGTTACTTAATTATTTTGTACACTTAATCTCACATTTACTTGTCAACAGAAAGGTTTTTGAATGTTGATTAAAAATAGACCTACAGTAGCACCTGCAAAACAGACCACATAAACATGCAACAAATCCTATTTTAACCCCTAGTTTAGAGTAACAAATGTGAAAGCAGCCAGAGAGGAGAAGAGCTAATGTCCTGCGGGATTCTCATTTTACATCGTAACTCTGCCTGGCTTCAACCTGAGAAGAGGTCTAATCACTCAGAATAACTAAGAACACCTGGGTGTGAAAGATGTATTAAATTCAAGCAAAGTTATCAGAGGATTAGAAATGTGCGTAAAAAAAAAAAAAACATTCAAAGATTTAGAAACTTATCAAAACAATATGACAATGATTTTTAAATAAGCTATTCTTTTCTTTGTTGTTACATTCAACCTTACGGCTAACAATTTTCTTGCTTTTATCACTGGGCCTGAAGTTAAGCAGTCTCTTTGGTGGAAAGTCGTGAATGTTTATGTCTGTTTCCTTCAAATACTAAGCTTTAAGACTAGAGCAGGAAATGGGAACACAGCTCCTGCTGCCTTTGGGCTGCAGTAACTGTCGTCTGTCTTTTATCCTACCGTACAGGAGACGGAAAACATGGCTCATTTCAGAGCTTCAGCTCATGTTAAATGTAGACATTTACGAACCAGAAGAGAAATGGTTATCCAATTACACGCTTCAACGCTGTCAGTTCAAAAAATTTAACTCTTTGTCACAAATACTTGTTTTGTTCTAATTTGGGTATTGAGCTTTTAGGAATCTTATTGTAGATGCATGGTTACGTCTGGTTTAAATGGTTTATTGTCAACACAGGTTGCACTCAATACAATGCTTTAGCATACAATTAAAATTATACATTTTTGCTACATTGTTTCTTTTTTCAAGATAAAAATAAATTTGTCATTTATTGCTGTATTGTAGGAATATTTAAAACAAATTGTTGTTTTAAAAATTCATGTTATGATTTCATACATTGAGGAACAAATCACATATATTTAACAAAATCTGATTTTAGAAAACATTTTCTACAAAATGAATGTAAATTGAAGTTGTTGTTTTTTTATGTACAGTTTTATGTTTTTCTCAGAGTATGCAGGAAATTTTAACTTGTAAAACATGACTTGCTGTTTCTATTGAACATATACGATGGAACACAAAGGCCCAGTTTGTCAAACACCCAATTCAAAACAGCTGATTATCACTCAGGAAATGACCACACAAACTAAACTATATGTGTATATCTGTACATAAATATTTGCCATACATTTTTAGGGTTGTACCTGGAACTTTGCATTGGTCAAAAGTAGCTCAAATGTAACTTTTTTTCAGCACACACAGTGTGACATAAGGCCACAAAAATTATGAGCATGTGGAAAATTCCTGTTGAGTATGGAAGAGGATTTGGGATTCTGTGGGCTTCTCCCCCACAAAGGCAATAGTGTACACTTTTATAAATAACAAAAATCTTGACAACTGTCAGCCAATGAAAAATGGGTAATGGTTCAATTTTTCTAACAGAATAGTTAGCCAAAATATACACCAAGAAATATCTCAATGGACACACATTTAACTTTCTTTCATAGTCTTCTAAGTACAAAGATCTAAATTTCTTGAAATAACCTAAGAAGTGATCTGAAGAGAGGGCTATCAGTAGTGTCCAATGTGTTTTTGGTGGTTTACATAGTTAAAACAATCTATGTAAAACACATTTCACTGCCAGGTCCCTGCAGAAATTAATGACAGACGAGGATATAACACTTTTTGTCAACATAACAGTAAAAATATGGATTTATGCTGAGTACGTTATAAATATATAAAAGCTGCCTTCAAACTCTAGAAATGATTATGAGACAGCTATAAATGCTGCATTGTTGCAGTCAAAACTACAACAAGGTCTCAGAATGATGAGTTGATGTTCCACATTCATGCAAATTCCAAGAAGTTGAATTGGCAGCAAATTTATGACAGATGATTTTTTTCCTTTGAAACTTATCTGTGTATCAGTCAGCTGTTCAAGATAACTTTTCATCGAGAAGTGATGAAACATATTCCACCTTCACATGGTCCAGGATACTGAGGAGAGTTAAAAACGACTCTCTAAAAAAGGAGCATGAATCCATTACCTCATCACCCAACTAAAAACACCCGGCGCGCCCCCACCCTTTGACTCAGCATCTTTCACTTTTGCACACTACATCGCTGTTTCCTGTTTGTTCAATCTTATTATTACTATCAGGGAAACTTCTCAAGTCACACGTTGACACAGCGAGTTCCACTACCTCAGCAAGATGGCGTCGGGGTTTCACGGCATCTTTCTGACCGGGGGAGGCCATCACCTTCCAGCTCTGGAGGAGGGGGGATATCCCACAGGCCGAGATGCATGTACCGAAACGACAAGTTTGCCTTCCTCTTGTCTGAGTCGAGACGAGGTTTGTTTGTACGCTATCCGTTTTTAGAAGATGGTTTGATAAAGTTTCAAATCTTATCTCATCTTGCACAGCCCCCTTTTCAGACAAACAGCTCCATTCCAAAGTGAAACGCCCACAGTTTTGAAGAAAAGAGACGCTCACACTTTATTATT